>NC_140171.1:174408737-174534494 GCF_963971535.1 Notolepis coatsorum | reverse complement strand
TCTGGACCTTGTAACAATGACAATAAAGATCATTCTATTCTATTGACTCTTAAAAACTATCTCTTTTCTTTCTTTCTTTCTTTCTTTCTTTCTTTCTTTCTTTCTTTCTTTCTTTCTTTCTTTCTTTCTTTCTTTCTTTCTTTCTTTCTTTCTTTCTTTCTTTCTTTCTTTCTTTCTTTCTTTCTTTCTTTCTTTCTTTCTTTCTTTCTCTCTCTCTCTCTCTCTCTCTCTCTCTCTCTCTCTCTCTCTCTCTCTCTCTCTCTCTCTCTCTCTCTCCCTCTCTCTCTCTCTCTCTCTCATCCCTCTCTCTCTCTCTCTCTCTCTCTCTCTCTCTCTCTCTCTCTCACACAAAGTGAGTACACACATATCATATGAGGCACCTTGTATTACTATTGTAATCCAAAAGTGATATATAGGGTTGTTCATTGTACAATACAATTGATACAGTTGATGTTTCTTGTTGATTATTATTCTCTATGTGTTTTTAATAAAATTGTGTGATATTCTATTCCAGTTGTCTTTGGTCTTGTTTTCTCTGGTTATGATCATGTTATTAGTGTGTGTGTGTAAAAAAACTAATTAATAATATAATTATTATAAATGTCGCTCTCTCTCTCTCTCTCTCTCTCTCTTGAAATCTACAGTTACACATTGCTGTATTTAGTGAGGTAAATGAGTACAAGACATGTTTCACAGACACACACACACACATACACACACACACATACACAGACAGACAGACACACACACACATTTACATTTACACATTTACACATTACATTTACATCTAGTCTAGTTTGCTTATTTTTTTTTGATATGGTACAGTACTGTAGATACAGACACAGACACACACACACACACACAGAAACACACACACACACAGGCTAGGCCTCCTGCTGGGTCCATTCACTGGAATAACAAAGGAATGACTGGGCCTTTGCTCAGGTGTGAAATGGTTCTAGTGACAATGATCACATTGAATTCTGGGAGTGTAGTTCCCTTATCATTAGCTGAATTCACTGAATTCTCTTCAGAGGCTCCTGCTGCAAATTGGTAATGACTGTACCAGAATGTTTGATAGGACATTGATTGAAAACTATGGTCTCAAATTTGACAATTGATGGCTTATTTTGAAGGTATGAATCTGTAATTTTATATTATGTAACAAAAAAAAGGGGGGAAATTCTCAGGAGGAGGAGCTATTTAGGTTAGACTTCTATATGTGAACACACTGTTCATTGTCATTACAGGCTGAGAAAATAATTCATTCTTCACTCATATGTCACTAAGCATAGCTTTTATAGGTTAATTAACCCCCTTAGTTGTGAGTACACGGTACATGAACACACATGATGTTTCTCAACACAACTAACCAGATCATTTTTACATATGTAACAACAACCCGATTTGCATGGAGAAGCTAATACCAGTGACAAGACAATTCACACACAACTCGCGTCGTATCCTAAATGTATTGCAGCAACACCCGTTTTGGAAAACATCGTTATTACAAAACATTAGAAGGGAAGGAAGAAGACGCGTTTTAAGGTCTGGTCGGGACCTTCCTACCGTGAGCGCAGGCCAAGCTAACTGCAGTCTGGCTAACGGGGCACCGAAGGTAAACACAGCATTCCTGTGTTGACGACAAGAGCAGCGTCGCTGCTCCACCCCGCCGCTACGGTTCTCCTTGTTGACACAGTCCTCGCCGGTCGAGCTCCCGGTAGGTTCGACTAACATCCTCTGTCAAAGATGACGTCGTAGTCAGAGTGTTTCAAGGCATGTTATAGTCATAGCAGTGTTCAACAGTGTAGCATCAAGCTAACAGCCGCTCTCGACTGATAGCAGCAAGCTAACGTTTCCTAGCCTAGTGACACAACGGGCTAGCGCCGCAGCTAACAGCTGACTGGCTAACAGGTAGGCCACAACTAGCACGCAAGCTAAGCAGCTATCACCTGAACTTGTACACAAACGATATAACAAGCCACACTTCAGACAGGCCGCCGTCTGAAACCCTCCTCACCTTTAAGAGAGAAGAGAAAAATGTCAACACAGTTTACAACGGTGATTTTACCAGACATCCGACGGAGCCAGCACAAGTCCCATCTGGGTTGCAGCCGACTTGAACATGGATCTTCCGATAACGAACATCCATGCCCACATTTCCTCGTTAGGGTATACTCTCATTTGTATATGAAAGATGGGGCCTACACGGTGACAGAGAAGCATCCACTCGTCCAGAGAATCCTGGGATCACCAGTTCCTGGTCGCGGCCCACTAGTTGACTATAATGGGCTTCAGACCAAGATCCTCCGCCGTCGCCTAAGAGGCTGAACAGAGGACCCTAATCTGGGGCCGGTTTTCGTAAACATTGTCAGCTAGCCCCCATAGCACTAACAGACAAGTGGTGCTCGCAAGCAAACATTACTCACCCAGGCTTGAAAACCAAAAGTCCCTCACAACAGACGCTCCAGCTGCATAGCAGGAGGGTCAAACCCATCCAGCCGCAGCAAAGGAGGACTGCAGTTTGGGGAGTATATTAGCGACGCGAGCCCCAATACGAAAAAACCGGTGGAGGTTTTAGAATGATCATCATCTTCCAGACACTCCAGTGACGAAGACAACATCGCCGTATTTTCTCGAAAATAGTGAGAGAGAAAATAGAGATATGATGTCAACGTATCTCCGTTTTCTTCCTTTCCTCAGACTAAATATTTAACTAGCTTGTAGCTTGTAGCTTGTGGATGAAATTTGAGAAGGAGATGAGTGTGTGGCCCCACCCCTGCTTATGTAGGTAAGCGGATGGGGGTGTGGCCAGATGAATGCTGGCATGTAAAGGTACATTTTGAAATGTATTCAGTGTATATATGCTGAAGCGAGATAAATGCAGACAGGTGCTGAGCGAGATCCATTACGAAATAGAACTGCCTTGGGTAAAGTATTCACGCCTACCGGGCCTTTCTGTGTGGAGTTTGCATGTTCTCCCCGTGCTCGCAAGCAGTGGTGGTGCCACATGGTACCACGCCGTCCCAGCACTTTTCTGAGCAGAAGTATGCGCAAGGATGTGCATGCACGTGCGCACACAAAAATGCGTTCACAACTTTCACTCGACTCGTCACGCCATGCGCCAAGTACCGGTACTCAGCTATCACCTATGTCGTTGCATAACAATAGCATAGCAATAGCATAACAAATAACGAGAAGAGCAAAACCAAAATACAAGCTGTTGAATGCCCACGCTAGGTCTTAGGTCAGATCGATAACTTCATAACTCATTGGTCTGCTCATCTTGACATCAAACAGCGTCCTGCGAGGTGGTTGACATGCAGAACCAAACGAGTCTACAAAATGTTGTTGTTACCACTGACCGACAAGAGATAGCGAATGCACCGTTCCGACCCCCGTCAGTCATCGACCTTAGGTCGAGTGATTGAAGTTGCGGAATCTTTTATTTTATTTGCACTGGGAAGGACTCTCTTTATTCAGATGAGGTCCATTTCCCTTATCCGTTACACGTATTATCACTATATGGCTTTACTTGATAATCCCATTATACAGTTCACGTATTATCACTATATGGCTTTACTTGATAATCCCATTATACAGTACACGTATTATCACTATATGGCTTTACTTGATAATCCCATTATACAGTACACGTATTATCACTATATGGCTTTACTTGATAATCCCATTTTACAGTACACGTATTATCACTATATGGCTTTACTTTCATAATCCCATTGTAGCTAGGGATAAAGCCACTTATTCTATTTCATTCTATTCATATGTCTCCGTCTACTCCGTCCGGGGAAAGCCACACTCAGGAGGTTTTTTTTCATCATAAATCAGGCACAGTACTGGACCGCGTGGTTGACATATTTCTCTTTAGGCCTCCGTATGGATAAAGCCCCACTTCTAAAGTTTTTACATCATTAATCAAAAATGCATGGGGTGAAGTTACAAGACAAAACACATTTCATGCTTACCCGGTCGTCTGGTCAGAAGAAAGGATACAAAGGATGTTTATAAAGAGGTAATTTTAATTAGAAAAAGCTAGTTACAAGAAGAGACTGAAGTGGAAAATTTCCAATTCAGTTTAAAATAAGCAGAAAACAGAACATCTCATCATGCACGGCTTGTGCCCAGTGTCAAGCACCATTCTTCTCATCTCTCAAAAAAGTCTGCCTCTTGAATCAGCAACCGTCTCTTTTATTTGACATTGTACCGTATTTCTGATTGGTCTAAACTAGGGGTGCACCGATATATCGGTCGGGTATCGGTATCGGCCGATAAGTGCCTTGTTGACTGCTATCGGCCTATCGGCCGATAAGCTCAAATGTGCCGATAGCAGTCGCCGATAAATACCCATCAATTTGTGTAGCGTCAAAAGGCAAAAAAAAAAAGTTCACTCGCGCGATCTACCTGCACAACGCCCGCCGTCCCCCACACACACACACAATCTACTGCATCAAAGTAACTACTTATGATTAACAAGGCATTCGTTTTGTGGCATTAGCGTTATATAGTTAGTGTTACACGGACAATAACATCAGCATATTATTATTACCCATAGCAGCAAGGCATTACTCCGAGTCCGTTCATTAGCTCGGTTCCATTCCGTTGCTCATTCCGTACCCAACTACACATTCTGCAATCTGTTAATAAAGTTTTCAACCAGACAAATGTATAGAAAGGCTTTGTTTTATTATAACATTTGTTGCAGTAAAATCATTATGTCTCATTTGGTCATGCGTGGAGCGCCGGTCGGCGGGCCGGGCAGCTAACGTAGCTACGTCATTAGCTATTAGATGCAAGACTAACGTTACTGGTGAAAATGTGATTTGCGTTGGAATACTCCTTTGTCAACTTGCTGTACTTTGCTTGCAGGTCTGCAGTCATTATTGCTGCATTATGAATAGCCGCAACTTTAGCCAAGGTAACGTTATGGCTAAACCTTTAACAATAGTTAACGCTAGCTTTCGGTTAGCTGTTCAATGCTATTAATAACACAACTCCCCGTCAACACCCTCTCTCGGGAAGATGGCATTTAAGAAAGTATCTGCTGTTAAAATGAAGTGTTACACGTTCAATAACAAGCATATTATTTACCCGAAGATAGCAGTAAACAAGGCATTACTCCGTTAGTACGTTCATAGCTCGGTTCCATTCCGTTGCTCATTCCGTACCCAACTACACATTCTGCAATCTGTTAATAAAGTTTTCAACCAGACAAATGTATAGAAAGGCTTTGTTTTATTATAACATTTGTTGCAGTAAAATCATTATGTCTCATTTGGTCATGCGTGGAGCGCCGGTCGGCGGGCCGGGCAGCTAAGGTAGCTAAGTGTGTTCTGCTCTCGCAAACAGAATGCCCGGAAGTAGAAACATTTATAAACGCTTGCCGATTGGTGGTAAGGACAGCAGGAGGTGGGTGCTAGCGGTCACCGGTGTGGCGTAATTGGCCGAATCGACTGTCAATCAAAATGGTTCCATTGCATTGGTTGAAAGCTCTGGTTGAGAGAATAGTATCCTGCTGCAGGCCGCAAGAATGGTTCCATTGCATTGGTTGAAAGCTCTGGTTGAGAAAATAGTATCCCTCTGCAGGCCGCAAGACGATACTGGGAGAGAGATAGTGATACCATAAACATATTTCTTGATGTTTCCTTTTTTTAAGTAAGTAAAGAGGCCTACAAATACAAACATACACATACAAATATACAGTAGTTTCATTAAAAAAAAAAAAAAATTAAAAAAAAAAAAAAAAAAAAAATTTTTTTTACAAATACTTATATACAAATATACAAATATCGGTATCGGTATCGGTATCGGCCGATAGTGTTAGTTGAACAATCGGTATCGGTATCGGCGGCCAATTTTCATATCGGTGCATCCCTAGTCTAAACACAGTGATGTCACAGGGTCGTCATTTCTGTTTAGCAAACCAACATACAATACATAATTCGTTATGGACTCCTCCTTCTTTGTACTATCGTTACTGCTAGTTACCTAGTGGTTTTTAAGTAACAGAAAGTCCCTTTTTCCTTCAAAACAGACAACGGCTTTGTCTGTGGTGACCACGTGACATGGTACCATGCACGAGGCCCTCCATAGTATCTCTTAAAGAATCCCTCCAGACAAACAGTTTTTACACATTATTCTTTTAGTATTATTCTCTACTGACAGTCAATTATAAGCATGCCATTTTGAAAACTTTTACTGTACACATTAAACATTTAATTGTTATATAGTTTCTTTTTTAAGATCTCCTCAATAGTTTCCGGACTCCGTCTTTCAACCCTCAACCCTTAATCCCCTTCCCGTCTGAAAGGGTTAACATCTTACAGCTCTCTCTCTCCTTTGCTGGGGCCCACATTCCGCAGGTTGCCTCCCTTTTGCCTGTGAAGAACTGTGGAGAACAGACCCCTCTTATGGAGATATTAAAGGCTCAGTTCCATTTTTTTATAAGTAGAGCCATCATAGAGCTATTTTTCCAGAGTTCAGTTTAAAGATTTATACTGGTCACATAGGAACGACTCAGGATGTCATTGTCCAAAAGTGTTGCTTGTTTTGTGACACTTCACACCCACTCTGCCATCCTGTGAGGTCATTGTCCATCGTCAATTGAATAATTGAAAAATGAAGCATATGATTACATGTGAAAAATAGGTATATACGGCTATATTGGAACGACTCAGGATGTCATTGTCAAAAAGTGTCACTTGTTCTGTGGCACTTCACACCCACTCTGTCATCCTGGGCGGTCATTTTCCATTGTCTTAATAGCGTCTGTACTGGGGGACGAGATGGCGATTGTGGGGTCACGTGGCTGTGACTCTCCACACCCCCTCTGCCATCTCGGTACCTTGTTACCCTGGTAGCCGGCGGGAAGACTTGCATCTGTTGTTCCCTGGCTGGACGGCTCGACAGGATAGGGGTCACGTTGTTGCTTGGTATCCGGCGGGAAGACTTGCATCTGTTGTTCCCGGCCGATGCACCCAGGCTGTTGTCGTCTTGGTCATCTTGGTCATCCTGGGGTCGCCCCCTCTGACCTCTTGGATCTCTCCCATAGTTTGAGGTAGGTTGATTTGTCACTTCTCGGGCGACCCCCACGGGTTCCCGAGAATTGTAGCAGCAGTCCTCTATTGAAGTGTGGTTGGCCTGGTCGTGTGACCCTGTCCGTAGGCCTCGCAGGACATCACAGATACAGTCCACAGAGGACTCATTTCTTTTCTCTCTTTCAGGTCCATTCAGGGCTCTCGTCGCCCTGTAACCTGGGTCCAGGCCGATGTCTCTCTGTCCGGTCTGGGAGGTCTAGGAGGTCTGGGAGGTCTGGGAGGTCTGGGAGGTCTGGGAGGTCTGGGAGGTCTAGATGAGGACCTTGAGGATGCTCTGGAGCTTGACCTATCGTGTGACCCTGTCCGTAGGCCTCGCAGGACATCACAGATACAGTCCACAGAGGACTCATTTCTTTTCTCTCTTTCAGGTCCATTCAGGGCTCTCGTCGCCCTGTAACCTGGGTCCAGGCCGATGTCTCTCTGTCCGGTCTGGGAGGTCTGGGAGGTCTGGGAGGTCTGGGAGGTCTAGATGAGGACCTTGAGGATGCTCTGGAGCTTGACCTATCCCGGTCTTCCTCCAGTTCCGATTTCTGACCTGAGTCAGTATATTCCTTCTTGCCATCCGCTGCGTCGTTCGCTGACTCCGGGGGACAGCCCCCCCCCCCCGTCTAAGAGTGTGGCCCTGATTCAGGTTTTGTCCCTTTACCAGCGCACCTTCACCAGCGCACATTGTTCACAGGCCTTTCGGACTGTTATCGCTCTTTGTTTGGCTTTAGGTATGAGAATGTTGTTAGTTCTCAGGTATACCAACATCCTCTTACTTCCGGCATGTCCAAGGTTATCATATACCTGTCTGTTCATGTGAGTAGCCTCGTCCTGTTAGCAATGGCTAGTTAGCCTGCTATTCGCTCCTGCTCGCAATGGCTATTTCAGCCTGCTATTCGCTCCTATTCGCAATGGCTATTTCAGCCTGCTCGCAATGGCTATTTCAGCCTGCTATTCACAAAGTAGAGTTTTTTCTACTTAAGTTCTGACTTTAAGTAAGCATTTAGTTACTTCAAGTCATGAGTAAACCTTTTTACCGTAATCACAAAAATATACTTTAAGCGTGAGTCTTTCTTTAAGTAGAACCTTCTACGTTTTTGACTGTAAGAAAACATTACGTAACTTTTTAGTCATGAGTAAACCTTTTTACCGTAATCACAAAAATATACTTTAAGCGTGATTCTTTCTTTAAGTAGAACCTTCTACGTTTTTGACTGTAAGAAAACATTACGTAACTTTTTAATCATGAGTAAACCTTTTTACCGTAATCACAAAAATATACTTTAAGCGTGATTCTTTCTTTAAGTAGAACCTTCTACGTTTTTGACTGTAAGAAAACATTACGTAACTTTTTAGTCATGAGTAAACCTTTTTACCGTAATCACAAAAATATACTTTAAGCGTGATTCTTTCTTTAAGTAGAACCTTCTACGTTTTTGACTGTAAGAAAACATTACGTAACTTTTTAGTCATGAGTAAACCTTTTTACCGTAATCACAAAAATATACTTTAAGTGTGATTCTTTCTTTAAGTAGAACCTTCTACGTTTTTGACTGTAAGAAAACATTACGTAACTTTTTAGTCATGAGTAAACCTTTTTACCGTAATCACAAAAATATACTTTAAGCGTGATTCTTTCTTTAAGTAGAACCTTCTACGTTTTTGACTGTAAGAAAACATTACGTAACTTTTTAGTCATGAGTAAACCTTTTTACCGTAATCACAAAAATATACTTTAAGTGTGATTCTTTCTTTAAGTAGAACCTTCTACGTTTTTGACTGTAAGAAAACATTACGTAACTTTTTAGTCATGAGTAAACCTTTTTACCGTAATCACAAAAATATACTTTAAGCGTGATTCTTTCTTTAAGTAGAACCTTCTACGTTTTTGACTGTAAGAAAACATTACGTAACTTTTTAGTCATGAGTAAACCTTTTTACCGTAATCACAAAAATATACTTTAAGCGTGATTCTTTCTTTAAGTAGAACCTTCTACGTTTTTGACTGTAAGAAAACATTACGTAACTTTTTAGTCATGAGTAAACGCTACTTCAAGTCGTTACTTATCAACCCTCTCTTGTTCCTGATAGATTTTTTACCAATTTACTTTTGGCTGTCTGCTGCGCTCTGCAGACCATCTACGTCACCAGTGTGCCAGATCTCGAACATTAGGAAGAGTCTTGGTTGGAGAGGTTCTGCCGATAAGACCAATCTTGAGTAAGGTTGACTCAAATCTGTAACTAATTCTACTCCAGAGACACCTGACAGCAGTTATTTCAGTTAATATTCTTTCGGCTGTTGATACCTATTTAATTAGTATACAGCCCAACTCACTTGAACTCATGTTCTAAGCCCCGGAACCTCCAATCCGTTTTGACAGACCTATAAACCAGTGACTTGGCCGCCTAAGCACCACAGCGTCCTGTATGCTGAGGCTTCCAAGTCTCCACAAATCTGATAGGCCCGTCGGATACAGAGACCCTGATGCTCGCTCTGTCCCCCCGCGTCAAGGTGCTAAGCTTGATGAGAGTTTGCAGAGTCTCAATTTGTTACCCATAGGCGCTGGTGAGTGTACATCTCATGCAGCTGATATGGTTGGTAGGGTGCTAACCTACCAAATGGTTGCTGTCAGGAAATCCCTTCTGAATGAAATAGATTACAAATTCACTTTACTTTACTCTGGGTTTAGAGCAAGGACGGACATCTTTACATATTATACTTAAAATATATACAGAATGCATGTAGTATTCCATGTTATGTTTCTTCCTAAATGACAACAACACTATATATTATTCCTCTTGACAGATGAGCGGTATGTCAAGTGCAGTTTGCACTTGCTTGAGTGTCATGTGTCAGGGCCCCAGAAGGTAATTTCTCCCTTTGTTGCCCTCATCTCTGCTTCCGGGATTTGAATTCCTCCCTTATTGTCCTCACCTCTGCTTGCTGTTCTGGGGTTAGTGCGGCCCACTCGTCTGCAGGTAGGTATTGGTACTTCCTGCTCCCTGTTCTGTCCTTGGTTGTTTTCGGGGGGAACTCCTGGGAGGCCCCCCTTTTGTCAGATAGCATTTTAACTTGGTCATACAGCATACATTCGATACGTAACTGGTCCTGTGACCATGCTGCGCATCGGGCTGCCAGTGGGTTACCCCCTGGGACTCCTCTGAATAGCTTTTCAAGCAGTAAGCATGATCCTTGCATAGGTGTTCCATTCATGACTGATCCTGCTGCATCATTGAGAGACATGCTCCCGCCTCGCACCTGTGGGATTAGTTTCTCCACCATCTTATACCCTGGATCTTGACCGGGGGTCCTTACTTCTCTTTCCATCAGTTGGTCCATTGAGGCCCTTTCGGGGATCTCTAGTCCTTTGAGATGTCTCAACATGCGAGCTAGCGTCTCGTGTGCTTGTATCTCCTGAGCGAGCATCTGCTGCGCCAGCTTCTCATGAGCTAGCATCTGCTGCGCCAGTTTCTTCTGAGCTACCCGTGCCAACCTCTCCTGAGCCAGCATCTGCCGCGCCAGCCTCTCCTGAGCTACCCATGCCAGCTTCTCCTGGGCCAGCTCCTCCTGAGCTAGCGCTGGTCGTGCCAGCTCCTCCTGAGCTAGCTTCTCTCGTGCTAGCTCCTCCTGAGCTAGCTTCTCTTGTGCTAGCTCCTCCTGAGCTAGCTTTGGGCGTGCCAGCTCCTCCTGAGCTAGCATCTCCTGGGCTAGCTCCTCCTGAGCTAGCGTTGGTCGTGCCAGCTCCTCCTGAGCTAGCTTCTCTCGTGCTAGCTCCTCCTGAGCCAGCCTCTCTTGTGCTAGCTCCTCCCGAGCTAGCTTCTGGCGTGCCAGCTCCTCCCGAGCTAGCATCTCCTGGGCTAGCTCCTCCTGAGCTAGCTTCTCTCGTGCTAGCTCCTCCTGAGCTAGCTTCTCTTGTGCTAGCTCCTCCTGAGCTAGCTTCTGGCGTGCCAGCTCCTCCCGAGCTAGCATCTCCTGGGCTAGCTCCTCCTGAGCTAGCGTTGGCTTGTTAGCCGATGGTGAGCTAGTTAGCTTGCAGTCCTGTGAACGGCCGTTTTGGCTTCTCCTCACATACAGTCTCCCCTCCTTACAAACAGTATCTTTGGGCTAGGGGAGCCATCCAGTTCGCCTTTCTGTGAACGGTCGTTTTGACTTCGCTTCACATCCAGTCTCCCCTCCTTACAAACAGTGTCTTTGGGCTAGGGAGCCATCGCCTTTCTGTGAACGGTCGTTTTGACTTCGCTTCACATCCAGTCTCCCCTCCTTACAAACAGTGTCTTTGGGCTAGGGAGCCCTCGCCTTTCTGTGAACGGTCATTTTGACTTTGCTTCACATCCAGTCTCCCCTCCTTACAAACAGTGTCTTTGGGCTAGGGAGCCCTCGCCTTTCTGTGAACGGTCGTTTTGACTTCGCTTCACATCCAGTCTCCCCTCCTTACAAACAGTGTCTTTGGGCTAGGGAGCCATCGCCTTTCTGTGAACGGTCGTTTTGACTTCGCTTCACATCCAGTCTCCCCTCCTTACAAACAGTGTCTTTGGGCTAGGGAGCCCTCGCCTTTCTGTGAACGGTCGTTTTGACTTCGCTTCACATCCAGTCTCCCCTCCTTACAAACAGTGTCTTTGGGCTAGGGAGCCCTCGCCTTTCTGTGAACGGTCGTTTTGACTTCGCTTCACATCCAGTCTCCCCTCCTTACAAACAGTGTCTTTGGGCTAGGGAGCCCTCGCCTTTCTGTGAACGGTCGTTTTGACTTCGCTTCACATCCAGTCTCCCCTCCTTACAAACAGTGTCTTTGGGCTAGGGAGCCCTCGCCTTTCTGTGAACGGTCGTTTTGACTTCGCTTCACATCCAGTCTCCCCTCCTTACAAACAGTGTCTTTGGGCTAGGGAGCCCTCGCCTTTCTGTGAACGGTCGTTTTGACTTCGCTTCACATCCAGTCTCCCCTCCTTACAAACAGTGTCTTTGGGCTAGGGAGCCCTCGCCTTGGGTAGGGCCAGTTCGCTTCCTGTGGGCAAAGCACGAAATTATGTTGCACTTGTAACTCCCCCCAGAGCTCTATAAACATTATGTTACCCTTTAGTTGTGAGTAAACGTTGCTTTAATCACCAAGATAGAGCTTTCTATTCATTTGTGATATCCCCGAGTAGAGCCTTCCACTCGAGTCGCCAGTAGAGCTTTCTACTTTAATTTTAGCCAAATCTGTGATTTAATTTTACTCCAGAGGCTTTTGACAGTAGTCCTGTCTTCTTCGGCCGTTTAGCACCTATTTTGGTTAGTATAAATGCACATTGCCAGGGACGCCATGTTGAATGCCCACGCTAGGTCTTAGGTCAGATCGATAACTTCATAACTCATTGGTCTGCTCATCTTGACATCAAACAGCGTCCTGCGAGGTGGTTGACATGCAGAACCAAACAAGTCTACAAAATGTTGTTGTTACCACTGACCGACAAGAGATAGCGAATGCACCGTTCCGACCCCCGTCAGTCATCGACCTTAGGTCGAGTGATTGAAGTTGCGGAATCTTTTATTTTATTTGCACTGGGAAGGACTCTCTTTATTCAGATGAGGTCCATTTCCCTTATCCGTTACACGTATTATCACTATATGGCTTTACTTGATAATCCCATTATACAGTTCACGTATTATCACTATATGGCTTTACTTGATAATCCCATTATACAGTACACGTATTATCACTATATGGCTTTACTTGATAATCCCATTATACAGTACACGTATTATCACTATATGGCTTTACTTGATAATTCCATTTTACAGTACACGTATTATCACTATATGGCTTTACTTGATAATCCCATTGTAGCTAGGGATAAAGCCACTTATTCTATTTCATTCTATTCATATGTCTCCGTCTACTCCGTCCGGGGAAAGCCACACTCAGGAGTTTTTTTTTCATCATAAATCAGGCACAGTACTGGACCGCGTGGTTGACATATTTCTCTTTAGGCCTCCGTATGGATAAAGCCCCACTTCTAAAGTTTTTACATCATTAATCAAAAATGCATGGGGTGAAGTTACAAGACAAAACACATTTCATGCTTACCCGGTCGTCTGGTCAGAAGAAAGGATACAAAGGATGTTTATAAAGAGGTAATTTTAATTAGAAAAAGCTAGTTACAAGAAGAGACTGAAGTGGAAAATTTCCAATTCAGTTTAAAATAAGCAGAAAACAGAACATCTCATCATGCACGGCTTGTGCCCAGTGTCAAGCACCATTCTTCTCATCTCTCAAAAAAGTCTGCCTCTTGAATCGGCAACCGTCTCTTTTATTTGACATTGTACCGTATTTCTGATTGGTCTAAACACAGTGATGTCACAGGGTCGTCATTTCTGTTTAGCAAACCAACATACAATACATAATTCGTTATGGACTCCTCCTTCTTTGTACTATCGTTACTGCTAGTTACCTAGTGGTTTTTAAGTAACAGAAAGTCCCTTTTTCCTTCAAAACAGACAACGGCTTTGTCTGTGGTGACCACGTGACATGGTACCATGCACGAGGCCCTCCATAGTATCTCTTAAAGAATCCCTCCAGACAAACAGTTTTTACACATTATTCTTTTAGTATTATTCTCTACTGACAGTCAATTATAAGCATGCCATTTTGAAAACTTTTACTGTACACATTAAACATTTAATTGTTATATAGTTTCTTTTTTAAGATCTCCTCAATAGTTTCCGGACTCCGTCTTTCAACCCTCAACCCTTAATCCCCTTCCCGTCTGAAAGGGTTAACATCTTACAGCTCTCTCTCTCCTTTGCTGGGGCCCACATTCCGCAGGTTGCCTCCCTTTTGCCTGTGAAGAACTGTGGAGAACAGACCCCTCTTATGGAGATATTAAAGGCTCAGTTCCATTTTTTTATAAGTAGAGCCATCATAGAGCTATTTTTCCAGAGTTCAGTTTAAAGATTTATACTGGTCACATAGGAACGACTCAGGATGTCATTGTCCAAAAGTGTCGCTTGTTTTGTGACACTTCACACCCACTCTGCCATCCTGTGAGGTCATTGTCCATCGTCAATTGAATAATTGAAAAATGAAGCATATGATTACATGTGAAAAATAGGTATATACGGCTATATTGGAACGACTCAGGATGTCATTGTCAAAAAGTGTCACTTGTTCTGTGGCACTTCACACAAGCCCTGTACCAATTGGTGGGGGTTGCTTGAGCTGTGGAGCTCTCACTATGTGACAAATGGTCCCGACTGGAAGGATGAGACATTTCTTAAGTTGTGCTTCAGAAGGAAACTGTCCTTCTGTAAACTGTACATTGTTAATTTAGTTTGTATTTACTTTTCTAGTTTAAGTTAATTCAATTAAAGAAATTGTAACTACAATATTGTATCTACAATTACATTTAAAACATTGTTTGTTTTTCAACCATATCTGTTGACAATATAATTTCTTTATATATTGAAGGCTACATCCTGCTACCTTTTTCAGCTTCTCTATTTCAAGGCAATATTTACAAAAACTAAACTAAAACTAGTAATTTCCTATACAAACATGTTTCCTACTATTTATGCATAATAATCATCTGTTCTGTGCTCACGCGAGGGAACATGTATGTGCACGCGCATGCATGTGGCGTCATTTAAACAGCGTACAGGCACTTCTGATATTACGACTGCACCCCTGCTCGCAAGGCTTACCCAATAAGATAAACCCAATGGAAAAACATGCACAACAGATCGCTAATGCTGTCGTGTCCCTGACGAAGACGGACAGGAGCACTTGGGTTGGTCCCCGGGCGCAGCGCTCGCTGCAGCCCCCTTCTGCTCCCGGCTGCCCTTGGGGGGAAGGACGATGAGATGGGAGGTGCAGAGAACATTTCATCAGCGACTCAGTGCATGTGTGTTCCTGTGGGTCGCCCATCGCATTTGTGTGTTTGTGTTCATCTGATGACAAATAAAGACTTATTTTATTTGGTAAGAGATATACTTATTTTATTTGGTAAGAGATATTTAAAGTATCTAATTAGCCTATTATTATATAACTATTATTTGCATTTGAGACTCAGATTATGAGTTGTATCCATTAATTGATCTTTCTGTCTGTTGCAGCACACACACACACACATTTCCCCACCATTTCCTGATGAATAAAACCCACGAGTTTAAAGTGGAACTCTCTCCTGTCTTCAACCCTGACCAGTCATCTGACGTGACTCTTCTCTGCTCACCATCACTTTCATTCACCCTGTGCCAACACGTCCCTAGAGCAGCCTATTGCTCTATTACAATAGTGTCTTTATACCTGTATCACTGTAAGGAGTGACGTTCAGGTGATACATGGGGACATTCTGCCCTCTAGTGGTAAATGTGCAGAACATATCTGGAGGGTCAGGGTGTCAACGTTGAGCAGAAGAGCTCTGTTCAGCCATATAGTTATGATGAGGAAGGATAGAGAGGGATGTCCGATATTATCGGCCGATATTGGCATTAATATGTAATATCGGAAATTATTGGTATAAATGATATTTCTTTACATTTATTTAACCTTTATTTACCCAGGCAAGCAAGTAAGAACAAATTCTTATTTTATTCATTGTCAAAAGTCTGCATAATGTTGTGTTAACCCTTTACCGGTCACTTCTTGAAATACCTGGAAATTCACAATTTTAACTCTAGAATGTTATTTTGGTGCTATTTCAAAAGTTATCTACAGTTTTGAAATACATTTTTATTTTATTTCCCCCCTGTAAATTAAGGTTAACCAAAGTGTCCGTAAACAGGCCCTCGACGGGAGACCGGGGCACAGTGGATCAGAAATCTTATATTTCAGAATATTTCCTGGCTTGATGACAGCATGGTTCTGGTCTATTGTGGAATTGATAGCAGAATATGTTCTCTATCATATCCTGCCAACTGCCAAATATGAGATGCTGAGATGGGGTTGAATGTAAAAATATATTTGATCCACTGTGCCCCAGTAACGGGGTACAGTGGATCGCTACCTGGGGCACTGTGAATCAGTCCAGATATTATACATAATTTTTTCACAAACAGCATCTTTATTGTGTGAACGAAGCAAAACTTTCATGTACAAATAAGACATGTCAACAATAGACATATCAACCAGACCAACAGTTGAAAATACTGAAACAATATAAAATGTTTTGCTATACTAGTAGCCTATGTAAAACCCAGCGTAGTGCTGGGAACTTTCGCACACGCATCTGACACATCCTGTACATTTGGGAAAATGAATGTAAATGATACATCATGGTCTCTGACTTCACAAGTCTGTCCAGGTTTACTGATGTACAAAGGACCCCTCCTGGCTACATTCCTATCTGTGAACAAGATAATCACGGCAACACCTAACATTGTATTATTTTCATGGTTATAATGAATAAAATGCATCGCAAACTAAACACACAACATTGCTTCAACATATTATTCAATATTGAAAACCCTCAGTTGCAGATGCTGAATTGTTTTACAATACCTAGTGCAGCATATTTGAATACAAGGAGAAATTGACTGGAAATATCAACAACATCTTCAAACAAAACTTCTGATATGGCTTCGATATTTGGGAAAATTAACGTGAATGACTTTGGTTTCTCACGTCGCATAAACTTCACTTCAAATGTGGTTTCATCAGCATCCACAATGTGGCTTTGGACCTGCCCTACATACATTGCATTGGTTTTCTTTGTTGCAAACTTTGTCAACACAAAATCAGTTGCATTCAGAGCATTGCAATCCGGCAATTCTATGTCCTCTAGTTGGCCATCATCAAGGTCATCATAATCTGATGCGTCATCACAAAGTCTTCTCGCATCAGCATCCGTGTCAGAGTTTGACGTGTCTCCCTCCATATCATCATCGAATTGTAGCTTCCGCTCCTTCTTTTTAGCTACTTTTGGCTTTTTAGACTGTTGACTGCCTTGTTTATTCTTCTTCCTTTTGCTCTGCTCGTTGGCTGCCCTGATTTGTTCTTTGATTGGAGTGTCTGTCAGAACAAGGGTTTTTCCCTCCTTTTTTCCACCTTTGTTTTTGCGTGGTGGTGCCTTTGGAAAAGGGCTGATTTCTTCTGGTGTGATGATAGGCCTACTCAATTCTGTTGAAGTTGAACCAACTGCTTCGAGTGCCTTTGAAGATGTTGCGGTGTCATCTGGGGCTTCATATGACATTTCTGGTGCAGGTCGATGAAGTTCTTTGGCTGGTTGTGGAGGTTCTGGATCTGGGTCTGAAAGCACTGGTGCTCTCTGTTGAGGCTGTTCAGCTGGATGAGGTGGTTCTGTGGCTGTGCCTGAAAGCTCTGGTGCTCTCTGTGGAGGCTGTTCAGCTGGATGAGGTGGTTCTGGGACTTCAGCGATTGGCTCTGCAGATTCTACTGCAACAGGTCGATCTGTTACATATTAACTGAGGAAATCATCATCGCTGAAGATATTGGGGTTGAATGGATAGATGCCAGATACTCGAAAACCGGATGTGATAATCTTTGGAGTGAAGGCTAACGGGTAAGCATTGCCCACTATCTGAGCGATATCATGGATTGTGATAGGTTGACCGGGGTGGTTGAGCATGAAAGCATTTGCTGCCTGGTTGAAGAATGCCTTGAAGGGTCCGTACACAGATCGATCCAATGGTTGCATTTTGTGGCTGCAGTGTGGTAGCAGAGTTAGCATAACCACACCGTTGTCCTTGGCAAGAACAATGGTTTCAATCGATAGATGGGTGTCATGGTTATCAAGTATTAGCAAAACTGGACGCTCCTTGGAACACTTGGTTGACTGGATGAGGTGTCGCATGAATGCTGTGAAGTTCTCAGTAGTCATCCATCCTGTATTATGGGCAGCTCCAACAGTCCCTGGTGGAGCACCATGGATCATTGCATCTTTGAAATGCACTCGGGGGAATAGAAATGGAGCAACGGAATTTCCAGCAGCATTTATTGTACCAAGCATTGTTACCAAAGTACCTCGCTCTCCTGAGGTAATCTTCCCAACTTGCTTCTCATTTTTGTAGGCGATCACTTTTGTGTTGCCAACTTTCTGGACGGTCATGCATCCAATTTCATCTGTATTGTATATGTCATTTGGGCCGAACTTAGGTCTCTTCATAAGCTTCTCCAAGTTGTCAAAGAAATCTTTCACATTATTTTTGTTAAAACTTGTTGCCTGTGATAAACTGGTAGCCTCAGGACGACGTAGCGAAAGGTTCGGGAAGCGCTTCATGTACCCTGAAAACCAATCTTCGCCAGCCAAACGATTTGTACTCCAGGATTCTGGGAATGTTTTTCCATTTCTAGCAGCAAATTCATACGCCAGCACACAAACTTGTTTTTGCGTCAGTCCATACTGAATTTGTGATGCTTTGATCAGATAATCCTGCAGAAGTGTCTCTTCGGCATGCGTCAAAACCTGGCGGCAATTGTACTTTGGTGAGTATGCCATTGAATCTTTGCTTTCAGCATCTCGTGCTTTTTCCACATATCTACGTAGAGTTGAGAACTTTATATCGTCTGTTTTACAAACATTGCGAATACTTTGTCCCGTGTCAAGTACTTTCTTGACGGCCTCTTTCATTTTTTCATTGTCGGTATTCCCAATTTTTCTGGAGTCCAGTTTTCTGTTGCGTACCATTTTTTCTGAAACCAGATAAAGCACGCAATAGTATGGCACAGATATAATATATATATATATATAGTTATATTTGGAATAAAAAATAGTTAAATTGAGGAGTTAATATTGCCGTTAGTCAACAAACAAAGCGACCTCCTTTTACCGGGGCACAGTGAATCACTTGAAAAATGTATCCACTGTGCCCCGATTCACTGTGCCCCGCATGCACTACTGTATGTGCAATCATGTGACATTTTTTCATTCATGGCCATTAGCAGCAGAGAGGACACATGCTCATAAAACTTCATTAAATATCCCTCAAATTACCAACATGTGCTTGGTTTCTTATTCCTGGATGATCTATACTAAATCACAAAAACAAAAGAAACCCGAAATTTTACATTTGATGGTACAAAACGGGGATTACCTTTCAATTCTTCACAAAAGTGTGTTGCCTGGAAATTAAGCACATTTTCAGATATGGATTAACCAGAGGCACACACTGATGACATCATCAAGGCATTCCTGTGTACAAGCTTCTATAAATAGCCACTGATTCACTGTGCCCCGGTCTCCCCTACCCCTAAAAATGTGGGGGCTATGGGGCATATTTTTCCTTAGGGGGCATATCTATGAAACTTGGCAGGCTGATTCATAACATAAAATAAATAAGAAAATGTATTGGGAGTTTTCTTGAATTTGCATTGCCATGGCAACAGTAGCCGATAAAGGCCCAAATAAGAATAGCGGACAAAACTATATAACTACATGGTACTACAGGGTACTGGTAGGTAGTGACGCAGGGTTGTTGGTTCTCCTTCAGGACATGCAGGGCATCAGGCAGCAGGAAATGCAAGGCATGGAACTTGAAAGATGATCAACTTTATTTGTATAGCACTTTTCAGACAGAAGTTGAGGTGCTATACACTGGCCTGCCGTTTTCAACAGCTTTTCGGAAAATCAAATAAATGTCACCAGATGTATAAGCACAGATGGCTCGGATATGATTCTCAGTGAGGTCTTTGTCCTCTCCAGGTTTCTTATTTGTTAGCCCTCTTTGTGTACATGTATATGCGCTACGCCTAGGCTTTCTTGAAATCTTCGTCTTTGTCCTCTTTTTGGAGGAGTTCGTTGTTGGCTCGCATCCTCGTCTCGGTGCAGAGCCCTCATGTGCGTCATCAACAGCAGTAGGGACCCAAGACATCTGATCCACAGAAACCTGGAGGGATAGAGGAGGAAAGTAAGAGAAGGATGAGCAGGCAGGGGACAATTACACACACACACACACACACACACACACACACACACACACACACACACACACACACACACACACACACACACACACACACACACACACACACACACACACACACACACACACACACACACACACACACACACACACACACACACACACACACACACACACACACACACACACACACACACACACACACACACACACACACACACACACACACACACACACACACACACACACACACACACACACACAGACTTAAAGGGGAACTACACCTAATTTCCCCATGTCACAGAAATATTAGTGAAAATGAGAAGCCCTCCCTCCCTCCAAAGTAAAAGAATTATGAAAATACTACCACTTTGAGATATAGTTGTATTGAAATGAAAATATTGGATGACATTTACTGGTTAGCTAATGTTAGCTAACTGTTAACAGGTTTTCTGTACGTTAAATACGCCTCACATGCGGAGCTGGGTAATGTTCCCCCATGGAGCTATAAGAATGAAGTCAACCTATTATTCTATCAGTCTATTATTCAGTCAGTCTATTATTAAAGGGGAACTATCTTATAAATGGCCTTTTTGAGTGTTTAGCATTGTTTCCTAGCTATGTGAACTTATATTAATATGATCTATGTCTCAAAATTCTCATATTGGCGCATTCTTCCAATTCTCCTCTCACAATATTCACCCTCACTGAACTGAGTCGTTTGAAAATGTGCCTATATGTGATGTCATATAGTCACTGCTGCATGTTAATGTTGAGATAGACGACGACGCTCCGCAGTGGTTTAGGTGCCGCCCTGCAGCCCAGGCTCAAAACAGCTCGAAATCTTGAGGTAGAAAAATGCTGTTTTTGAGGACTTGATTAGAAATACAAAACAATGAATAAAAAAAAATATATATATTACAGAGGTGTTCCATAGACTCACAGGAATTGTGTAAAAGTGCCCAAATAGTGAAAGAAATAGTAAAATAGTTCCCCTTTAACATTACATGATATAACCCTAAATAGTATAACCCTATAACATCGCCAAATGTAAACACATTTTAAATGAGTGTATTCAAGTTATGTGAGTGAGAGTGAATCAAAGCAGTGTGATACAGGACAGTATAGTTAATTTTGCTCTTTTTTATAGACCTATCCAGGATGCAAGGCTTCATCTTTTCAAATACTAAAGAGAAGCGTGGCTATTATTTGGGGAATTTTACATGGTGGGCAGAACCAGGAAAGAACATATCTAGCATAGGATTGTGTTGTGACACAGATGTTACTAAGACATCAAGAAACAGACAGAATGCAAATTCATCTTTTATGTATGCAGACATTGCACCTGCTTTTTTGCCTTGCCGTTAAATTAATGGATTGTATTTTACACACAAAGTGAAATCTTCACACAGACAGGGGGTACCAGACTACACACATTCAATATAAGATGTATGTCATATTTATTCTATTAAAGTATTCCTATAATTTGTATATTGGTCTTGTGTGTGTGTGCATGGAAATAATTCTTCTTGATGTATTAATCAATGGCCTGTTTTGACAAACACTAATATATCCAAATGATGAGATCCAAGGAGTTGCAACATGCACTAGCTCTGGTGATGCACCAACTGAAGGCTAGTTTGGTCAGGAGTTCTCAGAGCGTTTCATCATAAGGACCCTCAGATCAAAACAACAGAAACCTTTCTGTGTGGAACCCAAGGCTACCTGAGAGGAGTGTCCTGCCGCTGGCAATAGAAGTAGGTAAGTGAGGAAAGTAGAATGTATTTGGTCTGTGACCTGGGAGATAATGAAACTAAATGCACTTAGTTTTATTGTAGGCTACTTTATGTCATAACCTGCATGCAAGAATGCAGAACACACATCCTGAATTATTTAGGTTTGATGAATATGAGAAATTGGACTGAGTAGCAAAGTATGAGCCTGTTGTATTTGGAAAATTAGGCAAAACTTTACTATAATGCATGCATACAATATGAGATCAGTTTATTTGATGCATTGTAGCAGGGAGAACCAGTCCACCTTAAGAGCTGTTCCACCTTAAGATAAAATAAGATAAGATATTCCTTTATTGATCCCCTTGGGAAAATTCAGACATTCTCCCTTTAGGAAGTCACCCCCACTTACTCAGGTACAATAAACAGGTAGGTTAATAAAGAACATCTTATGTTACATGTATCCAA
This sequence comes from Notolepis coatsorum, assembly GCF_963971535.1. NCBI lineage: Eukaryota > Metazoa > Chordata > Actinopteri > Aulopiformes > Paralepididae > Notolepis > Notolepis coatsorum. Next base: position 174,512,340 of record NC_140171.1, on the reverse strand, counting down.
AAAGTGACAAGACAGACAACCCAACCCGATGAGAATGAGCATCAGGCACAGAACACAATACTGTGACGCAGGCCGGGCCAAACACCATGTTTTCAGGGAGTCCCTAACCTGGGATACTGTGACGCAGGCCGGGCCAAACACCATGTTTTCAGGGAGTCTCTAACCTGGGATACTGTGACGCAGGCCGGGCCAAACACCATGTTTTCAGGGAGTCCCTAACCTGGGATACTGTGACGCAGGCCGGGCCAAACACCATGTATTCAGGGAGTCCCTAACCTGGGATACTGTGACGCAGGCCGGGCCAAACACCATGTTTTCAGGGAGTCCCTAACCTGGGATACTGTGACGCAGGCCGGGCCAAACACCATGTTTTCAGGGAGTCCCTAACCTGGGATACTGTGACGCAGGCCGGGCCAAACACCATGTTTTCAGGGAGTCCCTAACCTGGGATACTGTGACGCAGGCCGGGCCAAACACCATGTTTTCAGGGAGTCCCTAACCTGGGATACTGTGACGCAGGCCGGGCCAAACACCATGTTTTCAGGGAGTCCCTAACCTGGGATACTGTGACGCAGGCCGGGCCAAACACCATGTTTTCAGGGAGTCCCTAACCTGGGATACTGTGACGCAGGCCGGGCCAAACACCATGTTTTCAGGGAGTCCCTAACCTGGGATACTGTGACGCAGGCCGGGCCAAACACCATGTTTTCAGGGAGTCCCTAACCTGGGATACTGTGATGAATATTATATTTAGGATATCTTCCAGAGGGAAGTTCTTTTGGAATGATTGGATTATTGACATAAAATGGAGAAAATCAGTTATTACCAAATACATGTTTTCCCTAATAAATTCAAAGATGTACACTACATAAAATACTAGATAAAATACTACATAAAATATATCCAAATTGTAACAAAAAATCACATATTTGGAAGATAAATGTACTTTTGTGGAAAAGATGTGGAATCTGTTATACATATTGTTCATGAATATGAATTAGTTAATGCTTTTTGGAATAACCTACATTAATATTTTTGTAATTTACAGTAATTAATTTATTTTACTAATCTATATTGTAATCACATTTAGAATTAAATGTAATTCTTAATAGGAAAATATTATTTGTATACATAAACATGGTTATCTGAGATTCACCCCTAAATTTAATTATTTAAATGTAAATGTATGATCTCATTAAGTCTCTAGTAAAATACAAAAGAATAGTGGATTATTAATATATACATTTTACAACCATTGGCTTAGTTGAACAGGGCAATAGCAACAACTGAGTGAAACAGCAGCTTGTGGTGTGGCTTAACAACATGTGAATTGTTCTTCTATTAGTAAAACAACAGATTTGTTTAGTTGTTTGAAAGAAAAGATAACACGATTCCTGATTTAAAAACCTTGTGTCATCTCTGAGCTGAGCACCCCCCCCCCCCCCCCCCCCCCCCCCACACACACACATTTCATCTGGCAGGGTTTAATCATCTGAAAATTGTGCATTGATTCATAGATTTTTGCATACTTTCTACACCTTAAGTATGAACCACTCACAGTCTTTGAGTCTGCAGGTAGAATCCTGGCTTGGAGAAAACACAGCAGAACAATGGGCAGCATCTTGTTGATCATCATCTCACAAAGGCTAATGCCACTTAAAAGATACTAATGTATCAGAAATAGAGCTTCCTGATCATATAATCTACTCTATTGCGTTGTGTTCTATAGCCCTAAGTCTGTTACCCAAAAAACACTGTTGTTGGAGAAAAGGAATCAACGGAGAGGTTTCTATTTCTCAGAATTGGTTTATTTCAAAGTAAAAAAGTACAAGAAATACTCGGGTTCAATCAAAATGAAAAATGCAATGATATCAGTGTGCCCGGTACTATGCCACCAGCCATTGATATCAGTCTAATCAAAAGTAGTTAAAGAATAATAATCTTCAATGGCGTGGGTTGTTGATTTCTTTGTTGTCTGGGCAACAAAAGGATCGTATTCTCGTTCAGCGTCTCAAGAAGTCTTCTCTCCGTCCGGCTGGTGTGTCCAAGGTTCACAAGCTGCCTTTTTTTGTCTGGTCTATGGAGACCCCTTTTAACGGCTAACTCCCGCCTTTGAGAGAACGTTGAACGTTAGCCCTATTTGTTGGTTTTAACAAGAACAAAGGAATCTATTTTTCTATATTTTAAGTAAAAGGTTATTTTACTATTCTCCAAGTATTTTAAGTCTACTTGCAATGATTTTATCCTTAGCTTTGTCAATTATAGTTACTTCTAGAACACATGTATCTTAACACTTTGGGTGCCGGGACACGTCTTCTCACGTCTTTGCTGGCCATGCTAAAGTTGCCGGGGGACGCTGTACAGCGTCCTTATATCAATATTTCAAAAATCTGCGATCGGATTCATAATGTCCCTCCGCTGGCCTGAGATCCACCAGCAGGACCCACTGAGCTCTCTGGCGGTTCAGGAGCGCCATCTGGTGGCCGATCGGCGCAACCGCTTAACAGGAAGCGCAGTAGAGGTTTTGCTAGACGTCCGTATTGCTTCCGGCCACTCGGTACATGTCCCGTGACTCTAGCTCGTCACACTACATAGCGATCGATTGCCAATAACTCGATAAACAACATGATTTGGACGTATATACCATTATACAAGCTGGAGATGGACCGGGTAATAATATATCCCATAATGATACAATTTCTACTCGACGATGATCGCCCAACGGCGCGCGGAGACTGGGGTGAGTTTCAGCGTGTAACGTTACCGTCTTCGATAATAACTGATATTATCAACATTTGACCCACATTAGATGATTGGTATAACGCTGCCCACGGAATTATAAACGCCCCCTCGCCCATCCGGTCAACATCAGATGACGTGTAGTAACTTCTAGAAGTACGTCTAGTTGGAATTTTTTATATCGCGCTGATTGCCATCAAACTGTATTTCATCATCAATATAATGCATTTGGGGCTATATATCACGTTCTGGAGAAAGCTGCAGAAAGAGATGAAAACATACTTATACATTAGACCATACTTTACTATGAATATGTGAATGAAAAAGTTTAACGTTGCTACACAATGAACAATACATATAGGACTTTGAATGGGCCCTAATAATGGCAATGTAGCAATAGAATTTAAAAAGTTATAGCCCTGCAAAGAAGGGGACTTTCTCCATAGACAAATAGCGCTGGCAATCTATGGTATATCATTAATTTAACCTTAGGCAACCAAAGTGTTAATAATCTCTTTGGGGGGAAAAACAGAACACTATATTTTAAGAACAACATGAGTCTGTCTAAGGTATTGTGCACTGGCCTTACAGTTCAGTTTCTCCCAGTAGCGGTTGACCTTGTGGGAAATCAAGATTCATAGCAGTTTGAAACTGAAATTATACCACAATACAAAGAAAGGAGCTGCTTGACACCAACAACAAAGAAAATAGATATGGGAATCTTTGTGGGGTGGGGGGCTGTACTTTCTAGGCTCTTGCTATAGGTGGAGACTTGACCCCAGAAGACTCGACTCCTTGGGTCTTAATCCTTTTACTGCCACACGACAGCCGGTTAACCCTTTCACTGTGACAATACAGAAGGTTAGCCCTTTATTATCACACAACCGACGGCGATGCTCCATCATTAGCATCATTAGCTCCACGGGACAAAACCTCGTAACTCCATTTTTTATTTTTTTTATCAACTCAGTAGATCATCCTCCATGTGTGTGTGGTTTTACAAAGTCTACACAATGGGAAAGCATTAAACCAATCATCTGTCTAAACCTCGTAACTCTATTCGCCCTCAAATCTGTGTTGTTTTTTTCATCTGCTGAAAAGTTGGGTTTTTGGAGTTACAAGGTTTTGTCCCGCCAGCAGCGATGCGGAGCTAATGATGCTAATGATGGAGCATCGCCGTCGGTTAGTAAAGGGTTAACCTTCTGTCGTGTGGCAGTGAAAGGGTTAAAAGTCTAGAGTTGGGCTGGTGTACTAACGAATGCAGTTATTGACAATCAAATAATCTTAAACGACCCCCCCCCTTTCATGCATTCATGATGGAACATAATATACCGATCATATGCATTTGAATTTTTAATTGTAGCGTGTTTCGGGACAAAATGCCAATGGATTAAGTATAATATGCGTCGCTGCCTATTACTAGCCTCCCAGGAATTATCCCAGACCGCTCAAAAACTATACTTATATTCACCATGGTGACCACGGTATAAAACGGGAATTTATGGATGGAAAAGATATTCCTTTTACACTATTGGACGATAGATACTCGATGTCAAATGGGTCATAGTATTGCATCCGTAGCTATAATATTTATATAGTTATAGCCCTGCAAACAAGATGAGCGACTCCCATCGTTTACAGCGGTGGCGGTAGCTACTACACTACAGGATAAGGCTAATCCCTGGCAGTCAATGAGTTAATGTTATTAATTAGGGTTCCATTCCATTTAGGTGAGAACTGTATCCAGTAGCGGAACATATCAGACCCGGGCCGGGGGGCGGGGCCACATGACCGGGCCCTTTAAACCCAATAAAGCTTGACATTCAACTGGAAACCTCAAGTCAAATATTGTCAGGACAAAATTGGCACGGAGTGTTGGTGTTTTATGTAAGATAAGACACATTCTAAACCAAAAAACACTGTATACACTGTACTGTACACTCTTCCTTCCATATATGAAGTACTGTGCGGAGGTGTGGGGTAATACCTACAGAAGCACTCTACAGCCAATATGCACCATGCAAAAAAAAAGCAATAAGAATAGTCAACAATGTTGGATATTATGAAGACACAAATAACTTATTTATAAAGCTACAAACATTGAAATGTATGGACCTAGTTGATTTCAAGACTGCTCTCATTGTATACAAATCTAAATGAATCCCAGGCAACATTCAAAGATGGTTCAGAGACAGGGAAGGAGAATATAACTTAAGAGGGAGAGGGAATCTTAAACAACCAATGGTACACACTACGCTGAAAAGCATGTGCATATCTGTTTGTGGAGTGAAGTTGTGGAATGACTTACCTGAATACATCAAAATGAGTAAACATGGGGGTGGCTGGGTGGCGTAGCGGAGATTGCGCTCATCACCAATGCGAGAGACTCCGGTATCGAATCCCAGAGTCGGCATTGCCTGCGGCTTGGGCCAGTCGTCATACTATCTCAATTGGCAGAGGTAGCGGGTGGAAGTCAATGGGTGGGGATTTGGATGTTGTGGACAGTGACCCCTACAGGTCGGTTGGGCGACGCCTGCACAGCAAAAGACAGGAAGTATCGGGTGCAGCGTGAGCCTCCAACACGTTATTCCTCGCCAATGAGAGTCTGGCGCTGTCTGGTGAAAAGATGCGACAGGCTGCCTCCTCGTGTACCGGAGGGAACACGTGATGCAAGGCTTCTATCCTCGCTACAGCCGACCAGTGGGGGGCATAGTCTAGCAACGTTCAAGACAGGGGAGGGGAGAATTGAAAACGCGAAATTGGGATGGGAGAAAAAATTAAAAAAATAAGGAGAAAAAGTGGATTAAAAAAAATTTCTTAGAATAATAATGTTTACTTGCAGCAGGGTAACATATTAATGTCCGACTCCGCCCCTATGACTCAGGTGTGTGGATCTTTTGTCTCTGCAGGAGCAAACTGTTTTTTGACCTCAGTCAGTAAGATTACAATTTTGTTTTTTTATTTGAAAGAAAAGTAACCAAAGAAAAGGTGTAATATTTAAGATGTTGTTTCTACAAAGGGTATAGAAACGAAATATATATCAGATAATGATATAACATGACATAAAGTCCAACACACCACAAGAACAACAAAAACATAGTCTAATAAAATGACAAATGTTAGACTAAGACTGAAGCGTCTTTTGCTTGCAGTAACTGTGAAGCAGCATTTATGCTTTCCAAAATCTTGGTCTGCATGTTGACCAAAAATAGAAAGGGAAATTTGCTTATGGCATTCTTGAGTGCACTTGCTTCATTGCGCTCATCCTTTTTGTCACTGGTAAGCAGGGCATGACATTAACTTTTTAGCTCACCAGCCACTGTGGCTAGTGGTTTTCCAAAATCACTAGCCACTCAGCATTTCCACCAGCCAAAAACCACACACACACACACAACGTCTTTATAGTGTAGTCTCTCTGTCTCAAGTTTGGCTACTTGAGACAGAAAGAGAGACTGTCATTACACGCGACGCAAGTAAGGCAGACCAGGCTGCAGAAACAAATGAGTGGGGGGGCATAAAATGTTCTCGGGGGGGCACAATGGTTTTTCAACACAGGTTCCCTTTTATACGTTTCAGCTGGGACAACGGCGCTGTGGCTTGCTTGGCGCTGCCCACTGTGCTGAACTAAACAGCAGAGAGGCAATTGAAAAATCTAATTTCTCTTAAGAACATTCACTTATACAAAAACAGACTGAACGGATATATATAACAGACCTGCTGGGGCAGCGGACTGAGAGCAGGGGACACAGACAGGCTGGATAAGATGGTCAGGAAGGCCAGTAGCGTGGTTAGGGTGTAGCTGGACGCCCTAGCGAGGGTGGCGGAGAGGAGGAGCCTTGCTAAGCTCCAGGCCATCAGGGAAAACCCCTCCCACCCACTATACACAGACTTGGCTGACAGGAGGAGCATGTATTGTTATAGGCTCACACTACCTAAATGCAGCACTGAACGGCACAGGAAGTCCTTCATTCCGACAGCCATCAGACTATACAATGCATCACTGTGCCTCACTGCATCACTGAGTCCAGAGTGACAGTTACCATCTTCCTGGACTCTTACTTTTTAAACAGCACTGTGCAATATTACACCTACTGTAGACTTCAGTATATTTTTACTGTATTTATTTACTGTATCTTTTATTCTATTTTTATTCTATTTCATTTTATTCTATTCTTAGGCCATTTGTTTTGTTATTCTTATTTGTGACTTGTTCTGTCTAAATGTTTAATGTTGAGTGATTTGGAGTGTCAAATTTCCCTCAGGATAATACATTTCTATTCTATTCTATATCTTTGAAAAGTCTCCATTTATTCAACACTTCTGAATTCACTGACAAACTGAACTGAACTGACAAAAATAAGGTGCATAAAAAAGCAAACAAAATTCCTCCACAGGCTACTCACCATCATTAGTAGAGCGGCAAGCAGCGTTTGGGGACAGAGTGAAATCTTCTTAAAACACTGCCCCTCCACTCATTCCTGAACTTTTTTGTTAAGTCCTTCTCAAATGCCAACTGAATTTAATTGGCCTTGCGTCGATGAAGCATACTAAGGCGATGTTCTGTAAATATGTTCTTGAGGGTAGAAAACGAATTCTCACAGAGTGCCGTGCTAGCTTTAGTAGTGTTGTTGTTGACATCAGTGCCCACTAGGGCTGTCCCCGACTAAGCATTTGGATAGTCGACTTTGATTGAAAAAAAAAAAAATTATGAATGAATGAATGAATTTTTTTCTTTCTCAGGGTGGGCACAGCTGACTCAGTGGGCGGGCCAGGCCCCCCAATGGCGCCGGGTCTGAAGTAAGGCACACTGCGTTTCGAGAGAGAGGGAGGGAGAGAGAGAGAGAGGGATAGAGAGAAAGGGAGGGAGAGAGAGAGAGGGAGAGAGAGAGGGAAGGAAAGAGAGAGAGAGCGAGGGAGAGAGAGAGAAAGACATTCATTACGCGCAACGCAAGTAAGCGCGCACTGCGTTTTGAGAGACAGAGAGAGAGAGAGAGAGAGAGAGAGAGAGAAGACTCTTCACAGCACAACAATAGCAATAGCAGCACAACTCATATTATAGGCTACAATGCTTTATAGCTAATATGGCGTGAGGCATATATCTCGGGGGCGGAGCCTGCTGCCTCTGCCCGGGGAGCCCCGCCCCTACAGCCCCCCCTAAAGCCTGACTGGATCAGTGAGACAGCAAGGCCCCGCCCCTACAGCCCCCCCTAAAGCCTGACTGGATCAGTGAGACAGCAAGGCCCCGCCCCTACAGCCCCCCCTGAAGCCTGACTGGATCAGTGAGGCAGCAAGGCCCCGCCCCTACAGCCCCCCCTAAAGCCTGACTGGATCAGTGAGACAGCAAGGCCCCGCTCATACAGCCCCCGCTGAAGCCTGACTGGATCAGTGAGACAGCAAGGCCCCGCCCCTACAGCCCCCCCTAAAGCCTGACTGGATCAGTGAGACAGCAAGGCCCCGCCCCTACAGCCCCCCCTGAAGCCTGACTGGATCAGTGAGGCAGCAAGGCCCCGCCCCTACAGCCCCCCCCTGAAGCCTGACTGGATCAGTGAGGCAGCAACACCATACCAAGGCACACCTAGATGGAATGGAACCATAATTAGTAATTACATGCGTGTTTACATGACAAAATGACAAGTGACAACAATAGCGTTCTAAAAAGACCCACTTTTATTTCCTGTTTGCTAATGCAATAACTGTTCCCTAGCAACAGCATCCCAGTGAAACCATCTATCGTTAGAGATCAGTCTATAATGCAGGTCATTAGAGATGAGTCTATAATGCAGGTCGTTAGAGATGAGTCTATAATGCAGGTCGTTAGAGATGAGTCTATAAATAAATAAATAAGAAAAGCTTGATATAATCATCTCAAGGCGTATTTGTTATTAAACACCCCATCCTGAAAAACAGTAAATGCATGTTCAGTGAGCTTGTAACTTCGGTGTGTGGCAGTTGGCGAATGTAATTTCCATTTGTATTCTGATGATACAATTGTGTACTGTATTGCTGATTCTGTTCAGTTGGCCATAGCTACATTTACATGTTCCCTTGACTGATGGTGTTTCAGTGATCTGCATATGTTTCCTTGACTGATGGTGTTTCAGTGATCTGCATGTGTTTCCTTGACTGATGGTGTTTCAGTGATCTGCATGTGTTTCCTTGACTGATGGTGTTTCAGTGATCTGCATGTGGCAGCAGCTGTTGCAGTAGAAGAGATGAGATCACGCTTCAGCTGCGTCTCTACATTTCGTAGCTCCATTTCTGCAGACCCCTCTCTGATTGGCCACTGTTGCCCAATCGCGTGACGAGCTGTGTCTTTGCCCATTTCCGCGTCGAACAGCCTGCAAACTACCTGGCGTTCTATCGCCATGCTCTAAGACAAACTCTAATCATAACCAACTTCGAAAGAGTGCCTAAGCTTAACCGTCGAAAGAACTTGCCGTCACGCTCTAAGACAAACTCTAACCTTAACCAACTTCGAAAGAGTGCCTAAGCTTAACCAGTGTAGAAACAGGCGTGGGCCAATCAGAGAGGGGTCTGCAGAAATGGAGCTACGAAATGTAGAGACGCGCTTCAGCTGCTTGATGAGTCAGTCAGGGGAAGGTGTAGTCGACAGCTTCAGAATAGTCAACCATGACACATCAGTCTCTTCTCCAATATTTTGAGAACTTCTCGGAAAGTGAGTAGATAGGGCAATATTGCAAATTCTCATTTTAGTATAGAGGTATCACCAAGATTAGATGTTATGTATTTTAATTAGGGCTGTGAAAGTTACTGCTTTAACTTTGGAGATTCATTTAAATGATTAAGCGTTACATTTTCTTTATCTAGATTAATCTATGGAGTGAAAAATGTTCAATGTTCTGAACTTTCAGCAGTATCTTTGCTTGTTCTTTTTTTGCATTGACTCATGCACCTTTTTGAAAATCATCTGACATGAAGATGGAACACTTTTTTGTTGTTAATATGATTTATATTACTGGTAGTTCATACAATGAATGAATGAATCACTTTTATTTATATAGCACCCTTCACAGCACGAATGCACAGGGTGCTTTACACTACAGCTTAATATAAAAAACACAATAAAACAAAATCAGAAATAAATTACAACAACAACAGACAGCAGTTAAAAAACAGTGAAACCAGATAGAAAAAGTAGAATAAAAGAATTTGGATAAAATCATGAGTCACTAATTAAAACAAAACTATAGGAACAGTGAGGACAAGAAAAAAGTGCCTATGTATGACCAAAGGCCTGTCTGAACAAATGTTTTTTTAGTTGTTTTTTTAAAAGAGTTTTCAGAGGGGGCAGTTCGCAGGTCCAGAGCCTTGGTGCTGTCACCTCGAAGGCTCGATCACCCCTTGTTTTCAGCCTGGACCTGGGGATCACCAGGAGGTGCTGATCGGCAGATCTGAGTGAGCGGGTGTTGGTGTAGGGATGGATGAGTTCAGTGATGTAGATAGGGGCCTGACCGTGAAGTGCTCTGAAAGTGAAAGTGAGGACTTTGAAGTGAATTCTATAGTGTACCGGGAGCCAGTGCAGGGATAACAGAATGGGAGTGATGTGACATGATTTATTTGACCTTGTGAGTAGCCTGGCTGCAGCATTTTGGACCATTTGTAGTTTGTCTGTGGATGATTTGGTGAGACAGGTGAAAAGTGAGTTGCAGTAGTCAAGCCTAGAGGAAATAAAAGCATGCACGGACAGTTCTAGTTCAGAGTGAGATATGATGGTGCATAGTTTTTATTAAAATAGTCTTTGAATCTAAATATACTTTCTTTGTGTTGATTCTACATTATTTGCATGATTTTACTCAAGTAAATATCTGTTACAAGCTTCGGTCATGAAAAATGCAATTTTTAATCTAGATTAATTACAGAAAATTGTGAGATTATTTAGTAATTTTTTTTAAATCTATTGACAGCACTAATTTGAATGAATCTATAACATGTTCAATGTTTTAAGTTTCACACATTTCTTACGTCTAAATGTTCCCATACCTTATTCTCTCCCCTAATCTCTCTCCCTGTATCTCTATTGACATCTAGTGGTGGATGCCGGTCGGAGCAGGTCCTTCAGGAATGGCAGCAGCTGAAGACCCTCATCAGGACCACTTTCACAGACAAGTCATACCTAGGGCTGAGGCAGACACTGCTCACCAAGGAGCCATATCGATCAGAGGTTTGTGGGAAACATTTAATATTCTTCAGAATTTACAAAGTCATGTGTACTCTACAGAATAAATTAATAGAGTTTTACTCCTAGTTACTTTTATGTCAGAACTTCCTGCACTTGGCTGAAATACTGCTTGTGATGCCGATCTCCTCCGCTCAGTGAGAGCGTGGATTTTCAGCCCAGAATGGTATTAAGAACAGCAGCAGCCTCCACTGCTGAAGACTTGATCCGTATCAGGAAGGCTGGAGCAAGTCAACCCAAGCCATGTAGCAGCCAAATGGTCTTCGTCTTCTAAGAGGGCCAGGAAGACAAATATGAAAAAGTGGCCAACAGACAGATCTTCAAGGGTCAAAGTGGGTATAAAACAGGAGGGAAGACTGTCAAGTTTTAAACTGTAGATACCAAACAGAGAAGGTAAAGACAACTTTTAACTGTTGAACAGTAATCCAGAACTATTTTATTGCACTGTAAATTATATATTTTTTTAATCTATTCTATTCTACAATTTTATTGCACTGCACTATTTTATCTTACTCTTTTTATTATTGTCTATTTAAAACTGAATCAAACCATAAACAAGGTGGCCTGTTGGGATGTTAGACCCTAATGTAAAAAAACTGTGATTTTATATATGTCTGCACTTTATGTGCTCATTTTATGCCTGTCTTTTTTCTGTTGTGAAGCACTTTGAGCTGCAGTTTCTGTATGAAAGGTGCTATAGAAATAAAGTTTATTATTATTATTATCTGACACGTGTGCGCGCACACATATTTTGTTGTTTTTGTTCTATTAGTGATTTACACACTTTACTCAATAAAAAAATATTGTATGACAAATTTAAACAGATTTGCACTGCTAATTTGAAGCGTAACATATTGATGTCTTATATACAGTTATGTCCCTGCAATTTACCATTATGGGCAAATAAAGAAACTTGTTTGTCTGAAGACATTTCTTGTTAAGGTTTGGATTTTGTGTGCCCTGTATGCAAGATGAATGTCCTTTGCCAGTCACATACCTATTTAAGTGATGAACTACTTGTGGTTGTTTTAAAATTTTAAGAGACGTTTTACACTTTAAATGATTATTATATTTATTATACATCATTATTTTGTAATATTTTTTTAATAAAATCTGAGGCAGGGAGGGCGACGCACAAATCACCATCATCAGTCAGCCTTAGTTACTGTCACACCTACCCTACCCTACAGCTTGGCCTTACTCCTAAAACCCACCTTACCCCAGTGCTCACCTACGGGTGGCTGCAATTAACCCCCCCCCCCCCGTACAGTTTCTTCCCCTTCGAATGTATATATATAGATCAGTTGGTCAGTTTATCGCGTTAATTAGATTGATTAATTAATTACACAGCAAATTATCGCGTTATGAAAATTAACTCAATTTATTACATACATTTTTTTTTATATATATTTTTTTTTGTATCTCATTCATTCCATAATAATGTAGAATACACATTTACAGACTTTTTTTTTAATATGGTCCATTTGCATGTTCTTGGTATCTGATTCTAGGGACATCTATGAATCTCAGGGAATGTATTCCCAGCGTCAGAAATACTGTGGGCTAGATCCACAAAGAATGGATTGCAGGGTGCACCCTTACTTACAATTCATTATGAATTGAAAATGGGGGACCCTGATGTAAACGAGACTAAAGTCTTTCTCTGGTCTGCATCCCCTTAACAATTGTGTGTATTGAGCCGTACTGTATTGTACCCATTCTGCAATCTGTTAATAACATTTTCATTCAATCAATCAATCTGCGTGGTGATTGATTGAATGAAAAATTTATTTTGAGTCAATTGTAATGAACCAAATGAGAATATCAATACATTTTTTTTTATCTTTGACTGTGAATAACACCATGCTCAAATTGACCAGACCTGAAAAATCTAAGCAAATGAATAGATGGAAGATGATTAAACAGAAGGTTTTGTAGATACAGTACTGAATTCTGCCATCTGGACACATGCAATTTGAAATATGATTATAGAATATAGAATATCAGGCATAAAATGGTTATGCGATTAATTAATTACAAATCCTGTAATTAATTAGATAAATGTTTTTAATCGCCTGACAGCGCTAATTTTTTTATTATCTCTTTTTCTTAAACAGTATTGTATGTCTTGTAAGTCATAAATGTCTTGATGAATTGAAAATGGAGGACCCTTATGTAAACAAGTTGTTAGTATTGATCTATACTGTAATGTACCCATTCTGCAATCTGGTAATAAAGTTTTCAATCAATCAAACCCCCTAAAGAAAGAACGATGACCCGTTATTTTAGGTTCTTGGAAAGAGACAGAGCCAAAATATCCGGCTCCCTTCAAAGAGCCGTAACCTCCATCACTCCGGATAACATACGAGGCTGGGGCTGAAGTGCACAGGATGGGGGCCACAACAGCAGACCACTGAGCCAACGACGCTAATGATCTATTCTACTGTAGCAAATATCAACTTTGATGGCAAGAGAAATACATAAATATATCGTCTTACCATATGTGAGTTACTGTGTGGAGATATGGGGGAATGATGCATACATAAGCACTTTAAAACCATTAATTATACTACAGAAAAAAGCTGAGAATTGTACACAAGGTCAGATTTCGGGATCACACAAATAACTTGCTCGTCAAATGCCTTTTAAAGCTAATGGACTTATTCAAATTTAAACTGGCAGAGATAATGTATCGAGCAAAGACTCAAGAACTCCCAGGTAACATAAACAAAATATTTATAGAGGGATAAGGGATATAATGTGAGAGGTAACTGCAACTTTGATAAACGTTACGCTCGCACCAATCTCAGGAGCAGGTGCATATCATCCTATGGAGTAACTGTGAGGAGAATGGGTTGGAAGATAAAATGAAGGAAAGCAGAAATATTGCTCTATGTAAGAACATTTATAAAAAGATATTTGCAAATGACCAAACATAGGAAAGGGGAGGTGACTATTGTCAATCTTCTGGATTCTAAGCTGTTGTTTTCTTTTGTACTACATTATAGATACTTTTTTTATGTTGTTTTCAATGTTAAGAATTATTGGTAATGTGGATATTCTCCATTATATAATTTAAGTATTAATTAATGTTCCCTTTTCATAAAGGACACAGTGGTGGGTATCATATATATCATAAAGGACACAGTGGTGGGTATCATATATATCATAAAGGACACAGTGTATCATATATATCATAAAGGACACAGTGGTGGGTAATGGTATCATATATATCATAAAGGACACAGTGGTGGGTATCATATATATCATAAAGGACACAGTGGTGGTATCATATATATCATAAAGGATACAGTGGTGGTATCATATATATCATAAAGGACACAGTGGTGGGTATCATATATATCATAAAGGATACAGTGGTGGCATCATATCGGTCAACAATAATAAATCGGAAGGCAGAATGATGTGCAGCGGTTTAAGAGTTAAAGCTGCAGCATGTCTATAAATCACATCTTATCCAAAAGGTTGTCAAGTCAGTCATTCAAAGATGAAACAATATCATTAATATAAATAGTAAAAAGGACAGGACCCAGTTGAACTTTGCGGCAAAACTTTAGTTATGGACAATAATTCAGATTGAACAGGGCCCGATTTGACACAGCAGAAGATAGATAATCCTGAAACCAATAACATGCACCACTATCCAGGCTAATACTAGATAACCTTTTATTTTTTTTGGTATTTTCCCCCCTCCTTTTTCTCCGTTTTTCCCCCATCCCAATGTTAGTCGTTATGCCAATTCCCAATCCCCTTCCTGGTCGTTGCGCACCTACCCCCTACAGTCGGTCTGGGAGAGTGGAGGCTATCACATGCTTCCTCCGACACATGTGTAGCCAATCAACCGCTTCTTTTCACCTGGCAGTGCGGACTCTCACTGAGAGAGTGTAATGTGTGGAAGGATCACACTACCTCCCTTAGATCATTTCCTCGCTGAGCAGGCGCCATCACATGCTTCCTCCGACACATGTGTAGCCAATCAACCGCTTCTTTTCACCTGGCAGCGCGGACTCTCACTGAGAGAGTGTAATGTGTGGAAGGATCACACTACCTCCCTTAGATCATTTCCTCGCTGAGCAGGGGCCCCGACCGAACTGTAGGAGTCGCTGTTTACAACGACCAGGACCCACCCACCAACACTGCCAGTTGTGTTAGTATGACGGCCGGCCAAGCCGGAAGCAACACCGAGAGCTGGGCTCGATACCAGTATCTCCTGCGTTGGTGGCGAGCGCCTTGCTACTAGATAACCTTTTTAAAAGCATGTGATGATCGAATGTATCAAAAGCTTTTGACAGATCATCTTAACACTTTCAGTGCCACGGACGACATATCTCGTATTATTAGGCCCCCCACTGAGTGCCCACGACGACAAATATCATTTTATTGTTTTATTAGCGATCCGAAATCATATTTAATCAACCGAGAGAATGGAAAAAAGCGCCCCCTATCGTCTATCCCTGTGTAACTGCAGGTCAGTCGCTTAGTGATCAACATGGAAGTCATCGCGGGACGGGAATCAGCCTGGAATATATATTTACAGCAGCCAATACTCAATCAATAAGCGTGATCGATATTTGGAATGGCGATCAGGAATTGGAATGATCTTTTTGGAGAACATCTGATCTGAGGTAAGGAATCTATTTTACCAGTCTTAAGATAAGATAAGATATTCCTTTATTAATCCCCTTGGGCAAATTCATGACACACACATACAGCTCAACGTCTCATTAATAATAACAACACATCACAATCATTACATTTTTTACAGTAACAACGGCACAGCATAAATTCAACAGACATGTACATTTGTTGACACATGTCATCTACAGGAGGCCTGAGACGCCGTATGCGATAGTCGGCAGCAACAACACTAAGTAGTAAAACAAGGCATCGTCGCGCCAGGTGGCGGGAGGGAGGGATGGAGGGAGGGGAGGGATGGGGGAGACTGGGGGACAGGAATTGGGTTATGAAACTTAGGGCCCCCCCACCAACGCGCGTCGGAGGCAGCCGTCGGAGTGGGTAGAGAATGGGGGTGGAGGGAGGGGCGGGGGCCTCATCAATCTTATCGCCCCCAGACAGCACAGCTCGTTCCTCCTTCCCTGGAATCGCTTCCCTGGAATCGCTCCCCCGCACCGACCTCGACCTTGGTTTGTTTCACAGCAGAATGGGATAGGGGGGGGGGGGGGGTGATACATGCAGCTTAAGGCAAATTGCTGCCATATGGTCAAAATTGGGTTAATTTAGTTTAATCATCATCACCATCATCATACCCCCTATTAGCGCGGTATGGTGGCATCTTTATTTTCACGTCTCTAATTTCCGTCGTGATGTCCAGAATGGCCTGAGACTGCGACAGTTCCTCTGCGTGGTTAGTAACAAGTCTCTCAAGAATGGTCTTCAAGCACGATTGTTCATCTACATCAGTGGTGCCCAACCAGTCGATTGCGATCGACAGGTAAATCGCGGGCTGATTTCAAGTAGATCTCGATTAATAAAATTAGATTAAAATGTTTATTTTTATTTTTTATTTTTTGCAAAATCAACTCTGCCTCTCCTTGTTAACTACAACAAGCAATGCTGTTTGGTATTTAAGATGAGGTCGGACTCGGCACTGACAGATTTGTGTTCATTATGCTGCTTTTATAAAGCCTCAAATGACGGCTTACAATATACAATTTTGGCTGGTAGCTCTCGGCTAGGTGGTAAATTAAAAAGTAGATCTTGGTTCAAAAAAGGTTGTGCACCCCTGATCTACATGATAGATTTCGCCCCGATCCAACATGGTCTTGGAGCTCAATTGTTCATCACCCCGCAGGGTGTTAAGGTCAGCGATCCTTTTATACAGTTCCATTTGGTTGTCTTTGATCCCGGCCATGTCCCTGGCCATGGGAATCAACTTCTTCCGAATTAGATTCAGGCAGTACTAACAGCTGACAGAGCCCAAGCCGAGCATGACAATTAGAAGATATACGTCTTCAACGTCGTTTATCTCCAACGGGAAAAAGCATATCGCAAGCCATGTCCCGTATGAATTTATGGTGTATCCCGCCTGATAGCTCCCAAGAGGGCACAATGGGTCATCCGCATGTTGCCTCCTCGTCGAGAATATGCGATCAATCGCTGTAAAAGCCCAGCTTATTAGATCCATATTACGGTCAAAAGTCGAGTTGATTCTGCTGTAAAGAGAAAAAAGAAAAGGTCAAAACGGCCGAGCGTCCCCAGCGAGGGGCAGATCCAGGCTCTGGGGAAAGGAGCTGTAGAGGGCTGGTACGGACGTCTCCGGGCGGGTAAGAGAAAGGCCTTGAGGTGTTCTGTGGAGGGTGGGAGAGGAGTAGATATGCAACTGCTTCTGGGAGAGGTTGGAGGAGTTGATAATCAGAGTTGTATTCGCTGAGATCTCAGCGTTTGCCCTATGTGTGATGTGTCTGTTTGTGCGCGATCACTGATGAGGAAATAAGAGAATCGATTTTTCAGATCGCCTCATAGCATGCATACGTACACATATACTATCGATATACTAGCGTTTATTTGAAAACGATTCATAAATAGGTCGAAAAATTTCAAAGTTTGTGTATTCTAGAATATTCCAGTAAATGTCTGGATATCATGGAATCTTTATATTTTCCTTGAAAACAAGGGCTTTTCAAAATGCTATAAAACGAAAATGAACCGATAAAAAAACAATCCGCTTCGACAATGTTGACTGGAAAACGAGTCATTGATAAGCGACGGGCAGATTAGACACATAGCCACAATTTAAAACATAGATTAGGCGTTTTTTAACGCTAACATTGAAGTGGATGGTGGGCATTCAACCGGTAAATCAAGGTTAAGCAAGGGCTCTGAAAGTGTTAATAGATATAATAATAAAAAAAAAAGTATCATTATGAGTGGAACTCTTCCAACACTGGCTACAGCAGGTTTCTCTACTCTAAAAACATGCAGATGAATTGACAGGTTCTTGACATTCAACTGAATCTTTTCTCCCAAGTGGATTTTCGCATGTTTTCTCGAATCTTTTTTATTTACTGCATCGCTTCTCACAGACCACAATGATGTGGCTTCTCTGCTGTATGGATTTGCTGATGAATCAGAAGATGTGTACTTGTCCTAAAGTTCTTCCCACACTGGTCACAGAAGGAGGCTTCTCTCCTGTGTGAATTCTCTGGTGTGATTTCAGAATACTCAGATGACTACAGCTCTTCCCACACTAGTCACAGGAGTAGGGCTTCTCTCCTGTGTGAATTCTCTGATGTTTCTTCAGATTCTGTTGCTGAGTAAAGCCCTGTCCACACTGGCCACAGGAGTAGGGCTTCTCTCCTGTGTGAATTCTCTGGTGTGTTTTCAGATTCTGTTGCTGAGTAAAGCCCTGTCCACACTGGTCACAGGAGTAGGGCTTCTCTCCTGTGTGAATTCTCTGGTGTCTTTTCAGATTCTGTTGCAGAGTAAAGCCCTGTCCACACTGGTCACAGGAGTAGGGCTTCTCTCCTGTGTGAATTCTCTGGTGTGTTTTCAGACTCTGTTGCCTAGTAAAGACCTGTCCACACTGGTCACAGGAGGGACATTTTCTTCCATCCAAGCCTCTTGGTTTCTTCCCAGGCCTGACAGGACAGCTATCTGGATGGAGATAGTGATGGAGAAGAGTGTCAGAGGAAGGAGAGAAAGATAATTGGTTATTTTATTCAGCTTTAGTTTCTATGCAAGAGGTTTATAATGGTATGTATTAGGGCTGGGCGATTCTTGCTAAGATTCTTGCTAAAATGTTAATCACAATTTTCCTCCCTAAGAATTGAGATCACGATTCTCTCACGATTATTTTTAATTTTAATTTTATAAAAACATTTAATGCACTTTCTTAAACGGACAACATAGACAACATAACATATATCAATGTGCTTGACTTAACATAACTTATATCTTAACTTATAACAAAGTGCTTGACTTAAACTTAAAAGTCTCTTGTAATACAAAATAGCTAGTCTCTTTTCCTCTCTTATTTTAGAACACTTAATCAAAGTGATTCACTTAATGCTGCTGAACATAAAAAAAATAGAATGTAAAATGTATGAATAAACTTAGGTGCGATTGCTTCATCAGTAATGAATGTTGGGTTATGGCTTTAGAATGTTCAGAGTGAAATAGGATGTTCGCTTAGGGCTTTAGAATATTCAATTATGGTTTTAACATGAAATAGAATGTTCAGTTACAGCTTTAGAATAAATAATAATACAAATAAAACCTCATCACATCATCACGCAGTTCTGTCTCGACTGTCGTTCGACACTGGGTGTACAGAGCAGACAATGCAACATTTGAAAAGTATTAAGTAGCACTTGTCTAGCGTCTTGATAATTTTCTTAAACCCCTCGTTTTGAACGGTGTTGATTGACTTGATGGATATGACGATGCACTGTATAACGTTTGAGTTATTGAGGCTTGTGTGGTCTGACGGCTGGGATTTTGTGATGTGGTTGTCCTTCATTGCTAAATCATATTCGACTTTATGGTGACGTTTGAGGTGGTTGTAGAGGTTGGTCGTGTTACCTTGCGTTGCTGCGATGGTGCCAAAGCATTGTAGGACTCCTCCTTGTACATCACTGTCGGGTTTAATTAAACCAGAAAAAAATCCATACACTGGAATGTGCTCCTTTTTTTGGTATAAGCACAGTAGTGGATACAGCACTCACACCACCGGGATTTTCTTCAGTGTCACTAATTTCTTTCTTTTTTCTTTAGCTTGAAGATGTTTTGTCTTGCTCGTTCGACATGTGCCGTGTTATGTGTGAGCTCAGCTGTTTACTCAGCTGAGTAGCCTGGGGGGGAGGGGCATTGTGGGGAGGGCAGTGAGCGCTGTGTGAGTGAGGAAGAGAGGATAATAGGAGTGTTTTTAATGCAATTGATCTCCATTTTGATGCAAATGCACATACATCAGAATCGCCGTCATTTAGAAATGAGATCACATAGGTCTATGAATCGAGATTGCGGTCTTTTTACGATTAATCGCGCAGCCCTAGTATGTATCTTGGTTTTATAGTTTAAGAACAGTGTAGTCCAGAGTCATCTACAGTTATAGACTTAAACCACTTTGTTTCAAGCACCAGTTAGTCAACCGTTTCTGGAGCAGGAGTGGTTATCATGGCTATGGTTAAGGTCAGTTTAATTTAGTCCAGGACTAAAGCCCCTTTAGTCTCAGGTTATGACAGATTTAAGTGTCACCTTATGGATAAAATCTTACATCACGCTATGGGAAATTTCATATATCTGTAACAATATATATCACGATATAGTATGTTTTCTGTAAATTGGATGAAACATTTGTCTACAAAATAACCACATAATCCATGACTACTTTTGAATAATCCAGAGTTTAAACTAAATACAAATGAAAGGCATTTCCTATTTTTATTTGGAAGCAACGTTGAACAGAACGTGATGCTCATGTTTCTTACTACAGACCCAGAACCATGTACTGAATACCTCTTCACCTACGACTGAACTCCTGTACACGGCACCAACACTAGGGCTGCAACTAACCATTATTTTGTTATCGATTCATCTAAACTATTAATTTACCAGAAAAACAACAATTGATTCTATATGCCATTTAATATTTTAAAATGTTTTACTAGTATCCTTATGCCGGCCTGCCTGAAATTTTCATCCGGCCCGCTGCCTCACCCAGGAGCAATTCAACTGGCCTGTGATGGAAATCAAGCGCACCTCGTGCTGTTGTGGAATGTCAGGTTATTGGACAGAGGTGTAGGGCTATGAGATATGTCAGCTAAGGGTTATGTCCCAGAGTGAACTCAAGAAGTGTCTAGAAGGATCTATTGCAAAACACACATACTTGTTTTTGGGCCTCCATCATATTGGAGACAGCATGCAAAGAGGCCTTGGGAGGGCAAGGAGAAACTGGGACTGGGTTGCATGAATAGAAAGTCTGGATGGGTTGCATGAATAGAAAGTCTGGAGAAGTTAGGCAATAGCCATTTTTAGACAGATTGACCAAATGCAATACGCAGTTAGGAAATCGAGCAGATGTGGAATGATAGATAGGTCTGTTATGACAGATAGGTCTGTTATTGCTAACCTAGTCTCTTAAAAGAGGGAACACACACACACACAGGGATACACTTGGTTGGGATTTGCCAGATATATACACACACATACACACACACATTTACACACATATACATGCACACACTCAACATTAGATTGAATACACACACACACACCAAGGTTGGTTTGCCAGGATACACACCACACACATACACGGACACGCACACACATGCACACACTCACATTGGGTTGAACACACTTAAACACACACACATACCAAAGTTGGCTTCCACATACACACACAGACTCACAAGCACGCGCAATATAGCTCACACACATATCCACACAGGCCAAGACAGTTTACACACATGCACAAAGATTGCAACACAGAGTCTAGGACACATCCACATGCCTACACCCACACAAATGAATGTATAAAAGGTTGTCTTGTGACGAATTAAATCTCTCCCTGCGCAGGACCTTCTTTTGAATTGATTCAGCCCGTGTCATCATTTGTAAATATCACAAATTGAACGTAAACCTATAGACGAAGTGATAATTACCTACAGTGCAAATGTCCCGACTTTAAGCAAACGCAGAGCGTTATCTGCACCTGCATCGTGTTTTTGTTGAATACAATCCACCAATTTATTGACTAGTAGAGGAGGACCCAATATTTAGTCTTCAGTTGTACCTTGTGTCTTTATTTACTTTTTAAGCTCGTCAGTCATCTGTTTTCACTCGACCCAAGCCGTGGTTATTCGTTTGCATCCAATTTGACTTTACACTGTAAAAAAATGTATTATCACAGGAAATTCACTGTATTATTTTACAGATTACTGTTGTTTTACATTAACATTTTGGACGCCGGAGTGATATGCGTGATGTGTTGTTAGAATAGGCATATTTTAATTTCTAAGGCTATTCTTGGTTTGCTTCCATCATACCTATGGATCTACATTCTTAAAACATTTATGGGAAGTTATTGTGTTTACTCCTAGGACTTATTCCTACACACTAAAAACAGATGGGTCAATTCTATAACCCAATTTCTTGGTTAATCGTGTTGGGTTAAAATTATGGGTTAATTCTCTGAGCATAACCATTATTTGGGTTATTGAGATTTAATTTTGACCCAATTTTGACCCAATTTGTGAGTTATAATAATTATGGGTCAATTTTCTGAGACATAACCCATGTGTTGGGTCAGAGAGCTGGGTGTTTCCGCCGGGATCTGCAAAGCTACACCCCTCCCCCACTGGGAACTATATGTTCCAGTCAGTCAGACGGTCATGTTCACAGTCAACACGGTCCCACGTTCACAGTCAACACGATCCAACAAACCCTCTTCATGATCACGGAAAAGACTTCACTGACTCAAGGTAAGATCTCGTTTCGTTAGTACAGTATTTATATCTCAACCCATCCATTGTACATATTGCGTCGTGTTAACCATGCACTGTGAACGTTGTGGAACTAAATTAGCTAGCTCTTCACAGCTATCTGTCGCGTCATCAGCTAGCTAGCTAGCTAGCTATCCACCGCAAGTTGCAACTTAGCTACTCATTTCTATAATCGGTTCATATCTAACCTTGTAAAAATATGTGGTAACCTCTATTAATAAATAAGCCACACGACACGACACGACACATAAATCATTACCGTTCAAGCATGCTACCGAAAGTGACCAAGTCTATGAGTATTACAAAGGTTCTGGCTAGTAGCTAGGCCTAGTTAACCAGGACTAGTAATGTTACTGTTATTGCTAATTTTACCGTGTTTTGGGTTGTAATGATACCAGATTAACTGGAGACTATCTATAGCTGTGTAACGTTATATGATTGATATCTTTATTAACCATATGTGTGTAATAAAGCTGTTGTCCTCTCAATGCGGTGACATAGCTGGTTCGCTAGCTAGCTACATACTGAGATTTAGCGCCATTTTGCGCCATTTTGAGGTCTACATTTCCATCATCTCTCTAATGTCCCGCGATTCGGGCATCAATTTACAACATCCTATACTAAATTAAGCAGTAGACTGCGGAAGCCAGACATGTGGTGAGGCTTTTTACACCTGAAATCAGTGCTAAATATTCTAGGCTGCTATGTCAGCAAGTATACTTGGCCTATCGTTCACACGTGGCTGAGTACTTGGGCATGAGGCATTCATTAATTGCAGATGTGTTCATTTCCACATTGCTTTCTCTTTTGTTTCAAGCCAGTCTTGATGGACAGCTTTGTTGCAGAAAAGCTTATTGAGTGGCAATTGCCAGAGCTCACAGACAGTTTTAAAGGTGAGAATCTTTACTTTCTTGACCATGAAAATGTTTCCATGACAAAGCAGTATTGTATAGGGTTTCAACACACACACAGGCACACACACATTATTCTGTTCTTCATCTTGGTTCTCTGGTCCTGCCAGCCTGGTCCTGTGTTGGAGTTAGCTGCCACTGGATGGCACTGAAATTACTGTAAAAGTATTTTTGTTTTCTGTCTTTGTCTTTCAGATCAAGATATCGATGAGGAGGCGTTTCACCTTTTAGATGGCGAAAACAATCCGGAACCTCATCCCCAAAATAGGCCCCAGGCTCAAGTTTTCAAAACTTTACAGAGAATTTGTAAGTGATCACTAAGTGTTCTAACATCAAGGCAGCTGGCGTATACATGCTTTAAATGCAAAAGGCTAATTCCTGGTGATGCCAAGTCCCTCTTTTCACATTTACGAGTAGCACACAATATAAACGCTTCATCCACTTATTTCCAATGTTGTGAGGGAGTTTGTAGCAGAACATTTTCTTTCATTCGGTCTTACAGAAAGCACTTGCAAGGAGAACATAACGACAACCAGGCCCTGGCCCAGCCACCTAACGTACCAAATCAGGCTGCTAATACTTTCAATGCTGAAGAGCTAGTACGGCAAGTTGAGGGTGAACAAATGGCGGAAGATGAAGATAATGATGATGAATGGGACGAACTAGAGCAAGAGGGAATCACAGAGAGAGTAGCCCATTTTATAGCTAATCTTAGATCAAAATCTTCCCAGACCTTTACAAATATAAATGTTGTGGTTCAGCAAACCTCAAGTTTAATTGGAGATTTAGTGAGCAGACTACAAACAAAGACCATGTCGCTTTTCAGTCAGTTTGGGCATGATCAAAACCCACAGGTAGAGGAGCTCAGGCAGGACTTTTTAGATGCAGCTAACCCTTTCGAGGGTCTGGAGACAGACTATAAACAGATTAGGTATTTTACTAACTCTGGGAACTTCATCCAGCCAATTGAGGAGTGTTTCTCCGATAACCAAACTTTTGTACAGCGGAGAGACTCTGCCACTGGCACCGTTCGACAAGTTGCTCTGACTGATACCTTTCAGCGTATTCCACTAAAGCGTCTTCTGGTCAAGATACTGGAGCTTCCTGGTGTTTTACAGGCCATGATGGAATGGCAACAGAGAGAGAGTGATGCTCTTCAGGATATATTTGATGGAGATTTCTGTAAAAATCATCCACTCTTTTTGAAAGAGGTGGCAATCCCATTGCTGTTATACAATGATGATTGTGAAACTGTGAACCCCCTCGGGTCAAAGACTGGGGTTCACAAGTTAGGATTTATATATTTTATCTTGAAGAGTTTGCCACCAGACATCCTATCCAATTTGCAGTCACACTTCTTGTTGGCAGTCTATAAATCAGATGATGCAAAAACCTATGGCATTGATGCAGTGTTGCGCCCTATTGTGGAAGAACTAAAGTGTCTTGAGAGGGATGGCATAACTGTTAACACGCCTAGCTTCCAAGGCGTTGTCAAATTCGCCGTTGTTCAGGTAGTGGGAGACAATTTAGGATTGAACGCAATACTTGGTTACATAGAGAGTTTTTCGGGGAACCATGTGTGCCGTTTATGCAAAATACACAGAGATGTCTTGAAAGTACAGACACAGGTAGACGATACGCTGTCCCGAGATGTGAATACTCACGCAGAGGATTTACGGACAGACAACCCCTCTCAGACAGGCCTTAAAAGAGACAGTGTCCTCAACAGTCTGTCTTTTTATCATGTTACGGACAATATGGCACTGGACATAATGCATGACATCCTCGAAGGGGTAGGGCCATACGAATTTAAACTTGTGTTAAATGCACTCATAGAACAAAAGCTTATCTCACTAGATAAGCTAAACTATCATATCACCAGCTTTGATTATGGCTTTTGTGATGTGGGAAACAAGCCCTCTGTAATAAGTAAGAGTGATTTAAAGAACCTTGGAAGCCCTCTGCATCAGTCTGCAGCTCAGATGTGGTGTCTACTAAGGTTACTTCCAGTAATGATCGGTGACCTTATCCCTACAGACAATAAGGAATGGGAACTTCTCCTACTCCTATTAATGTGCATGGAGATCATCTTCTCTCCATCTGTTACTCATGCAGCAACACAGTACCTGAGTAAAATCATTGAAGAGCATCACTCTCTTTTCCTGGATCTATTTGCTCTGCATTTGCGCCCAAAACACCAT
This sequence comes from Notolepis coatsorum, assembly GCF_963971535.1. NCBI lineage: Eukaryota > Metazoa > Chordata > Actinopteri > Aulopiformes > Paralepididae > Notolepis > Notolepis coatsorum. Next base: position 174,486,812 of record NC_140171.1, on the reverse strand, counting down.
TTCATGCTTCATTATCCAAAAGCAATTCGAACACTTGGACCATTGATCCATTTGTGGGTAATGCGCTTTGAGGCAAGACATGGATTCTTCAAACAAGTCAGTCATGTCACTTGCAACTTCCGCAACATTAGCAAAACCATGGCTTATCGACATCAGATAATGCAATGCTACAGTTTCATGTGTGGGTCTGTGTTAAGCCACAACACAGAAATTGGTCCAGGGTATACTACCTTTCTGGCTCATTTTGAAGGCTATAATGAAATTCAAAGTGGTCTCACAGGAATCCCCCTTTTCGCTGAATTGTATGTACCGGCCAGGGTCACTGTTAAGGGTACAACATACAGACCAGGCATGACAGTGTTTATGTCCTATGACCAAGATGGAGAGCCTCAGTTTGGGCTTATTAAAGCCATTTTGGTTTTAGAGCCATCTGTAAAGCTAGTTGTTCAGAGGTGGGAGACAATGGGGTTTGAGAAGCATTTCTTTGCTTACAGTGTGATCCAAACCAAAGATTTGTTGGCTATCGATGTGAAAGAGCTGCTTGATCATCACCCACTACATGCAGTCCAGTCATACAGAGATGTTGACACTGTATTCATCTCTCTGCGCTATAGACGTTTTTAGACTGTGAATGGCCATCTGAATGGCCACTGCCACTTGTAAATAGTGAGGAAAAAAATCAGGAAAGAAACACTGCCTTGAATTACTAGAAACACAGTGATAGCCTACAGTATATATTCCGAACATATTTTGAATAGTTAGTCTTTAGTTTCATGCTGTGGACTGCCTTACTCTGCTACAACTCTTCGATGACTGAGATACATTGTTGGACTGCTGGGATGGGGAAACTCCTTGGACTACTGAGATGACATTAATTGTTGTAAGTAAGAATGTGTTTAATTAAAATGGTTCTACAACTAAACACTAACCACTTTAAACCCTATGACAAAATAAATCTTCACCCGTATTTAAATGTTTCCATGTGTGTAGGCTATTGGCCATCTTGGGTGTCAATCGGTTAAATGGAAAACGACACTGCTGTATCTGTACACAACAACTCACTTTAACCTAAAATGCCTCTAAGCTGATAACCTTTCTTTGCTGCAAAAGGCTTCGAATGCTGAGCCACCTGCAACAAGCCTTGTTGCTACCATATCCCCCATGGAGGAATCTGCAGCTTCTGGATCAAGCCAGGAGGTCTCCACCGTAGAGGAATCGAGGGCAGCAGACCAGATTGTGATTCTACGACCGGTTCCACTATTTGTAAGTTGTTCAAGAAGCATGGATGGATCTGGAAGCACTTGGAGCCAGTACATATCTCAGAACTTCAATACTTAAACTAACTCATCTATACTCTCGTCAGTATTTTATTTAGCTAATATTTGACTAGGGTAATGTTTTTAAATATCAAATGTTGACCCTTGATTTGTGACACGTCCGAAATCTGAAGTCCTTGAACGGGTTATCAGCCTAGGCTCCCGCCTATCCCCTGTGTTTTTGGCGTGAGGCAACAACTTCAGATGTGTAGGCTACACCGCATAGATATGCCGCTAGTACATCACAAGGAAGACATCTGTATGCTGCCAGAGTTAAATTGGTTGATGGTACTACAGCACATCCTTAACAGCTGTCATGTTTCTGTCATGTCTCTGCAGGATATCGTAGCGGCTCTTTCTGCCGCTCCCAATGGCGGGCAAATTCTGGAGAGCCTGGATAAAGGTGATTCCATCTTCGGAAAGAAAAGAATTGCCATGGTCAAAATACTGGTGGATTTGCTGATCCAAAAGTTTGGAGAGAGGTACGTCAAGTCTAGAGTTGATTAGGAGGCATAACTTGACTAATTTAGAGCTAAAGCGTCCGCTAAAAATGACCCCCAAATGAGAGTTTCATAATGTAATTTGGCTTGTAGGCCTATATTTATTTATAATATAATAATAAATAATATTTATTTAATTATTTATAATATAATAATAAATAATAAATCATATGTATTTAATTATTTATTTAATAATTATTATTATTATTAAATTGTTTTATTAATTAATATTGATTTTATGTATTATTATTATTATTATTATTATTATTATTATTATTATTATTATTATTATTATTATTATTATTATTATTATTATTATTATTATTATTATTATTATTATTATTATTATTATTATTATTATTATTATTATTATTATTATTATTATTATTATTATTATTATTATTATTATTATTATTATTATTATTATTATTATTATTATTATTATTATTATTATTTTTTTTTTTAATTTTTTTTTTATCCTATCATTCTGATCTATAGCAAGTCATTATATTTGTGCTTTGTTATACCAGGACTGGTGAAATGTTTCGATCTATGTCTACAGGCCAACCATGGACATAAAAGAGGCCCTGGCAGAATCCTTGGTGCGGACATTCCCATCATTAAACGATGGATCAGACCGTGGACATGTACGTTTTCTTCCTCCAGCCTAGTTCATAGAGAAATGGAACATTTGATGAGTAGTAATATTAGTAGAAAATAAGGAGTCATTTTTCTCTCGCATCACATACAGGACACCCAATGTTAACCCGTTGAGTAACAAGTTTTTCTACAACTCAAGTTCAGACCTATGTTGCTCTATTTCAGTAGCACTAAAAGTGAGTTTTCTTTATTGTATCAGAAACTTCAGAATGTAATCTTTCAAAAGAGACCAGGATCATGCATGTGCTATAAGTATAAAGTATAGTATTTTGTGTTGCGTTTGTAAATAGCTGTAAAAAATGTATGGCATTTTACAATACAAAACTTTCCATTCCTGCACGAAAATCAATCAGATCCAATTTGATTGTACTCCAGGTACAGGGTTGATGCATTTTATCCCCCCCCCCCTCCCTGCTCTTTGTTTCAGGTACAGGACTTTTTCCATAATTTAAGCATAACATTGCAAAGGGTGACAGAGTTCTATCTTGTCTTATCGTTTCCAGGACATATGGTGCATCAAAGGCCGGAAGGGAATGAAGAATGGATTCATTGAAGAAAGGCTTCGGAATGTCCGAAAGAGGCGGGGTTCTGGGTCCAGACAGCGAATGCCTGAAGCCAACGAGCCACCCAGGGCATACATACCAGGTAATACCTGGGGTCGGCAAAAAGGACCATGTTTTCCTGTGTCCCCAGGGGGTAACTATATTCTTCACCAGAGGGAGCTTACTGCACATGAATCCTCAAGGGGGGCTCCATGGAGCAAAAATGGCTGATTTCTGACTTTACCTCGTTTAATATACCTTGTTGAACCCCTCACCAAAACATGCAACAATGCTGGGCAATAGCACCTCCCTCTGGTCAGCCGGGGCGCCTGACTGGAGGGAAAGGATCTGATTGTAATAATGTGCTAAGTCCTACTGGTGAAAATGGGTTACGAAATCGGAGATCATTTTTAGATAGTTAATTTACAATGTGTTGTATATATGTTTCTATAGAATCGACCCTGCCAGAAGAAAGGGCCCAGCAGCAAAGGGAGTGGCTGAAACATAACCTGGAGCCCTTCACTCAAGTTCAGGAGTACATGAAGGACACCGTCCTCTACAGAGCCAAGTGGATTCGGGGAAATCACTCCAAGGACATAGAAGAGGTCATTACGGAGTACCCTCGCCTCACCAGCCCAGGCATGGTATGGATCTACTGTAACATATTGCATCTACAATGATAATTCATAATGGTCGTTTTTAACCTGACCCTAATTTCCCCATCTACTTATCTAAATGAGTTGAACTAGCCTTTAAAATATCAGCTGTCACATAACATTTCTTTTAGGGCTGTCAGTTTATCTAACGCGATAAACTAATTACAAATCCTGTAATTAATTCGATTAGGGTTAGGGTTAGGCCCTGACAGCACTAATTTCTTTCAAACTAAATCTTTTTTAGATATCGCAGGACTTCTTGGTGCTGCATGGCGAGGCTGCACCAAAGTTGTTTGAGACATGGGTGACGAAATATGCAGAGAAAGTCCTGCAGCTGGCGAGACAAGATGGGAAACTCCCCCTTCCTGTCGATGACATGACACTGGGTAAGTTAGCGATTCCTTCTCTTGAGTTGCGAAATAGGAAATGGCTTTTCTTCCAGGTTGTAGATCTGCATTTGTTGTAGCTTTTGCCAATTTCAGTTGATGAATTGTGATAATAATACTCTGGTTATCTTTTTTTTCCAGTCGTTTTATTTGTTTGTTTGTTTGTTTGTTTGTTTGAAAAGGTCTTAAATTATTACCAATTGAGTGCCGGCCACAACATTCTGACACTTTCTGTTGTTCACCTACAGATGCCAAAGGGGAACTGGCCCTCAGGCTGCTACCCGACATGTTCCCACAGACGGTATATAGGCTCAACAAAAAATGTAGGCGGCACTCCAGCGAAGAGGCCCGGTCAGCCTTCGTTGACCTCAAGCCTGTAAGTACAATTTCATGTTATGAATTGGGGAAATGTTGCTATGTAGCCTAAGAAGGATGTTGGTGCACCAAAGTTGTCAGGCTATAAGGTTGACGAAGACATCTGTAGCCTGATCGGGCTATGGCCCCCATAACCTCTATTTAAACTCGAAAGGCATTGAGGTTTCCCTCATTTACAAAGACGAGTTAAAACCACTGTTTTGAGCCCTCCAAAATGTCATTGCACGTTCCATTGGCATGAGAAAAAAAACGAACTTGATTTAATTTGGCTCCCTTGTATAGTTGGTATAAACCTGTTATCTTGCTTATGATTTGCTGTCAACCTAGCCCCTTTCGTGACTGCGGTTTGCAAGCCTGGGGCTTTTGTGACCGCAGTCACTTGCTGGTGTGCCGCGACAAGTTTAAAAAAGAACTACCAAGCGTGATCGGGGGGCTGGGGGTCGGTCAAAAATATATCAGATATGAATTTCAAAGATACCCAGCGTACAATATGGGTTTAACACAGCTTTACAGTGGGGTCTGGAAGCTCGGAGTTGCTTAGGAAATTGGTGTCACCGCGCATTGGTGTCACCGCGCATGCCTGGTGAAATACACGGCTCGCTCTGTAAGTACCACTCGCTTTCGAACAATGTTTTAAACTGTTTATTAGCAACTCCGAGCTTCCAGACCCCACTGTAAAGCTGTGTTAAACCCATATTGTACGCTGGGTATCTTTGAAATTCATATCCGATATATTTTTGACCGACCCCCAGCCCCCCGATCACGCTTGGTAGTTCTTTTTTAAACCCGTTGCGGCACACCAGCAAGTGACTGCGGTCACAAAAGCCCCAGGCTTGCAAACCGCAGTCACGAAAGGGGCTACTGTCAAGCCAAGATTCACCTGTATTTAACATTCTTTCTTTGCTTATTTTAGGTTGGGACAAATATGGTGGAGTACCTCCAGCAGGCAAGACCCTCTCCCTCGGTTTTGGTGCTGGGAGAACCACACACATGTTGTGCTCAGGCATTCGTGATCTATGCAGGTCGGGCACACCCTGAAAGCACAATGCTCGGGGCAGTTGATACGTGTTTTAAAGGATAACTCCACTATTTTGGGAAATTAGCTTATTTAACATCTTCCCTGGAGTTAGACAAGAAGATGCATACCTTTTTTGTCTCTGTGCGTGCATTTTAGCTTTGGGAATAGATGCTCCGTTAGCATAGCTTAGCTTCATCACTGGAAGTGAGGCAGGACAGTAGCCTTACAGTGCCTTACAGTGCATTGCAAGGTCTGACATTGACCAAACTTGATATGCATGACCTTGGTGGGCTCTAGGTCAACTCCTGAAAAGGGGGTCAATGTCAGACTTTGCAATCAAAAGTTAGGGGGCTAATAACCCTTGCCATAATTTCAGTGCGCCCCTAACTTTTGATTGCAAGGTCTGACATTGACCCCCTTTTCAGGAGTTGACCTAGAGCCCACCAAGGTCATGCATATCAAGTTTGGTCAATGTCAGACCTTGCAATACACTGTAAGGCACTGTAAGGCTACTGTCCTGCCTCACTTCCAGTGATGAAGCTAAGCTATGCTGAATGAATGAATGAATGAAAACTTTATTAACAGATTGCAGAATGGGTACAGTACAGTACAGCTCAATACATACAATTGTTAAGGGGATGCAGACCAGAGAAAGACTTTCGTCTTGTTTACATCAGGGTCCCCCATTTTCAATTCATCGTAACATATATGACATACATGACATACAGATAGACAGTACTGCTACATCTATGACATACCAGATTTGCAATTACAGTACTGTTTGTGATACAAAAAGAGTCCAGAAAGAAAAGAGTATATACATTAGGCGTAGAAACTGTACATTGGATTGGGTAGGTGGGGGTGGGGGGGGACTGTACATTGGAGGTGGTTGGGTGGGTGGGGGGGGGGTGTTGGGTAGGAGTGGGGGGGGGGGTTGGGTAGGAGTGGGGGGGGGGGGGGGTGGGTAGGAGGGGTGGGTGGGTGGGGGACACTGTACAACTGTACAAACAACACTGTACATTGGATTATTGACAAGACCATACTTGGTAATTTACTGTACATTGGAGGGGGTTGTGTTCGGACATTTACAGGGGCCAGTTTCGAGTTGCAGTCTCCCTTAGGTGTTTTTTGAGAGTGTTTTTGAAAGTGGGTAGTGATTCACATTCCTTTACAGCTTTGGGTAGGGCGTTCCACATTGATGTGGCATAATTGCGAAACGTGTTTAGTCCCTTGTTTGAGCCGAATCTGGGTTTAACATGATTTGTGGAGCTCCCTCTGGTGTTGTGATCGTGGTATTCACTGACCTTTGGGAAGTATTTTGTCATGTACATGGGTACCTTGGTCGTGTAGTGTATCTTGTAGACCAGGCCCATTGCAAGTTGCTGTACTCTGTCGTCTACTCTAAGCCATCCTAGGTTGTCAAAGTGGGTAGGGGTGAGGTGGGTTCTAGGAGTAAGGTCAAGCAGTAGTCTGACCAGTTTGTTTTGAGATGTTTGTAATTTTGTTTTTAGCGCCTTTGAGGTGCTTTGGTACCATGAGGTGCAAGCATAGTCGCTAACGGAGCATCTATTCCCAAAGCTAAAATGCACGCACAGAGACAAAAAAGGTATGCATCTTCTTGTCTAACTCCAGGGAAGATGTTAAATATTTCCCAAAATAGTGGAGTTATCCTTTAAAGCATTTTATGTATTTGACATAAAGTACCCCAGGCAGTGTGTTCATGCATGGGAGTTTCTCCAGCACGTTATATATAATATTGAGGGACCAGAGTCCAAGCATGTAGCATTCTTAAGGACAGCCGTACGTAACGCAAAACGTACAAATGAGGAGGAGGTGGAATAGGTGAAGTAGCAGGAGGGAAGGTGGGGGAAGAGATGGAGGAGGAGGGAGATGGGTAGACGCTAAGTCCCGTATTTCTATATGTATATATTAGTGCTGTCAATCGATTAAAATATTTAACACGATTAATCGCATGATTGTCCATAGTTAACTCGCGATTAATCACAAATTAATAAAAAATTTCTACCTTAAACGGATCTTTTTCAAGTTCCAAGTTTTAATAGTCTCTTATCAACATGCGAGTCAACAAATGCTTTCGTTATGCAGTCATTTAACACAAAAGGATGACCCTCATGCATTGCAAATTTGCATCAAATTCAAAACAGAGTGATGCACAAAATAACTTAAAAGAAAGAAAATTCATTAAAACAATGAATAAAGTGTACATGAAATAATAGGGGAAAGAAAACGTTAGGAACTTGTTACATTCACCCACACAAGGGCTGAGTAATCGCACACACATGTTGTGCTCAGGCATTCGTGATCTATGCAGGTCGGGCACACCCTGAAAGCACAATGCTCGGGGCAGTTGATACGTGTTTTAAAGCATTTTATGTATTTGACATAAAGTACCCCAGGCAGTGTGTTCATGCATGGGAGTTTCTCCAGCACGTTATATATAATATTGAGGGACCAGAGTCCAAGCATGTAGCATTCTTAAGGACAGCCGTACGTAACGCAAAACGTACAAATGAGGAGGAGGTGGAATAGGTGAAGTAGCAGGAGGGAAGGTGGGGGAAGAGATGGAGGAGGAGGGAGATGGGTAGACGCTAAGTCCCGTATTTCTATATATGTATATATTAGTGCTGTCAATCGATTAAAATATTTAACACGATTAATCGCATGATTGTCCATAGTTAACTCACGATTAATCACAAATTAATCAAAATTTTCTACCTTAAACGGATCTTTTTCAAGTTCCAAGTTTTAATACTCTCTTATCAACATGCGAGTCAACAAATGCTTTCATTATGCAGTCATTTAACACAAAAGGATGACCCTCATGCATTGCAAATTTGCATCAAATTCAAAACAGAGTGATGCACAAAATAACTTAAAAGAAAGAAAATTCATTAAAACAATGAATAAAGTGTACATGAAATAATAGGGGAAAGAAAATGTTAGGAACTTGTTACATTCACCCACACAAGGGCTGAGTAATACACCTGATAGGCTAGTAAAAAAAAATCTTAAAAGTTAATCGTGAGTTAAAAAAAATAGTGGCGTTAATAGAATCGGGCGATAACGTGTTAATGCCGCGTTAACTTTGACAGCCTTAGTATATATGTGTTTTGATCTATCAATATCTGGGGGAGTGTTCCAACAGGGCAGTAAAGCAGTACAAAACCAGATACCGATATGTATTATTTATTATTTATTATTTAAACAGGAAATCAGTTTGACATGAAAGCACTTTTTGATGTCCACACGCCGTGACATGTATATGCAACAAGTAATAATAATAATAATTTAGGACCTGCTCCGAGGTCATCATTTGGCACACATGCGAACCATGCATACAATGCGTATCTGCGATTAACCCATCCCGTCGTCCTTCCCCCCCAAGGGCAGCCGGGAGCAGACAGGCGCCACGTGAGCCGCGCCAGGGGACCAATCCAAGTGCTCCTGTCCGTCTTCGTCAAGGACGCCACAGCGTTAGCGATCTTGTTGTTGTGCATGTTTTTCCATTGGGTTTATCTTATCGGGGGGGGAAACCCTTGCGAGCACGGGGAGAACATGCAAACTCCACACAGAAAGGCCTGGGAGATACCCCACCTGGGTAACTGGCATCATGGAAACCTGGTCCCCAAGCGGGATTCGAACCCTGGACCTTCTTGCTGTGAGGCGACAGTGTTAACCACTACACCACCGTGCCGCATGGTATAATACATTTTGAAGTTAAATGTATTCTACGCCTTGGTCTGTTCTTTTCATTGATTTCAGCACATTTAGACTGTTATACCTTTCAATCAAGCATCTGTGCCAACCTAATGTAGTGTACTAACTATAGCAGTTGTGTTAATAGGCCCTTTTCACAGCAGCCATCTTGACACAGGAGGGTAAACCTACATCCTGTGAACCAGACTGACACATGTGTAACTAATCATGTTGCTGTGTCCATCTGTTGGTCAATCGTTGTCAATCTGGCTCACAAGATGGCTGCTGTGAATAGGGTCTATTTGACCCTTTTGATGTAACCCAAGATTCAGTCAAAGCAACTATTTTGACCCTTAAAATGGGTTGTTTGTATAACCCAATACGGGGTCAAATCAACTAGGAGGTTGGGTTATTTTGACTCTTAAAATGGGTCGTTTGTATAACCCAATATGGGGTCAAATCAACTTTAAAATTGGGTTATTTTGACCCTTAAAATGGGTCGTTGGTATAACCCAATATGGGGTCAAATCAACTTGGAAGTTGGGTTATTTTGACCCATAAAATGGGTCGTTGGTATAACCCAATATGGGGTCAAATCAACTTGGAAGTTGGGTTATTTTGACCCTTAAAATGGGTCGTTGGTATAACCCAATATGGGGTCAAATCAACTTGGAGGTTGGGTTATTTTGACCCTTAAAATGGGTCGTTGGTAACGGAGCGTCTATTCCCAAAGCTAAAATGCACGCACAGAGACAAAAAAGGTATGTATCTTCTTGTCTAACTCCAGGGAAGATGTTAAATAAGCTAATTTCCCAAAATGTTGGAGTTCCCCTTTAATACATCACAGTTGGGATCCCTTCTATCAGCTTAGTTCTCCTGGTTGCTATTCAAACCAGGACAAAGGTGTTCCATTTATAAAAGAGATACCAGAATAAAGTGCTCAAAAGAGTTAGGCTGAATGTGAACAATAGTTTGATCAAATTAAAGAATGAGAGGAGAGAAAGCAATGGAGACAAAGACAGAGACATACACACATGCTGGAGCAGAGGAAGGAGAAGACTAAATCAAGATAAGAGAAAGAAACAACATACTGATCTCCTGGTGGTCTGTGGGCTCCTCCTTCATCTCAAAGGAAGTCTCCTTGGGTGGCTCTAGCGCGTCCTGATCTTCTTCTTTAATAATCAGTAGGTCTCTGGGTGGATCTGGGACAGAGGGAAACACAACTCAACATACTAGTTAAGCATTACATCACGCGCAGGAGTGGGTTGTGACAATTAGACCATGCCTAGGGGTGGTCGTTAGACCCCCCTAGGCATGGTCTAATTGTCACAACCCACAACTACAAGTGGTGTAATGCTTTTATACAACTGGCACATTCATCCAACCTTATTGCTATACAATAAACACACATTAATTGAAGATTTATTGAAAAAACCATCCGCCAGAAAAAGTAGTTCCCACCAAAAAAAAAAGAGACGTTGCCTCCATGTGGAAGCAGCTCGGAAGTGCATCCAACTGTTCTCAGTAGGACATCCAACAAACTAACACATCCAACTGTCTTTTCAACTAGGCATCCAACAAACTAAGACATCCAACTGTCTTCCACCTAGGCATCCAACAAACTAAGACATCCAACTGTCTTTCACCTAGACATCCAACAAACTAACACATCCAACTTTTTCTTTAGTTTTTAACCTACTTTCTATAGAACTTCATTCTTAGATGCTTCTATAGAAAGTAGGTAAAACAAATTTAAAAAAAAGTTCTCTTTGCCCTGTAGGAAAAAAAAGTTTGTTGCCCTATAAGAGTTATTTTTTTTATTTTATTTTTTTAAACCTACTTTCTATAGAAGCAGCTGGGAGGTGTGCTGTTTTAAGTGAGCGTGGGTTATTGAATTGATTGATTGCTAATTTTATTACTGTACACCTTGTTTCCAACTGGTTAAGTTTAGGCCCTCTTTTGAATTTGGTTAAGGTTAGAGTTTGGAATCAGTGCTGGTGGTCTATCGCCCTGCTCTAAAGACAAACTCTAACCTTAACCAACTTCGAAAGAGGGCCTAAACTTAACCAGTTGGAAACAAGGCGGACAGTAATAAAATTAGCAATCAATCAATCAATTCAATAGTCCACGCTCACTTAAAACAGCGCACCTCCCAGCTGCTTCTATAGAAAGTAGGTAAAAAAAATATATAAAAAAATTGCAACTAATCAATCAATCAATTCACGCGATTTTTATTTTGTTCCACAATGACCCATCAATTACATCATCCAACATTGTTTAAGCAACTAAGACATTCGCCGTGACCGAATCGTTTTCCATTTAGTCTTTATGACCCTATCACCATTATCCTTTCGTAATGTTTCCTGTCCGGTTTGTCCGCCATCTTGCTTTAATTCCTAAAACCACGAACGCGCATTAATAGTGATGCGGTTGTGGGCGGGTCCTGGGACCAAGAGCGTGGGTTATGAAAAATACCCACGTGTAAATTGACTTTCAGCCAATCAGAATCGAGAAATTTGGACTTCCGGTTTGAGAACGATATGTAGCGGACATGTTTGGTCAACGCTCCGCTCCCGTTAAGTCAATTTCGCTTCAAAACCTTATTTGCACAATACTAATGTGTTTAAAACTCATCGTATATATTAAATAAGACCTTCTACTAACTATATCAACAGAAAGAAAGATTCAATATGGGACCAAAGGAAAAGAAAGAGACTGGAAAGAGACACGGAGTAGACAGTACAACGGACCCGGCTGTGACACGCTCAGTGAGGGATATAGCAGCGGCCAATACAACGGCACCGGTGTTGACTTGCCCCGTTGGGGAGACAGCAGCTGATAATATAACGGCCCCAATGACGGCTTGCCCCGGGAGGGAGATAACAGACGACAATATAACGGCACCGGCGGGGACGAGCTTCGTGAAAGGGAAAGCAGTGGAAATTGAAAAGAAAATATCCGACAATACCGCCGCGGCTCCCAATGCTCCTACAACCTCAACTGACACAGGCATGGAGAATACACCACCCGATTTCAAGTCTCTGACTAACCTGATAAAGGATCGGATGGATAAAGCAGACGTTAATTTTGTCAAGGCGGACGCCAAGGCTGATGCTTTCAAATTACACATCGACGCCTTCAAATTACACATCGAAAATACGGTGATCGAAATCACATTGAAAGTCGAGGAGAACAAGAAGGAATTTCACGATGGATTCATGGAGCTAGCGGGGGAGATACAACAGGTGGACAAGTCAAGTCAAGAGTTTTATTTGTCACGGCATACAAGTATACAATGAAATGCGGGTGGTCTTGCCCGCAACGATGTGCAATACAGTAGTACAACATATAATAGAATCCAATAAAACAACATTGTGCAATAAACAGGTAACATAGTGGGACATCTCGGTATTTGTACATAGTTATTTACAGAGCATGTAGGACATGCTAGATCCTTTGGTAGTGCAATACACTGTTACTGTTGCTATACTAGACAAAGCGCTTTCGAAGAAAATACAAGACAACAAAGAGAAAGCAATGGAGAGGCTGCTCGAGACCGAACGTCACTACCGTAGATATAATATCCGTATTGTGGGATTGGATGAATCAGTCAAATGCACAGACGACACATTTCCAGCAGTGTTAGCTGATATTCTAGGTAAAGATATCCTCCCCACAGTGCCGTTAGTGGACCATTGTAATAGAATCGGTACACGGGACCCCAACGGCAACAAGACGAGGGTTATCATTGCTACTCTGCGTAAAACAGAAATAAGAGACACGATCATCAGAGAGGCACGTAGTCGATGGGGGAGACTGAAATATAATGACAAACCAGTGTCGTTCTACGAGGATTTATGCAGGGAGGCAATAACCCGACATGCCCCTTACAAAGAGGTGCTGCAGAAACTCTTCAGGATGAAACTCAAACCCAGCCTTCGCTACCCAGCATCCCTCTCCATCGTGGGGGAAGATGGAAAAAGATTCGGGTTACGCTCGCCTAAAGACGCCGAAGAATACATGAAGCAACATGATACCGGTCCCCAGGGGCCGAAAGCACCATAGGCCCGTCTCAGAAGACAAGCTTATTCATCTCTTCTTCTTATTTTTTATTATTATCTTTATTAGAATGACTTTGCCACGGCTCAAGTACAAAAGCGACAGCAAATAAGCCTGTAGGCAACATTGAGGTACAACGAGTTTAATACGAAACGATAGGCACTATATTTATAGATTTCTGGTTTTTGTGCAGGCAATAATCTAACGCTGACATTGGGAACACTCTGGAACATTCTGGATTCTTCTTCTGACCGTTCAGGGTCATACTGGAATATTCTGGAAAACACTAGAAGGACATAACTCTTGGACAGGATGAATACTCTGGAACATAACATCAGTGTTTACAAATACACAAGGGTATTCTACAACTTTCTAGAATACACTGTACTCCTACAATGAAGGCCTGTGAACAATAACATCCGGTATGTATATGCAAATGAACCAGATATGGAAGTTCAATAAACCCTCATAACGGTTTAACGCCCACACTTGTCGGGGGACGAACTGCATACAAGGTTTTAAAAACCTCATCCTCATCTAAAGGTATAAGTCTGACAAAGTTATTTTAATATTTTAAGCAATTGCTCCACCGCTTTAGGGATTTGCATAATTTTGTTAAAAAAAGTCTCTTTTTTTCTGTTGTTGATTTTTTTCTTTTTTTTCTTCTCTTTTTTCTGAAGGTTCCAACATATACATGTTAGTAGAAGGTTCGAATAAATATACCAATGGAGGTATATTTTTCATTTTTCACACTATTTTTATTACATTTACATTTACATTTACATTTAGTCATTTAGCTGACGCTTTTATCCAAAGCGACTTACAAGTTCTGTGCGACAAGACAGCAAGAAGGGTATAACTCTATCAGCTGAGTAACAATGTTCATCAAAGTGTTGCGTGTTACAGTGTAGGTTAGTTTATTAGGACAAGTGCATGACATTAAGGTTAGTCGGGGTTAGATTTTTATTTTTATTTTTTTATCATTTCAGATAATGGTTGAAGAAGTGAGTCTTTAGTCGACGGCGAAAGATTGGACGGGATTCGGCTGTCCTAACTGGGATGGGTAGTTCATTCCACCATTGTGGGGCAAGGACTGAGAATAGGCGGCTTCTCTTTGATGACCCTCCGGGAGCTTGGATAGGAGTAGATCTGAGGCGGCCAGAAGACGCAGAGCGTAGGGGTCTTGAGGGTGTGTAGTTAGAGACCATTGACCGGAGGTAGGCGGGAGCGGTTCCCTTTGCCGCACGGTATGCTAGGTCGAGGGCCTTGAAGCGGATACGTGCAGCAATGGGGAGCCAGTGCAGGTCCCTAAGAAGTGGGGTGACATGGGCTGACTTCGGTAGGTTTGAGATCAGGCGGGCCGCTGCATTTTGGGAAGGCGCTAGACCAGGGGTAGGCAACCATAGGCACGCATGCCTGCATAGGCACGCGGGGGCATTTTCATAGACACAGGGGGCAGCATTTATAAAAAAAATTATAATAATAATTTGCTTTGAAATATTATAGTGAAATATTTTGCACTGTTGTCGCATTTATCTTGTTGAAATCCTCCCACAGGTTCTTTTTACTACCACATATTTAATTGAGACCATTTATTTGTTTATTATTTCAATTTAGCTGGAAATACATTGCTACATCATTCAGTAACATTTGCAGAGACTTATAACAAAAACATTACGGTCACCATTGTGACCAGTGGGATTAATCAACACATTTTATTATTTATTTTTCTATTTCATTGAACATTGCACATGTTAAAAGCCATTTTTTTTACTCAAAATGTGAGTATTACCAAGTCAACTTGTGTTCTTAAAACAATGACAATAAATATAGTTTTATTAGGTTGAAATAATGTGGTTGTGTACTTATTTTTCTGTTAACTTATTATGGATTGAAAACTGAAAACCTTAATGCACAGTAACTGAACTCAATATTTTTAAGTTCTGGTAACTTATTATTATAAAAAAATGTACAGTGTAGTCTTGCGATCAATCAAAACTTATTTACACGATATACCTCACATTCACCCTCCATTCATATCCTGGTGTTCTCCTGGTGTCCAAAAATGTATGGGCAAATGTGAGTAAAATGGTCGCACTGTATGCAGCTGTTTGTCTTATCCCACCTTTACCAACGAACAGAAAAATTCATCTAATGCGTTAAAGGATTGGTCAAAGAATACAGGTGTAAATGATCTATGGCGATCACTCAACCCCACGACTCGGAAGTACTCTTGTCGATCTGCAAGACATAACACACTTTCCAGAATAGATTATGTTTTTGCATCCCCAAGACTATTTGATAACTATAGTTATGGTACCCAACTATAACATGGTACCCAATGCACTATCAGATCACTGTTATTTACTCCTAAAAGGATCATTTGGTATACTGTCATCCCGAGCCCCAAGATGGCGATTTAACTCGAGACTGCTGAGTAACAAGGAATTCATTACACAACTCAAAGAAGCTCTTTCTGTATTCCTACTGGAGAATGTGGAATCGGTGCAGGACCCCAGAATGTTATGGATGTCGGTAAAGGGATTGATCAAGGAGTTTACCGGGTGCTTTTCCTCCAAAATACGCAAGAATCGTTGCTCAAAATTGGCAGAGCTGGAAGCGCTTGCCTTTACGCTACGTTATTTACTTCTTTACAATATAACTACTTGGATCGACTGGAAACTCAAATTAATGTGCTAAAAAAAGAGATTAACGCCATTTATAAACAACAATCTGAAGTACAAATACGTAGCACAAGACAACAGCACTACTCTCAGGGTTCTAAACCAAGTCACCTACTAGCTATGCGATTAAGAGTCAACGCAAAATTTGCAGATATAAATTCCATTAAAGCACAACAAGGACTTGTTACAGACCCTAAAAAAATCAACGAGACATTCAAAGAGTTCTACTCCAACTTGTATAAATCAGAAACGACCTTCGATCAAAACAAAATGGACACATAATCAAATTAACCTCCCCAAATTATCAGAGGATGACGCTAAACAGTTAGAAACACCCATCACACTAGATGAACTTAGGGAGGCCATATCTGAAATGCAAAATGGTAGGGCTCCTGGTAGAGACGGTATCCCACCAGAAATGTACCTCTCATGTTGGGACGTAATTGGACCCCTATTACTTAATATGATTTTATACTCAATCAAGGAGGGGAACTTCCATAAGAACGACAATATTGCACTCATAACAGTCCTCCTTAAAAAAGACAAAGACCCCACCGATTGCGGTAGTTACAGACCCTTAAGCCTCCTCGGAACCGATATCAAGCTGTATTCTAAGGTATTAGCCATCAGACTCCAAAAGCATATGACGTCTTTAGTTCATCCGGACCAGACTGGCTTCATAAGAGGCCGATTGATCACGGATAATATAAGACGATTACTACACGTACTAGATGCCAGCAAGGATGACACCACACCTAAGGCGATGCGGTCCCTGGATGCGATGAAATCAGGATAGGTTGGAATGATCTTATCTATGGGCAGTATTAGAAAGGATGGGGTTAGGAAAAGGATTCATTGATATGATTAAAGTATTATACAAAGACCCATCGGCCATGATTACAACAGGTATAATCACATCCGAAATCTTTCCGGTATCACGCTCTTCTAGACAGGGTTGCCCTCTTAGTCCCGGACTATTCGATTTATCATTAGAGCCTTTAGCACAATACATAAGACAATCCCAATTCATAGAACCAATCGCAATCAAGGGCACACAACATAAAATTTGTTTATATGCGGAAGATGTAATACTGTTCATGCAAAACCCTAACACCGCAATGCCTCATCTTCTCAAGTTGATTGATGAATTTGGCAGTCTATCGGGATTTAGGATAAATTGGCCAAAGTCGGCTTTCCTTCCACTTAATGTCCCTGCAAAAAATATACTCCTTCCAGAAGAAATACCAATGGTTAAACACTTTAGATGTTTGGGAGTTGAAGTATTCCCTACTATAAGCCAAACGGTGAAGTACAATTACATAAAAATCCAAAATAAGATCAAATACGACTTTGACAGGTGGTCAAAACTTAAAAACTCAGTCCAGGCACGGGTATCAATAGTTAAGATGGATGTCCTACCTAGAATCAACTTCATTAGCTCAATGCTACCGTTACCCCCTCCAGATGGTTACTGGAAAAAACTACACTCTACCGCATACAAATTTATTTGGAATAACAAACCACCACATATAAAAAGATCCACCGCACAGAGAAACAAAGCCAATGGAGGTATGGCATTTCCAGATTTGTACCACTATTTTAAGGCGTACACTTTAAGACCACTGACAACCTGGTTTGATTCCCAAGCATCAGTATCCTGGAGAAATTTAGAAGTAAATATAGTAGCTCCACATAGACTGCAGGACATAGTATACACCAAATTAT
This sequence comes from Notolepis coatsorum, assembly GCF_963971535.1. NCBI lineage: Eukaryota > Metazoa > Chordata > Actinopteri > Aulopiformes > Paralepididae > Notolepis > Notolepis coatsorum. Next base: position 174,469,174 of record NC_140171.1, on the reverse strand, counting down.
CAATTAAGCAATGCAAATTGAAATTTGGCCCCATTATTACTCATGCGATCCGGATATGGCGTGAAACACAACAAAAATATTCTAACCCACATAAATGGCATAGTCATACTCCCATATTCAATAACAATGCACTTCTAATTGGAAAATGACCTATAAGATACCCTAAATGGGAAAAGCAGGGCATACACACATTAGGAGATGTTTTCAACAAACGGGGTTTCTGTAGATATGAAGAAATACATAAAATATTTAATCTCACCAGATCCACATATTATTTTTACGCACAGTTATTGGTATGTTTGAAGGCTCATGGAGTCCCATTAAGGATACCAATTGAACACCACAGATACCACAAATTCTTCTATGAAAGAGAGACATCTAGAGGTTTTGTATCAGATTTTTATCATCAATTACTAACATCCTCGTATGAAATCCTCCCCCCAGACCTGGAAATAAATTTTTATTGGCAAGGTGCCTGGGCAAACGTTCGACTTGCGTCACGTAACCCGGACCATCAACAAATAAATCTTAACTATATTCATAGGACATACCTGACTCCTATAAGATTGAACAGAATGGGACTTAAACAAGACTCCAGATGCACCTTGTGTACAAATGGGGATGAGGGTACATTTATGCACATGTACTGGGATTGCCCACCAGTTAAGATATTCTGGAAAGAAGTGTCCCAGCAATTATCAAATTTTTTTATTCTGGATATACCTGTACACCCCTCTGTATTGCTGTTGAATGATGTCTTTGAGTTTGCAGTCCCTATACAGCTAAAGAGATTAGTTTTATCAGGTATCACAGCGGCTAAAAAGCTGATAGCATCACGATGGTTTCAACCAGAAAAAATGTGTAGGAAGGTTTGGATTCTTACATATCTCAATGTGATTTATCTAGAAATATATACAGCAAGGATTTTAGGTGTCAGTGAATCCAAAATTGCAATGTGGTTAGAAGTGGTGGAGAGAATAAAAGCTAGCATATGAATTGTAGTGCCTGGAAAGTAGCGAATGATAATGGATGGATTATCCAAGTGGGGGTCCGGGGGGGGGGGGGAGCGAGCGAGAGCATATGTATGTAGGGTATTAAATAGCAAGTATTAGGTATATTTCTCATATAATACATTTATTCAAATGGTGATTTAAATTGGAGGTGTACTGTTATTAATGCTTGTATATCTAATTTTATGTTGTTATGTTTATGTGTATGTTTAAAAAATAAAAAATAAATATATAAAAAATAAAAATAAAATTGAGAAATTTGCATGCTGTTGTATAATCATTATTTACTTCTGGGTCTGGAGAGTAAACTAAAGTATCTTCAGTAGGAAGTCTTGTTCTGACTCCTCCTTCATTCTAGCAGGTGTGATCTTGGACATCTTTTACTGAAACACTTCTTTCTGCCGTTGTTATTTCTCATAACACACTCCACGTGATCCCAGAACCCGCCCACAACCGAATTACTTTGTTTCAGAATCACTCCGCGGTTCGTGTTTTTAGGAATGAAACCAAGATGGCGGACAATAATCTTTATGAATGGATGTATTGATATCATCATAACGACTCATTCAAAAATGATTCGGTCACGTGGAATGTGTTAGTTGCTTACACAATGTTGGATTATGTAATTGGTTGGTCATGAATCATTGTGAAACAAAATATAAATCGCAGGAAGTGTGGTGTTAGATGGCATTCGTTGTAGAACCTCCCTCTCCTTCAAAAGGTCATTGATTGAACATATGAAATGTTCAATCAATCAAATAACAACCGCTAACTTGAATGCTTTGAAGCAACCTATGTATAGATGTAGCACTGTCTATCTGTATGTCATATGTTATGATGCATTGAAAATGGGGGACCCTGATGTAAACTAGACGAAAGTCTTTCTCTGGTCTGCATCCCCTTAACAATTGTGTATATTGAGCTGTAGATGCATTCGTTGTACAACCTCCTCTCATTCAAAAGGACACTGTCATTTCACTGTTAATAACATTTTCAATCAATCAATCAATCCAATAGCAACCGCTAACTTCACTGTTAGATGACATGCTTTGAAGCAACCTATGTATAGATGTAGCACTGTCTATCTGTATGTCATATGTTATGATGCATTGAAAATGGGGGACCCTGATGTAAACAAGACGAAAGTCTTTCTCTGGTCTGCATCCCCTTAACAATTGTGTATATTGAGCTGTAGATGCATTCGTTGTACATTTTCAATCAATCAATCAATCAATCAATCCAATAACCAATCCAATCCCAATAACAATTGTGTGTATTGAGCTGTACTGTATTGTACCCATTCTGCAATCTGGTAATAAAATGTTCAATCAATCAATCAATCATTCCAATAACAACCACTAACTTCACTGTTAGATGCCATGCTTTGTAGCAACCTGCCTCTGCAAAGGACACTGTCGCACGAAGCGATTTCACTGGATGTCCTGGACACAATGGAAGTATGGATTTATTCGTAACGAATAATTAAAAGAAGATACCGTTAACTGGAATATGTTAGTTGTTTACACAATGTTGGACTATGTAATTGGTTTTGTTAGATGGCATGCTTTGAAACACCGCACCACAAAGCGATTTCACTGGATGTCCCGGACACAATGGAAGTATGGATATATTCGTAACGAATAATTTAAAAAAGATACCGTTAACTGGAATATGTTAGTTGTTTACACAATGTTGGATTATGTAATTGGTCACCTTCATTTATTTTTCATTTTAGTCTTAGTCAGTTTTAGTCAACTACAGGTCTGAGCATTTTAGTCTTAGTCAGTTTTAGTCTCGATTTTGTCTTTTTTGTTTTAGTCTAGATTTAGTCAGGGGAAAAAGCTTAGTTGATGACCATATTTAGTCATCATTTTCGTTGACAAAATTAACACCTATGCGGCACTAAAACAAACACATCTGCCAGATCTAAAAATACCACCTGCTAATCTCTTTTCTCTATCTTGGCTGAATCTGGTACCATATCATACTTGTGTGCTTTCTGCATTATGGTATCTATTAAAGAATTCCTTTCTAGGTGGTTTGCTAGCCTCTGTGCCACTACACTAAAGAAAATCTTACCTTCTACATTCAAGAGGGATATGGTTAGAAACTGGCAGTGAGGACTCTTTCTCCTTGGGAATTAGGATTCCTCCTGCTCTACACCAAGCTCTTGGTAAAGGAGTCTGAGGGTGCTTTCTCACTAGGCATCCGGGGCCGTTTCCGAGCACGATTGCCCCAAAAGTAGTGTAATGAGAACACTGCGTTCCGTCCCCGCGGACGGATAACCGGGACCACTTGAAAAGGTGGTTTGGGGAGCGCGACACCATGGACAGATTAGGGCCGGGGACGATTTATTTATGCATAGATGGGGTTCGGGTAGGGCTCTGGCTCCTTTTATTTGTCTCGCTTCATTTTACACACACGAGTCGTGCGCGCACACACAATCGCGCCGTCATGTAGTGTGTCCATCAAAGCAACAAGCTAGACCGCGGAGAGCATGCGTGTCGGAGAAGCTTCCTTTGCTAGCTAGACTCGCGTGCTATGTGTTGAGTATACCCGCAAGCAGCAGCTCGAGCGAGCGATATTTCAGCAACGCAGGGAGAACGCTGGAGGAGAGGAGAACAGCTGAAGCCATCAACGGTGGATGCCATTCTTTTCTTTCAGAGCGTCCGCGAATGTACAGCAGAGTGGAATAAACTGTAAAAAGTTTTGTGGGATTGTTCTTGGATTTAGCCGGTTGGTGAAGATTTGTGAGTTTTGTTAAAGTTATTCAACGCAAGACGTTTTTGTTGCCGACATTCATCTAACAGTGAAGTGGTGAGTCCATCCTGATTTACTCAAATTAATTAATTGGCTGCTGGTTTATGAGTGTATTCTAGCGGTGTACCGGTACGCGTATCCGTACTGTACCACCTCAATGCGGTCCTCCGGTACAGTACGTGCTGTGCACCGAACGATTGCAACGGTACGGAACCTTTTTTTGCAGAACTTAAATCCCCCCGTCCCAAATATAACGTGCACAACTAACCGGATGTTGTTTGTTCATCCCACTCAGCACGCAGCCACGCTGAACGAGAGCTGTAATTCAGCATAGCATATTAGCCTTAGTATGACGAGTGCAATACTAACTGACAAGCCAGAGCTAGAAGATGCTCCCACAACATTCAAGTCTCCCGTTTGGGATAATTTCGGATTCCCAGTTAACCACAGTAATGGACAAAGACAGGTGGATCGCACTAAAGCTACGTGCCGGCTAGCCCCTTTCGTGACTGTGATGCAAGCCTTGCATCACAGTCACGAAAGGGGCTACGTGCCAGCATTGTTCAACTTTATTGCAAACTTTATCACGCATTTGAAACGGCATCACCCGAATGTGAATATCACTGGTACAAGGAAGAAACAGACCCTAGTGCAAACCCAGCTCCCCGTGGCATTCAAGCAGCATCTCGCTATTAATTCAGACCGGGCCAAAGCAATAACAAACGCCATAGGTGTTTTTATAGCAGCAGATCTGCGACCATACTCCGTTGTCGAGAACACAGGGTTTAAGCACATGTTAAAGGTAATAGAGCCCCGCTACCTAGTTCCCTCTCGTCTGTATTTCAGCCAGCAAGTCATGCCAGCTCTGTATAAACAAGCACACGCTACAGTTGTCCACGACTTATCCAAGGCATCTGCTATATAATAATCTTCAGATTTACTTTACCACTAGAACAGCCATGGAGAAAATGTCACTGATTCCCGCCGGAAGGGGTCAGATGACCCCACAGCTTATATGAGAAAAATAAACAGTGTAAACTATATAATTACCTCTTAATATAAAAATATGAGGTTTACCACAGGTTTGAGTGACAAAAAAAAAGTACAAATAAAAAAATTATAATAATAAATAAAGATATTATAATTATTATTTTTTTTGGATGGAAGAGCCACACATTGACGGGCAAAAAGCCACATGCGGCTCATGAGCCATGGGTTGGCCACCCCTGCACTAGATGCTCGCAAAGTGCTGTGACTTTCCACATATATTCCATATATATGTGGAATAACGTTCTAATTACATTTTCCTGAAGTCATTTTGAAATTTCAGAAACCGTGCCAGATAAAACGGGTACTTTTAGGAAAAGTCATTGAGTGACAGAGCTGGAGTTCGACCGAGTGACGAGGATACATTTTATTGAAAATGCCTAGGGGTCATTTGACCCCTTGTCGGCTGTGCTAGTGTTAAGTGTTATTAGTAGGTTACAGCAGTAAGCTTTAGTTTGCTCAGTAAATTATGGCCAATTAGTTTTATATTGTTTAATACAGTTAAATAAATAAATAAATAGATAAATGAAAAGCAATTTTTTGTTTTGTATTTCTCTCCCCCCCCCCCCCCCCCCCCCCCCCATTGTGCCGAAAATCATACCGAACCGTGACCTCAAAACCGAGGTACGTACCGAACCGTGGATTTTGTGTACAGTTACACCCCTAGTGTTTTCGGTGCGCTTTAGTGTCATGACATTAATTTTTTAGTCTGTGGGCATGGAAGTGTTGCTGTTGTTAGCCGCAGAGCTATGTCGTTATTGCATTGTGCATTTTTTGTCGTAATGTAGCATTTGTGTGTGTAACGTAGGTAGCGTGTGTGTGTGATGTCTGTCATCACATTGTAATATTGGCCTCGGGCTTAAGTCGGGCTAGGGCCGAATAATTGCTTAACTTTTCGGGCTAGGGTAGGGCCGGGCCTGAATGCTACAGGCTTGGGCCGGGCTGGGGCAGACAAAAAATATAAATTTTTAAGAATTCGCATAGGTAAATTCTTAACCTCACATCTAGAGCTGCCGCGGTATTGATGTTTTCCTTACCGCACAAATTTGCGAAATATTTCCTACCGCCGCGGTTATTGCACAAAAAAAAATTCTATCTTTAGAGGATGACTTTGCAGCATGAATATTGTTTGGGATTCGGCAAGCACGCATTCGTTATTGAAGTGAAACACGGATTCGAAGTCTCCCCCGACCCTTTCTTCTTCTTATTATTATTATTATTATAAAGTTACTACTTATGATTAACAAAGGCATTCGTTTTGTGGCATTAACGTTATATAGTTACACGTTCAATAACATCAGCGTATTTACCGGACCGTAGCAAGGCAAGCATTACTCAATTCATATCTCAGTTCCTTTCTTTGCTCAGAGCGTGCCGAGTTGTGCCCATTCTGCGGTCTGTTAATAAAGTTTTCAATCAGACAAGTGTATAGAACGAAGGGCTTTTATTATAACATTTGTTGCAGTAAAATCATTATGCCTCGTTTAGTACTCCTGAGGAGCGATGGTAATCCACTCCGGCGGGGAGCTAACGTTATTAGCCGTGTTGTGAGCTCTGATCAATGGCTGACATTGAGAAAGTAAAAAACGAATACGCGCTTGCCGATTGGTGGTAATGGCAGAGGCAGGTGCAAGCGGTGTGACGTAATTGGCAGAATCGACTGTCAATCAAAATTGTTCCGTTGCTTTGGTTGAGAGTATTATTATAAAAAACAGCGTTGATGCGGTATTCAGTTAAACGCTGCGGTGGGCGTGACGTAACAGCGATACCGTGGTAATGCGATAACCGCGGCAGCTCTACTCACATCTAGAGACTTAAAAACATGTCTAAGAAAAAGAAAGAAAGAAAGAAAGATGACAAGAAATATAAAAGTAACATACTGGTCTCCTGCGGGTCTGTGAGCTCCTCCTTCAGCCCAGTGGACATATCCGTAGGTGGGTCTAGCGTGTCCTGAACCTCCTCTATTTTAATCATCAGTAGGTCACTGGGTGGATCTGGAACAGAGGGAGACAGAAAAAGTATTTACAGTAGCATGGAAAAGTATTTACAGTGCCATGAAAAAGTATTTACAGTGGCATGAAAAAGTATTTACAGTGCCATGAAAAAGTATTTACAGTGGCATGAAAAAGTATTTGCCCACTTTATGATTTATTCTGTAATTACAGATTTGTAATTTTTTTTTTTTTTGTATCTTTAAACAAAATCTAATACAGGATGTAATTGAGTCCTGAGCCTCTTCTTTCATGATTGATGGGAAGTTAGAGGTAGATCTGGAGCAGAGGGAGACAGCAACTAAGGAAATACTCCAGTATTTACAGTCTTATTTTACAAATTATTATATTTATATACTGAACTTTATTTATCAAACATATACGTCCTTTTCCTCCATTACATTTATTTAAGTTAAACAAGACCACTGACCCCTTTAGCTAAGGCTTAATACATCACAGTTGGGATCCCTTCTATCAGCTTAGTTCTCCTGGTTGCTATTCAATCCAGCAGGGAACCAGGACAAAGGTGTTCCATTTATAAAAGAGATACCAGAATAAAGTGCTCCAAAGAGTTAGGCTGAATGTGAACAAGAGTTTGATCAAATTAAAGAATGAGAGGAGAGAAAGCAATGGCGACAAAGACAGAGACATACAAACATGCTGGAGCAGAGGAAGGAGAAGACTAAATCAAGATAAGAGAAAGAAACAACATACTGATCTCCTGGTGGTCTGTGGGCTCCTCCTTCATCTCAAAGGAAGTCTCCTTGGGCGGCTCTAGCGCGTCCTGATCTTCTTCTTTAATAATCAGTAGGTCTCTGGGTGGATCTGGGACAGAGGGAAACACAACTCAACATACTAGTCTTTATTTACGTCTGGGTCTGGAGAGTAAACTAAAGTCTCTTCAGTAGGAAGTCTTGTTCTGACTTACAGAGGTCCTGCTGGTCTGATTCCTCCTTCATTCTAGCAGGTGTGATCTTGGACGTCTTCTACTGGAACTGGAGTTTTTCTACAAGGATAAATGCAGATGGTCACAGAGAGCCCATACTGTAGATCCAAGTCTGGAACTGACTGGTCAGCCAGGACATATATAGAGGCTTCTCTCCACCAATCACATCACAGTATGGAGGGGAAAAGAATGAGAACTGTAGGCCAATTAGTTGACAAGCTTTTATTCAAAGCAGATTACATGAATGCAGGACTTAATTTGTGCCAGGACCTGCCAGATTGAGACCGGCACCTATTTGATCGGATCCGGCACCTCCTCTGTCATAACCTTCTGTCAATACATTTAGTGGGGGGCGTGGCCATGTAGCATAGGGTTTTGATTGAATTGATTGAAAACTTTATTAATCCACAAGGAAGCATACAAGGACCGTTACTGTTCCTAATTCATGCAAATTACATGTCGTCAGCTTGTGACTGCAACTTGTTCCTGTTCGCGGACGACTCAGCCCTGCTGGTCTCTGACAAGAACAAGTTACAGGTTGAAAAAACCCTCAGCTCGGAACTCGGCAGAATCTGGCTCGCTGATAACAAACTATCATTACACCACCTGGGGAAAACCGAGTGCATTCTCTTCGGATCAAATAACAAACTCAGCAAGACCGACGGCTTCTCAGTTACAGTGGGTGACAATATTGTCACAAGGAAAGATGAAATTACATACCTGGCAAATCTTTCCTGTGACAAAAAGTCAACCAAAGAACTAGATTCTTGTACCAGATCTCCTCTCTGGTAAACAAGAATACCCTGAAGACTCTGGCAGGAGCACTCATTCAAGGGTACTACGACTATGCTTGCACTTCAAGGTAGGGCTGGGCGATATGACCAAAAACGTTATCGCGATAAAATTATAAAATTATTTTCATATAATTCGATATCGATAATTATCGTCGATATAATGTCTGTCAAGTTTAATTAACTTCTTATGCTGCTGCGAATGTCTCGAGTCGAGTTGATGTCGTCATCAGTCCGCGCACGTTAGCAGTTAGCCGACAAGCGGAGTATCTCATGAGACAATGTAATAAATATGACACTAAAATACTCTCTTCCGCCACAATATATTGAAACGACGTCAACTGTATACCCCACACTACTATAAACGTGGCCTCAGAATTCACGCCACACACATACTCGGCACGTAAATATAGAAAACAGCGCCGTGCAAGCTAATTAGCCTAGCAAGCCTTGTTGTTGAGTGAGTCCTACCTCTGGGTCTCCTTCCGGGTCTCCTTCGCTCTCGGCCATCTCCTTCACTGATTGGTTGTTAGTGCGTGCTCATATCCAAGCTTGGAAAATCGATATATCGAAACTTTGCGACCACGTTTCATGTTTATTTCGAGGAAATAATTTATCGCGATAGTTATCGTTATCGTTTTATCGCCCAGCCCTACTTCAAGGTACCAAAGCACCTCAAAGGCGCTAAAAACAAAATTACAAACATCCCAAAACAAACTGGTCAGACTACTGCTTGACCTTACTCCTAGAACCCACCTCACCCCTGCCAACTTTGACGACCATAGGATGGCTTAGAGTAGACGACAGAGTACAGCAACTTGCAATGGGCCTGGTCTACAAGATACACTACAGCACTGAGGTACCCATGTACATGTCAAATTACTTCCCAAAGGTCAGTGAATACCACGACCACAACACCAGAGGGAGCTCCACAAACAGGGAACAAAATAATTGTTTTGACTTACCAGCCATTTGGCTGGTAGATATTAAAAACTACCGGCCAGGCAGATTTTTTACCAGCCAAAAATTTAAAATAGCTTTTTAGTATATCGCCATGTGTTATTATTACTATATAATACTCTCATATGCTATTTTCAATTAATATCATAAACAACATAAGGAATATTAGCATAATTTTGAGTGGACTGAAGGAATGAGTCAGCGTTAATAGTTTTAAATGCAAATAATTTATTGAAACATAGAATTGGGGTCGGGGACACACACACTGTTTCAACTCACCACCCCCGCATCATATTGTAGTCTAGTCTGTCTTCAAACTTCCACTCCTCTCGAAACCTTTTTATATTTGAATATCAACATTATCTGTGCATCCTCAGTAATCCTCAGTTTACTACAATATACTCCTCTCCTGAGTCCTGACTAGTGACTTCATCGTCTTTCCAAACGCACGCACACACACAGAGAAAGGGAGAGTGCCCCCCCCCCCCCATTTCCCTTTCCCCAGTCCACACTGTCTGCTGTTCTCTATGGCTCTGCCGCTGATCAGGATTAGCTTGTTAGCTTACGCTAACATAACGTTCATTTCGGGCGATGTGGGCATAAAGGAATGGCGACGATGCAATGCATGTTAGATGCATTTGACCCGTTGTGAGAAGAAGAAAAAACCACAGACTTATTTCGGCTCGCAAAATAGGCGCACTGCTGTGTAGCTCTGCTCTCAGGGAACAAACTTAACTTTTTTACTTACCAGCCATGAGGCTGGTAGATTTTAAAAACTACCAGCCAGGCAGATTTTTTTACCAGCCATTGGCGGTTGGCTGGTACTTATTTTGTTCCCTGTCCACAAATCATGTCAAACCCAGATTCGGCTCAAACAAGGGACTAAACACAATTCGCAATTATGCCACATCAATGTGGAACGCCCTACCCAGTACCCACAGCTGTAAAGGAATGTGAATCACTACCCACTTTCAAAACCACTCTCAAAGAGCACCTACGGGAGACTGCAATTCGAAACTCGCCCATGTAAATGTCCAAACCCAACCCCCTCCAATGTACAAGTTCCGCCCCCCCCTACCCGCCTACCCAACCAATTGTGTGTATTGAGCTGTACTGTATTGTACCCATTCTGCAATCTGTTAATACAATTTTCAATCAATCAATCAATCAATGTTTAATATAGCTTAGGGTTTATGTATGGCGTTAAAGAAAGTGTTTAGATCAGTTCAGATAGGAACAGACCTTTTAGATATAGAGGCAGAATAATCCTCGTTTCAGCTGCTGAACATTATCCGGCTAACGAGGAACAGGGCCCAGGCTGCTGCAAGTTGCTGTACTCTGTCGTCTACTGTCAGCCATCCTAGAGAACTATGTTGTTCTGTGTCAACGGTTCATTTCTGCTGCTGCTGCAAGGAAGGAGCGATAAGAGGAAAACAATGTGAATATAACTGTACTTACGTTTTGATCCAGTACAGTTCTGCCACAGAGACGTTAGCAAGAGACTCGTTTAATGTCTCTGCTCCGACTCACAACAAAGACAACAACACACTTGATCTGCTTCACAATCGGGTTCAAAGTCAGTCATGTTTGCACGGAAGAGTTGACGGTGACCGATAATAACACATGTGTTGTGTTTAACTGGTCCTTTGATCAGGGTTTTGTAGCAGAGAAGCGAGTTAAAAGCTCCTCAATGTAAACAGTCTGGCTGTAGAAACGTTAGCTGCTGGTTTTAACAGCGACGCGCGGGCGCGGCCACTTAGATGATGACGTCACTCGCTCCGTTCAAGCCGTAAACTGCTCCATTTGGTGGAATTACGACATCTGTGTCGCAAAACAGAGAGGCAATGGAAATCTTCCAACCTCCAAGTCCATCTTCTCTATCTCAAAGAGTTGATATCTGAATTTAACTATCTAATTAACAGTGCCAGGGCTACTTCTTTCTCTAACCTTATTTCTGAATTAATAATAGTTATGATTACAGTGTAGGCTAGTTGTAGAAAGCAGTAGATATTCCCCTTCATTATATTTATAATTTGTCTAATTTGCCCTCAATTCTTCTCTCTCCCCTATGGACAATAAACATGGTGTTTGCCTCTTAAATACAGTGTCTGTGTTGTGTTGCCCCAATGCCACAATATATATATATATATATATATATATATATATATCTGTACATATCCCTTACCTACTCTCGCTAGTTACACAGCTGGCCAGTATGACTTACTGATTAGCACTATTACCCAGTAGTTTCAAGTTCAAGTTTCAAGTTTGCTTTTATTTGTCACGTATAAAGTACATATGTACATTACAGTGAAATGCTTGGTTCTGTATGAGCCCCATGCAGAGAATCGAGTTGAGTTTATTTATCAACCATATAAAAAACAATAAAATGGATAAACAAAAAAATTATAATAAACAATTTTTTTTTTTTAAATGAAATCTTCCATTCTTCATTAAATGATAAACAAATGAGTTCAAAAAGTAGCAGGAGGAAGCAATTACTTATCTAGTCCTGCCCCTTCCTCACAATATCATACATAAAACAAACTGTGGTATAGTGGTTAACACTGTCGCCTCAGAGCTAGAAGGTTGTGGGTTTGAATCCCGCTTGGGGACCAGGTTGCCAGTTACCCAGGTGGGGTATCTCCCAGGCGCGTGAATACTTTACCCAAGGCAGTTGTCCTTCCGCGTTCGGTTTGCGTGGCCTGATTGGCCTCTCAGCGCCCAATCGTGTTGCGCCTAGCTTTCAGTTCCACAGCCCAAGTCCTCGCCCATTTCCTTGTATTCACGCTAGTGGGCTAGTCGCTAAAATATATATCGTTTTATATATAATTGTACCAACACAGACAGGGCCGCCTCAGGGTGTGTGCGAGCAGTGCGGTCGCACAGGGCCTCGCGGGAAGGGGGGCCTCGCACAAAAAAAAAAAAAAAAAAAATTTATTTTTTATTTTTTTGCGAGGCCCCCTTCCCGCGAGGCCCTTTTTCATCACAGACCTAAAATCTAGTTTTGCTTATATGCTTATATATTTCACATTAGACACGTTTGTAGAATGTGTCTGACTTGTTCCTGGCTCTGAGGCTCTGCAGGCAGCTCTGAGGCAGCTCTGAGACTCTGCAGGCAGCAGAATTGGTTTCAATGAGGGGAGGGGTTACAGGTAAGGTAGAGTCTGACTATTTTGTGCGTGCAGCATTGGAGGTTATGCCAGCCAAGATGAAGAGGACATCGTTCGGCAGATGGACTGAAGATGAAAGTTGTTGCATGTTAGACAGTTCAGTCAGGCTAGCCATCCCGGCTAAAGACAGGGACAGCTAGTTAGCTACATTATAATATTGAGTGCTAACGTGTGGTTCAGTCGGGATATAGCCATGATGATGTCGGCTAGTAGCTAGCTTAGCTAAAGGCTAACTAGCGTTAGCTAACCTAGAGACAGCGCGTGCAGCATTGTTATGCCAAGATGAAGAGGACGGTCGTTTGGCAGATGAACTTCGTCAACTCCACGCGGTTGTCTCCATCCTCTTGGACGTTTGGTGAGTTTTTAATGCACTCTATTCTATTCCCGCCGTGGATATCTCTCTCTCTCTCTCTCTCTCTCTCTCTCTCTCGGGAGCCAAATGGGCCGACTAGCTGTTGTAGTACTAGTAGCTAAAGGTGTGTGGCCTGGTGTCAGCACCTGGTGCGAGGGAGGTGAGCTTGGTGTTTCATTATGAGAATATCTCCATGCTCAAGTCGGCTATAGTCCGCGAGGGACTTGTTGCCGGCACCGCTATGGTAAACACCACTCTGTAGTGGGACGTGTATTGCCTTCTTTTTCCCTTCTCTCTTCGTATGAGAAGAGGAAAACACAGCGGCTGTCTGAAGTGTTGGCCTGTATTGCTTTTCTCACGTTGTACAGTTCTGTTTTTCAGTGGTAGCCGCATAGCTTGCTTCTGCGTTAGCTAGTGGTTAGCGATAGCCGGGTTGAGCTAACTGTTAGCCAGTTAGCTGTTTAGCTACGACGTTAGCTGCTCGTTTTCGCTCGCCTGGGAACGTTAGCTTGATGCTATCAGTTAGCCTAGAGTTAGCTGTTAGCTTGTGCTACGACCATTGACATTAGCCGTGAGAATAGCGGGCCCTGGCACTCTCTGACTACGACATCATCTTTGACAGAAGATGTAGTCGGGCCTGCACCATGACAAGGCTCCGGCCATAGCTTCTTCTTTTCTCCTTGCTACTTTGTTTTCTCTGGTATAGACCCTCTTCTCTTTGGATTTAAGTGTTGATCTTTGTCCTTTTGGATCTATGTATATTCATGTTGCCTTTGTGAAGTTATCTTTTCCTTCTGTTTTGTTCTTCCATTAAAAGTTGAATATCCTTTAGGGGCTCATCTTTGCTTATCTCTCTCATACATGCTCTCTCTCTAACACACACACACACACGACACACAGACATGCTCTCTCTCTCTCTAACACACAAACACACATGCTCTCTCTCTCTCTCTCTCTCTCTCTCTCTCTCTCTCTCTTTCTAACACACACAGTCTGCCTATGGCAGCCTTTCTCGATGGCTAGGCTGTGCTCGCTGAGTCTGTACCTAGTCAAGGATCTTCAGTCACAGTGCTCAGGTATTCTGCCACTGTGTACTCTCTGTTTAGGGCCAAATAGCATTTCAATTTCTTTCCAATGTGTCTCTCTCTCTCTCTCTGTACACTGTATATTGACTGTAGAACGGGAGCTCTCTCTCGCTCTCTCTCTAGCTATATGTTGACTGTATCATGCCCAGCCTCATTATTTAAGAATATGTTGACTGTATAAAAAAAATATATATATATATTTTTTTTATTTTTTTACCTTTTGGGGGGGGGGGGGGGGGGGGGGGGGGGGCTCGCGTTTAAATCTCGCACAGGGCCTCGCATTTCTCCCAGGCGGCCCTGAACACAGATATTAGGCAGTACACACATTGTCCTGCAATACATGTACAGTGAATGCACAGTTACATTCGCCATATATTTCTATCGCTGCTTTGGTCTGAAATGCAATATTATTATTATTATTATTATTGTAAAGATTATCATTACAATCGCAGCCGCCTGGAGACGCACTGTTACAAGTGTACAAGGGTTGTGTGCAAAGAGCACAGCCTCTCAATTTGCACAACGTGCACAAAATAATAATAATTGTAATGATAATCTGTGCTCTTTACATTACATTGGATGCCATTTTGTCACAGGAAAGATTAGCCTCTAGGATGGAACCCAGGTAGGTAATTTCATCTTTCCTTGTGACAATATTGTCACCCACTGTAACGGAGAAGCCGTCGGTCTTGCTGAGTTTGTTATTTGAACCGAAGAGAATGGACTCTGTTTTGCCCATGTGTAATGATAGTTTGTTGTTGGCGAGCCATATGCAGATTTTGCCTAGTTCCGAGCTGAGGGCTTTTTCAACCTGTAACTTGTTCTTGTCAGAGACCAGCAGGGCTGAGTCGTCCGCAAACAGGAACAAGTTGCAGTCACAAGCTGACGACATGTCATTTGCATAAATTAGGAATAGTAGCGGTCCTAGTATGCTTCCTTGTGGAACACAGCTCACTGTGAGGGGGGGGGGTTGCCTCGCTAGTGCAGCTAGTCGCTCAAATATTTATATCGTTTTATATATAATTGTACCAACACAGATATTAGGCAGTACACACATTGTCCTGCAATACATGTACAGTGAATGCACAGCTACATTCGCCATGTATTTCTATCGCTGCTGCAGTCGACAGTGAAATTATTATTATTATTATTGTAAAGATTATCATTACAATTATTATTATTTTGTGCACGTTGTGCAAATTGAGAGGCTGTGCTCTTTGCACACAACCCTCGTACACTTGTAACAGTGCCTCTCCAGGCGGCTGCAATTGTAATGATAATCTTTACAATAATAATAATAATAATATTGCATTTCACTGTAGACCGCAGTAGCGATAGAAATATATGGCGAATGTAGCTGTGCATTCACTGTACATGTATTGCAGGACAATGTGTGTACTGCCTAATATCTGTGTTGGTACAATTATATATAAAACGATATATATTTTAGCGACTAGCCCACTAGCGTGAATACGAGGAAATGGGCGAGGACTTGGGCTGTGGAACTGAAAGCTAGGCGCAACGCGATTGGGCGCTGAGAGGCCAATCAGGCCGCGCAAACCGAACGTGGAAGGACATGTTAGGTTATGGCTATAACCAAGTTCTATGAGTAATGGTGACGCTCAGCACCTGTCTGCATTTATCTCGCTTCAGCGTATATACACTGAATACATTTCAAAATGTACCTTTACATGCCAGCATTCATCTGGCCACACCCCCATCCGCTTACCTACATAAGCAGGGGTGGGGCCACACACTCATCTCCTTCCCAACAAATTTCACCACAATGAAAAAATCAAGGGCCGCAGCGGCGTCCAGGTGCTGAGCGTCACCATTACTCATAGAACTTGGTTATAGCCATAACCTAACGTTCTATTTCGTAATGGATCTCGCTCAGCACCTGTCTGCATGACAGGGGATGAGCGGGAGCCATAGCCCGACAAATACACCCCGCTGAGGCCCCCCACAACCATCAGACCGGGGAGGACCGAGCCCCCCCGACCCACCCTAATGGAGGATACCCCCCCTATTGGAGGTTCACGGGAGGGCGACGGATCCGACCGTGCGAAGAGGCACTCAAGCAACTCAACGCACAGGGTGAGCAGACCGTGGCTTGACCCCACGACTACACACACGCACAACCCGCATGCCACCCGGGAACGAACGGAAGGAACAACCTCGTTACTGCCCCCAGAAAACACAGGGTTAAGAGCAAACCCAACCCCGTGGCAAGGCCGTAGCAGCGGAGCGCGAAGGAAGACCCAGACCCACTGAAGGGACTGGATCCCCTGGAAAACGGGGGCCCGGAGAGGTCAATGACGCCAGGCATCAAGACCCCACCAGGTGGTCACTTAGTGACACCGCCCCCCACATCGCCAGCGTATTCGGATAAGGCCCCTCCAAGAGCGGGCCCTTTCCCCCCAATAGCACACCGCCTGGCACACTGACCCTGCAGAACAGGCAGTCAGCATGGCCGTAAGCACACAAAAAGGTTAACCAACGGAAGCAGGCAGCGCACCGGGGAAACCAGGCAACAGGCTGTAACCCGAGCCTGGAGCACTGCGGACGAGACAGGCGCCAAAGGAGTCAGCTGAAAACAGCCGCCCCGGCGGAAGGGGCGTATGCTGGCGTTGTTGATCACCATGACAAAGCCTCCATTAAAAAAAAACCACCCAGAGGGGTTGAGGCAGAGAAGGCTGACATGATTGGCAGACGTCATGAACGTGCAGGGGCACACTCAACCGGGTAACCCGGGAGTTGACTCTGCTCCAACACACCAGGGAACCAACCACCCTGTCGTTACCAGATGCAGTGGTTGTTCCTATAACCCCTCAAGAAAAAACTCCAAAACACACCTGCGGGCATACACTGGCTATACCGCAGTACAAGTGTTTCAGTTTTCAAAAAAGGGTTATCCCAGGCCTACGGTATCAACTAAACTTTACTTCGGACCGGGCCCGGCAGCACGGGAAGCAAAGGGTTACCAGAGGAGGTCCAAGACCACCCCAACAGCCCCCTCTTCGCCACGCGTGAGAGAGGAGCGAAAAGAATGGAGAACCAGCCCTAAGCCCACCGCACTTGGTATTCCCAGGCGGTCTCCCAACCAAGTACTAACCAGGACCGAACCTGCGTAGCGTCCGAGATCGGACGAGATCGGGCATGTACAGGTTGGTATGGCCGTAAGCCATTACGATAGTGCAGAGTACAACATGTACCCAACAAAGGGTCTCCATAGCACCTAACCCTGTGACACCCGGACCGACCTGGCATTTTTCCCCCCGAAAAAAGCACAAGTCCCTCAGGGTACCAGAACAGCAGATCTGCATCCCCGGCGGACAACGGGTTAATTGACCTGGACCAGCGTGACCAGACCAGTCCCGTGTCCTAACCACGCCGACATGCCCACTCCAGGAGAGGGGGTAGGTATGCGTGTCGATCTAAAACATGAAAAGAGGGCGCCACCCAGACGGTCCCATTTGGACTGTGCTCAGCGGCCCACCCCAAGGGCGTGAGACCCCTCTACCTATGTTCAGATCTATTCCGTTAACATCCCCCAGATATGAATGAGAATTCATCGAGACAACCTAGTAAACTGGCGCTCGGAAGAGACAAAACTCCATCCCAGTTGCCCTATAAAAACGCTGTTTTAACAAGCAACCAAGGCGCACTTAGCCCCTGTGTGATTCTGTCACAGAAACACACCTGAGCCAGCACTATGTATACGTCGAGACCCAAACACATCAATGGATAGTCTAGCAAGACACCAAACATTGTTCCTCCAAGTCGCCTGGGAGAACGACACGGAGCCGTCGTGCTTCATGTACCTTCCTCTTTTTTATTCAAAAAAGAAAGAACACAGACTGACATGAATCCCTCGTGACGCCGCTGAGGGTAAAAATTGTTTATATTTTTACATCCCACCACCCTCCCATAGGGAGGAGACGGAAATCCCCAGAGAGACTTCCCACGCGAGCTGTATAGATTGAAAAGAATATATTGCAACATTGAGCCATGTAAAATTTGGGTTAGGGCTCTCCGAGGAGGAGGCACTGAACCAATACACACTCAATAATCGAATTGAATCGAATACACACACAATAGAGCAGGACTCCTTTTTGAAGTTCTACTCACCTTGACAATCTGAGGAGGAGGCTCTGAACTCTGAGGAGGCTCCCTCACAGGGAAGGAGAGTCCTAACTCACAGAAGGCCCGAGTAGGAGCTTCGTGAGGAGGAGCCCTGACCACTCCCTGAAACAGACCCATCATATGGACCTGAACAGCTCACAGAAGTCTTACCAACAGAGACGCGCACAGTGACGTACTCTATGGCGGGGGAATTTCTGCGGTGCACACGCCCAATCTTCCAGGGCGTGGGACCAGGACACTCCCCCCCCCCCCCCCCTCTTACCCTGTAACGTGCCGAACAGCAACATGACAGGAACCTTGAAGGACAGGAGGTTTTAACCCCTGCCCATCAAAAGGGGAGGAAAGGATTACCAGTTCACCCCTTTACGACCCCACACCCATGATACGATGTAATGACAAAAAAGAGCATGACACAGTCATAGTCAGCTACATGAAGTGTCTAACAGCTTCACACAGCTCATGTGCTAACCTGCTATCTGATTTTTACTAAGGAAAAAACACAGAATAGAGAGGGCCCCCTTAAGAGCCCCGGTACCAGACTTACATATGTGCTTCTGTGGCCAACCTAACCCAGTTATAGATCACAAGACACACACAACCCTTTATCACCACAAAAAATGGCAAGTACACTCTTGCTACAGAGGAACGCCGTTTTTCATAACGAGAGAATACATAATTCTCGATTAGTATCGGCCACAGGCCTTGCTAAGCACACACGAAAAGTGACCAAACAATCTTTTCTTGGGCAAATGTACGCCTTGCATCAAGGAACCCGGACCATCAACAAATCAATCTTAACTATATTCACAGGACATACTTAACTCCTATAAGACTGAACAAAATGGGTCTTAAACAAGACTCCAAATGCTCCTTATGTACAAATGGGGACGAAGGGACATTTATGCACATGTACTGGGACTGCCCACCAGTTAAGATATTTTGGAAAGAAGTGACCCAGCAATTGTCAAATCTCTTAACTCTGGATATACCTGTACACCCCTCTGTATTACTGCTGAATGATGTCTTTGAGCATGCAGTACCTCCACAGCTAAAGAGATTGGTTTTATCCAGTATCACAGTGGCTAAAAAGCTGATAGCATCACGATGGTTTCAACCGGAAAAAATGTGCCGTAAGGTCTGGATTCTTACATATCTCGATGTGATTTATCAAGAAATATCAACAGCTAGAATTTTGGGTCTCAATGAATCCAAAATGGCAATGTGGTTAGAAGTGGTGGAGAGAATAAAAGCCAGCATATAATGGTAGTGTCTGGTTAGGAACAAATTATAATGGTTGGATTATCCAATGGGGGGTCCGGGAGAGGGGGGTACGAGCTGGAGCATATGTGTATTTGTATATCCTATTGTGTGTTGTCATGTTTGTTTATGTGTTTGTTTAAAAAATAATAAAAAAATCAAATACAAAAAAAAACAATCTTTTCTTTAGGAAAATATAGTTTCTCAAGTGGTTTTAGCACAACCCCAGCAACTAAGCTAAGGGTTACATCGTATCCCCACAACACAGTGACACAATATATTGTAAACAACATGTCTGAGAGGAGGGTGGGGAAGCCCCAGGGAACCGGGGGGAACACCCCTCCTACCTTACCCTTGATACGGCCAGTTGAACAGGTAAACCTGTTAATATGTGAACACACTGTTCATTGTCATTACAGGCTGAGAAAATAATTCATTCTTCACTCATATGTCACTAAGCATAGCTTTATAGGTTAATTAACCCCCTTAGTTGTGAGTACACGGTACATGAACACACATGATGTTTCTCAACACAACTAACCAGATCATTTTTACATATGTAACAACAACCCGATTTGCATGGACAGGTAGGCCACAACTAGCACTCACCTCTGTGGTCATGAAATGTTTCGAGAGGCTGGTCAAGGACCACATTTGTGCCTCTCTCCCCAGTGATATGGACCCTATGCAATTTGCATACAGGACAAACAGGTCCACTGATGACGCGGTCTCCCAGGTACTGCACAGCACTCTCTCCCACCTTGACCGTCAGAAGGGGGGCTATGTGAGACTGTTGTTCATTGACTACAGCTCAGCGTTCAACACCATAGTCCCCACCAGACTGGTGGACAAGCTGATCGAGCTAGGCCTGAGCTCCGCCCTGAGCGCCTGGGTACTGGACTTTCTGAGTGAAAGACCCCAGGCGGTCAGGGTGGGGGGTCAGACCTCCAACACCATCACCCTGAGCATCGGGTCCCCCCAGGGCTGTGTTCTAAGCCCCCTGCTGTACTCACTCTACACACACGACTGTGCGGCCAAGTTCAGCTCCAACTCCATTGTGAAGTTCGCCGACGACACGGTGGTGGTGGGGCTGATCTCGGACAACGACGAGAAGGCCTACCGAGAGGAGGTTGAGGTACTGGAACGTTGGTGCCAGGACAACAGCCTGCTCCTGAACATTGGTAAAACCAAGGAGCTGATCGTGGATTATAGGAGAGGACAGCAGGAGACACACACACCACTGACGATTAACGGGGCTACCGTGGACAGGGTGAGCAGCTTCAAGTACCTGGGGGTCCACATCTCAGAGGACCTGACATGGTCAACACACATAGACACAGTAGTAAAGAAAGCGAAGCAGCGCCTCTACCACCTGAGACAGTTAAGGAAGTTCAGAGTATCGGGGAAGATACTCCAGTCCTTCTACTCAGGAGCTGTAGAAAGCATCTTGACCGGAAACATCACTGCCTGGTATGGGAACAGCACGGCACAGGACAAGAAGGCCCTACAGAGAGTGGTGCGCTCAGCCGAGCGTACCACGGGTATTGCGCTACCTCCCCTGCAGGCTCTATACAACAAGAGGTGCAAATCCAGAGCCTGCAGGATAATGAAAGACCCCCACCACCCCAATAACAGCCTGTTCCAGCTGCTGAGGTCAGGCAGACGCCTGCGAACTCCAGCTACTAGGACGGAGAGGCTTAGGCTAAGCTTCTTCCCCCAGGCCATCAGAGCCTTGAACAATGAACATTGAGAGACACAGAAACTGAACTATCCACACACAAGCACATACACGACACGCACGCTGAGCACGCTCACACACTAGCAGCCACTTTAACACTCATGCCGCACACACGCACACTTATGGCCAGAGGAAAGGCCACTTAAAGTAGTATAGCATCAGGAACAGTGTATTGCACTACTAAAGCTACCTAGCATGTCCTATATGCTCTGTAAATACTAATGTACAGATACCGAGATGGCACACCATGTACCTGTTTATTGCACTGTTTTATTGGATTCTATTAATATGTTGTACCACTGTATTTTATTGGATTCTATTATATGTTGTACCACTGTATTGCACATCGTCGCGGGCAAGACCAGCCGCATTTCATTGTATACCTGTATGCCGTGACAATTAACGCTACGGTTCTCCTTGTTGATGCAGTCCTCGCCGGCCGGGCTCCCGGTAGGTTCGACTAACATCCTCTGTCAAAGATGACGTCGTAGTCAGAGTGTTTCAAGGCATGTTATAGTCATAGCAGTGTTCAACAGTGTAGCATCAAGCTAACAGCTGCTCTCGACTGATAGCAGCAAGCTAACGTTTCCTAGCCTAGTGACACAACGGGCTAGCGCCGCAGCTAACAGCTGACTGGCTAACAGGTAGGCCACAACTAGCACGCAAGCTAAGCAGCTATCACCTGAACTTGTACACAAACGATATAACAAGCCACACTTCAGACAGGCCGCCGTCTGAAACCCTCCTCACCTTTAAGAGAGAAGAGAAAAAGAGATGTCAACACAGTTTACAACGGTGATTTTACCAGACATCCGACGGAGCCAGCACAAGTCCCATCTGGGTTGCAGCCGACTTGAACATGGATCTTCCGATAACGAACATCCATGCCCACATTTCCTCGTTAGGGTATACTCTCATTTGTATATGAAAGATGGGGCCTACACGGTGACAGAGAAGCATCCACTCGTCCAGAGAATCCTGGGATCACCAGTTCCTGGTCGCGGCCCACTAGTTGACTATAATGGGCTTCAGACCAAGATCCTCCGCCGTCGCCTAAGAGGCTGAACAGAGGACCCTAATCTGGGGCCGGTTTTCGTAAACATTGTCAGCTAGCCCCCATAGCACTAACAGACAAGTGGTGCTCGCAAGCAAACATTACTCACCCAGGCTTGAAAACCAAAAGTCCCTCACAACAGACGCTCCAGCTGCATAGCAGGAGGGTCAAACCCATCCAGCCGCAGCAAAGGAGGACTGCAGTTTGGGGAGTATATTAGCGACGCGAGCCCCTAATACGAAAAAACCGGTGGAGGTTTTAGAATGATCATCATCTTCCAGACACTCCAGTGACGAAGACAACATCGCCGTATTTTCTCGAAAATAGTGAGAGAGAAAATAAAGATATGATGTCAACGTATCTCCGTGTTCTTCCTTTCCTCAGACTAAATATTTAACTAGCTTGTAGCTTGTAGCTTGTGGATGAAATTTGAGAAGGAGATGAGTGTGTGGCCCCACCCCTGCTTATGTAGGTAAGCGGATGGGGGTGTGGCCAGATGAATGCTGGCATGTAAAGGTACATTTTGAAATGTATTCAGTGTATATACGCTGAAGCGAGATAAATGCAGACAGGTGCTGAGCGAGATCCATTACGAAATAGAACTGCCTTGGGTAAAGTATTCACGCCTACCGGGCCTTTCTGTGTGGAGTTTGCATGTTCTCCCCGTGCTCGCAAGCAGTGGTGGTGCCACATGGTACCACGCCGTCCCAGCACTTTTCTGAGCAGAAGTACGCGCAAGGATGTGCATGCACGTGCACGTGCGCACACAAAAATGCGTTCACAACTTTCACTCGACTCGTCGCGCCATGCGCCAAGTACCGGTACTCAGCTATCACCTATGTCGTTGCATAACAATAGCATAGCAATAGCATAACAAATAACGAGAAGAGCAAAACCAAAATACAAGCCCTGTACCAATTGGTGGGGGTTGCTTGAGCTGTGGAGCTCTCACTATGTGACAAATGGTCCCGACTGGAAGGATGAGACATTTCTTAAGTTGTGCTTCAGAAGGAAACTGTCCTTCTGTAAACTGTACATTGTTAATTTAGTTTGTATTTACTTTTCTAGTTTAAGTTAATTCAATTAAAGAAATTGTAACTACAATATTGTATCTACAATCACATTTAAAACATTGTTTGTTTTTCAACCATATCTGTTGACAATATAATTTCTTTATATATTGAAGGCTACATCCTGCTACCTTTTTCAGCTTCTCTATTTCAAGGCAATATTTACAAAAACTAAACTAAAACTAGTAATTTCCTATACAAACATGTTTCCTACTATTTATGCATAATAATCATCTGTTCTGTGCTCACGCGAGGGAACATGTATGTGCACGCGCATGCATGTGGCGTCATTTAAACAGCGTACAGGCACTTCTGATATTACGACTGCACCCCTGCTCGCAAGGCTTACCCAATAAGATAAACTGTGAAGTGCCACAGAACAAGTGACACTTTTTGACAATGACATCCTGAGTCGTTCCAATACAGCCCTATATATCTATTTTTCACATGTAATCATATGCTTCATTTTTCCATTATTCAATTGACGATGGACAAAGACCTCACAGGATGGCAGAGTGGGTGTAAAGTGTCACAAAACAAGCGACACTTTTGGACAATGACATCCTGAGTCATTCCTATGTGACCAGTATAATCTTTAAACTGAACTTTGGAAGATAGCTTTATGCTGGCTCTACTTATAAAAAATGGAAATGAGCCTTTAATATCTGCAAGGCAACCTGGGGAATGTGGGCCTCAGCAGAGGGGAGAGGGGAGAGAGAGAGAGACATAGTGTGAGAGAGAGACACACACACACGCACACACACACAAGGAGAGAGACATAGTGTGAGAGAGAGACACACACACACGCACACACACACAAGGAGAGAGACATAGTGTGAGAGAGAGACACACACACACGCACACACACACAAGGAGAGAGACATAGTGTGAGAGAGAGACACACACACACGCACACACACACACAAGGAGAGAGACATAGTGTGAGAGAGAGACACACACACACGCACACACACACAAGGAGAGAGACATAGTGTGAGAGAGAGACACACACACACGCACACACACACAAGGAGAGGAGAGAGACATAGTGTGAGAGAGAGACACACACACACGCACACACACACAAGGAGAGGAGAGAGACATAGTGTGAGAGAGAGACACACACACACGCACACACACACAAGGAGAGAGACATAGTGTGAGAGAGAGACACACACACACGCACACACACACAAGGAGAGAGACATAGTGTGAGAGAGAGACACACACACACGCACACACACACAAGGAGAGAGACATAGTGTGAGAGAGAGACACACACACACGCACACACACACAAGGAGAGAGACATAGTGTGAGAGAGAGACACACACACACGCACACACACACAAGGAGAGAGACATAGTGTGAGAGAGAGACACACACACACGCACACACACACAAGGAGAGAGACATAGTGTGAGAGAGAGACACACACACGCACACACACACAAAGAAAGAGACATAGTGTGAGAGAGAGACACACACACACGCACACACACACAAAGAAAGAGACATAGTGTGAGAGAGAGACACACACACACGCACACACACACAAGGAGAGGAGAGAGACATAGTGTGAGAGAAAGACACACACACACGCACACACACAAGGAGAGGAGAGAGACATAGTGTGAGAGAGAGACACACACACACGCACACACACACAAGGAGAGAGACATAGTGTGAGAGAGAGACACACACACACGCACACACACACAGAGATATAGACAGAGAGACAGACAGAGATGGAGAGAAGGAAAGAGACATAGACAAAGAGAGAGAGACCGAATAGTTGTATGGTATTAGGTAGAACAGGGAATTGAACCCTATACCAGTATCGTATGTGTGAAATGCCACAGTTTATATAAATCTTTAAAACTAAACTCTGGAAAGACTATGATGGAACTGAGCCTTTAAATGTCTCCATAAAGAGAGGTCTGTTCTCCACAGTGCTTCACAGGCAAAAGGGAGGAAACCTGCGGAATGTGGGCCCCAGCGAAGGAGATAAGAGAGCTGTAAGATGTTAACCCTTTCAGACAGGAAGGGGAGGAAGGGTTGCTGGTTGAAAAACAGGGAGTCCTCAATCTATAGAGGGAGATCTTAAAAAAGAAACTATATAACAATTAAATGTTTAATGTGTACAGTAAAAGTTCATAAATGGCATGCTTATAATTAATAGGAATTAACTGTCATTAGAGAATAATACTAAAAGAATGATGGGTAAAAACTGCTTTCTGGAGGAGATCTTTTAGGAAGCTTGATAAGAAATCCTAGGGATGGCTTCGTGCCCAGTACCATGTCACGTGATCCCCACAGACAAAGCAGTTGTCTGTTCTGAAGGGATAAGGGACTTTCTGTTACTTAAAAACCACTAGGTAACGAGAAGTAACGTTAGTATCAAGAAGGAGGAGCTCATACGAATTACGTATTGTACTCTGGTTTGCTAAACAGAAATGACGACCATTTGACATCACTGTGTGTAGACCAATCGGAAAGATTGTAAGATGGATATAAAAGGGACGGTTGCCCTTTCAAGAGTGAGATTTTTACACTGAGCTGGAGAGAGAGGAAGCAGATGCTTAGAGACTTTTTGGAGAGATGAGAAGAATGGTGCTCGACACGGGGCAAAAGCCGTCCATGATGAGATGTTTTGTTCTGTGCTTATTTTAAACTGAATTGGGTGCTTTCCACTTCAGTATCTTTTTGTAACTAGCTTTTTCTAATTAAAATTACCTCTTTATAAAAATGATTTGTATCCTTTCTTCTGACCAGACGACCGGACGGCCGGGTAAGCATTGAAATGTGTTCTGCATTTGTAACTTCACCCCATGCATTTTTTATTAATGATGTAAAACAATATGTGTAAGTGGCTTTATCCCTAGCTATAATGGGGATATAACTATAACTATAGGCTTTATCAAGTAAAGTAAAAGGAGACCTATGATTATGCATTAAGGACTAAAGGTGGATTCTGATAAACCTGGTTTTATCACGTAATGCCATATAGTGATAATACGTGTACTGTATAATGGGATTATCAAGTAAAGCCATACAGTGGTAATACGGCCAACCTAGTAGATTAAAGCAAAATAAATAAAAGTAAACTCTACGGCCAACCGAATAGATTAAAATAGAATAAAGTAAATACACCCCGCAACTCCAATCCATCAACTGTATGACTGGAGGGGACGGGGGGGTGTCTGTGTGTGAGCCGAGGTCGGCTGAGTTTAAGCCCTGAAGTTTATAGACACAATTGAGTCCTAGACGTCCCAAACTTCGCAGGACGCTGCTTGAAGCTGGGATTCGGACCAATGAGTTATGGGATAATCAATCTGACCTCGGTTTACGACCGGTACTCAACATGGCGTCCCTGGCGATGGGCATTTATACTAACCAAAATAGGTGCTAAACGGCAGAAGAAGACAAGACTACTGTCAAAAGACTCTGGAGTAAAATTAAATTACAGATTTGGCAAAAATTAAAGTAGAAAGCTCTACTGGCGACTCGAGTGGAAGGCTGTACTCGGGGATATCACAAATGAATAGAAAGCTCTATCTTGGTGATTAAAGCAACGTTTACTCACAACTAAAGGGTAACATAATGTTTATAGAGCTCTGGGGGGAGTTACAAGTGCAACATAATTTCGTGCTTTGCCCACAGGAAGCGAACTGGCCCTACCCAAGGCGAGGGCTCCCTAGCCCAAAGACACTGTTTGTAAGGAGGGGAGACTGGATGTGAAGCGAAGCCAAAACGGCCGTTCACAGAAAGGCGAGGGCTCCCTAGTCCGGAGACACTGTTTGTAAGGAGCGGAGTGTGGATGTGAAGCGAGTCAAAACGACCGTTCACAGAAAAGCGAGGGCTCCCTAGTCCGGAGACACTGTTTGTAAGGGGAGACTGGATGTGAAGCGAAGCCAAAACGGCCGTTCACAGAAAGGCGAGGGCTCCCTAGTCCGGAGACACTGTTTGTAAGGAGCGGAGTGTGGATGTGAAGCGAGTCAAAACGACCGTTCACAGAAAAGCGAGGGCTCCCTAGTCCGGAGACACTGTTTGTAAGGGGAGACTGGATGTGAAGCGAAGCCAAAACGGCCGTTCACAGAAAGGCGAGGGCTCCCTAGTCCGGAGACACTGTTTGTAAGGAGCGGAGTGTGGATGTGAAGCGAGTCAAAACGACCGTTCACAGAAAAGCGAGGGCTCCCTAGTCCGGAGACACTGTTTGTAAGGGGAGACTGGATGTGAAGCGAAGCCAAAACGGCCGTTCACAGAAAGGCGAGGGTTCCCTAGCCCGGAGACACTGTTTGTAAGGAGCAGAGTGTGGATGTGAAGCGCAGTCAAAAAGAATTCACAGAACTGCAAGCTAACTAGCACTACATCGGCTAACAAGCCAGTGCTAACACCCATGAGCTGGCCGTAGCCAGACGGAAGCTAACTAGCACTACATCGGCTAACAAGCCAGTGCTAACACCCATGAGCTGGCTTTAGCCAGACGGAAGACCCATGAGCTAGCCAGACGGTGCGACCCATGAGCTGGCTAGACGGAAGACCCAGGAGCTGGCCGTAGCCAGACGGAAGCTAACTAGCACTACATCGGCTAACAAGCCAGTGCTAACACCCATGAGCTGGCCGTAGCCAGACGGAAGCTAACTAGCTCACCATCGGCTAACAAACCCAGGAGCTAACAGCAGGCGAAGTAGCCGGAGCTAGCGACCAATGCTAGCTCAGGAGGAGCTGGCACGCCAAAAGCTAGCTCAGGAGGAGCTAGCACAAGAGAAGCTAGCTCAGGAGGAGCTAGCACAAGAGAAGCTAGCTCAGGAGGAGCTGGCACAACCAACGCTAGCTCAGGAGGAGCTAGCCCAGGAGATGCTAGCTCAGGAGGAGCTGGCACGCCCAAAGCTAGCTCAGGAGGAGCTAGCACAAGAGAAGCTAGCTCAGGAGGAGCTAGCACAAGAGAAGCTAGCTCAGGAGGAGCTAGCCCAGGAGATGCTAGCTCAGGAGGAGCCAGCACGAGAGAAGCTAGCTCAGGAGGAGCTGGCACGACCAACGCTAGCTCAGGAGGAGCTGGCACAACCAAAGCCAGCACCAGAGAAGCTAGTTCGCATCTTGAGACATCTCAAAAGACTGGAGATCGAAAGGGCCTCAATGGCGCAACGGATGGAAAGAGGAGTAAGGACCCCCGGTCAAGATCCAGGGGATAACATGGTGGAAAGACTGATCCCACAGGTGCGAGACGGGAGCATGTCTCTCAGTGTTGCAGCCGAATCAGTCATGAATGGAACACCCATGCAGGGATCATGCTTTCTGCTTGAAAAGCTATTCGGAGGAGTCCCAGGGGGTAACCTACTGGCAGCCCGATGCGCAGCATGGTCACAAGACCAGCTACGTATCGAGTGTAAGCTATATGACCAAGTCATAATGCTATCTGACAAAAGGGGGGCCTCCCAGGAGCCTCCCCCGAAAACAACCAAGGAGAGAACAAGGAAGAAGAATTACATATACCTACCTCCCGACGAGTGGGCCGCATTAACCCCAGAACAGCAAGCAGAAAGGAAGGCAACAAGGGAGGAATTCAAATCCCGGAAGAAGAATTACATGTACCTACCTCCCGACGAGTGGGCCGCATTAACCCCAGAAAAGCAAGCAGAAAGGAGGGCAACAAGGGAGGAATTCAAATCCCGGAAGGAGAATCAATAGTATCCTTACCCTCTGGGGCCCTGACACAAGTGACTCAAGCAAGTGCAAACTGCACTTGACATACAGCTCATCTGTCAAGAGGAATAATATAAAGTGTTATTAGGAAGAAACATGACATAGAATACTACATGCATTTTGTATATATTCTAAGTATAATATGTAAAGATGTCCGTCCTTGCTCTAAACCCAGAGCAAAGTAAAGTGAATTTGTAATCTATTTCATTCAGAAGGGATTTCCTGGCAGCAACCATCTGATGGGTTAGCACCCTACCAGCCACATCAGCTGCATGAGATGTACACTCACCAGCGCCTATGGGAAAAAAATTGAGACTCTGCAAACTCTCATCAAGCTTAGCACCTTGACGCGGGGGGACAGAGCGAGCACCAGGGTCTCTGTATCCGACGGGCCCATCAGATTTGTGGGGACTTGGAAGCCTCAGCACACAGGACGCTGTGGTGCTTGGGCGGCCAAGTCACTGGTCTATGGGTCTGTCAAAACGGATTGGAGGTTCCGGGGCTAAGAACATGAGTTCAAGTGAGTTGGGCTTTATACTATTTAAATAGGTACCAAAAGCCGAAAGAATATGAACCGAAATGACTGCTGTCAGGTGTCTCTGGAGTAGAATTAGTTACAGATTTGAGTCAACCTTACTCAAGATTGGTCTTATCGGCAGAACCTCTCCAACCAAGACTCTTCCTAATGTTCGAGATCTGGAACACTGGTGACGTAGATGGTCTGCAGAGCGCAGCAGACAGCCAAAAGCATATTGGTAAAAAATCTATCAGGAACAAGAGAGGGTTGATAAGTAACGACTTGAAGTAGCGTTTACTCATGACTAAAAAGTTACGTAAAAAGTAGAAGGTTCTACTTAAAGAAAGGATCACGCTTAAAGTATATTTTTGTGATTACGGTAAAAAGGTTTACTCATGACTAAAAAGTTACGTAATGTTTTCTTACAGTCAAAAAAGTAGAAGGTTCTACTTAAAGAAAGGATCACGCTTAAAGTATATTTTTGTGATTACGGTAAAAAGGTTTACTCATGACTTGAAGTAACTAAATGCTTACTTAAAGTCAGAACCTAAGTAGAAAAAAAAACTCTACTTTGTGAATAGCAGGCTGAAATAGCCATTGCGAATAGCAGGCTGAAATAGCCATTACGAACAGTAATGTTTACTTACAGTCGAAACCTAAGTAGAAAAATAGGTACCAGGTCACCTGAACTAGAAATAACCTAATGTTTACTTAAAATCAGAATAAGTCCTGCATAAGTCCTGCTACTGTGACGGAAGTGGAACCGGCGTAATAATACAGGCTGGTGTTATCAGCAGGAGCTGAGTCTATAAGAGGCTACATAGCCTGAATCTACAAGCTGGCTAATTAGCCGGAGCTAATACCAGACATAAACAGTAACTAACTACCCAGTCTGGACCGAGACAAGCACAACACAGGGTGGACCCCCTGTGCAAGAAGGAAGTGGACGGAAACAACAGTCCGAAAGGTCTGTGAACAATGTGCGCTGGTAAGGGGGACAAAACCTGAACCAGTACCATCGAGACGAATAGCAGGCTGAAATAGCCATTGCAAATAGGAGCGAATAGCAGGCTAACTAGCCATTGCTAACAGGACGAGGCTACTCACATGAACAGACAGGTATATGATAACCTTGGACATGCCGGAAGTAAGAGGATGTTGGTATACCTGAGAACTAACAACATTCTCATACCTAAAGCCAAACAAAGAGCGATAACGGTCCGAAAGGCCTGTGAACAATGTGCGCTGGTAAAGGTGCGCTCGTAAAGGGACAAAACCTGAACCAGTGCCACACTGACTCCGGGGGGGGGGCTGTCCCCCGGAGTCAGTGGACGACGCAGCGAATGGCAAGAAGGAATACACTGACTCAGGTCAGAAATCGGAAATGGAGGAAGACCGGGATAGGTCAAGCTCCAGAGCATCCTCAGGGTCCTCATCTAGACCTCCCAGACCTCCCAGACCTCCCAGACCTCCTAGACCTCCCAGACCTCCCAGACCTCCTAGACCTCCCAGACCGGACAGAGAGACCTCGGCCTGGACCCAGGTTACAGGGCGACGAGAGCCCTGAATGGACCTGAAAGAGAGAAAAGAAATGAGTCCTCTGTGGACTGTATCTGTGATGTCCTGCGAGGCCTACGGACAGGGTCACACGATAGGTCAAGCTCCAGAGCATCCTCAAGGTCCTCATCTAGACCTCCCAGACCTCCCAGACCTCCTAGACCTCCCAGACCGGACAGAGAGACATCGGCCTGGACCCAGGTTACAGGGCGACGAGAGCCCTGAATGGACCTGAAAGAGAGAAAAGGAATGAGTCCTCTGTGGACTGTATCTGTGATGTCCTGCGAGGCCTACGGACAGGGTCACACGACCAGGCCAACCACACTTCAATAGAGGACTGCTGCTACAATTCTCGGGGACCCGTGGGGGTCGCCCGAGAAGTGACAAATCAACCTACCTCAAACTATGGGAGAGATCCAAGAGGTCAGAGGGGGCGACCCCAAGACGACCAAGATGACCAAGATGACCAAGATGACCAAGATGACCAAGATGACCAAGATGACCAAGATGACCAAGATGACCGAGACGACAACAGCCTGGGTGCATCAGCCGGGAACAACAGATGCAAGTCTTCCCGCCGGATACCAAGCAACAACGTGACTCCTATCCTGTCGAGCCGTCCAGCCAGGGAACAACAGATGCAAGTATTCCCGCCGGCTACCAGGGTAACAAGGTACCAAGATGGCAGAGGGGGTGTGGAGAGTCACAGCCACGTGACCCCACAATCGCCATCTCGTCCCCCAGTACAGACGCTATTAAGACAATGGAAAATGACCGCCCAGGATGACAGAGTGGGTGTGAAGTGCCACAGAACAAGTGACACTTTTTGACAATGACATCCTGAGTCGTTCCAATACAGCCCTATATATCTATTTTTCACATGTAATCATATGCTTCATTTTTCCATTATTCAATTGACGATGGACAAAGACCTCACAGGATGGCAGAGTGGGTGTAAAGTGTCACAAAACAAGCGACACTTTTGGACAATGACATCCTGAGTCGTTCCTATGTGACCAGTATAATCTTTAAACTGAACTTTGGAAGATAGCTTTATGCTGGCTCTACTTATAAAAAATGGAAATGAGCCTTTAATATCTGCAAGGCAACCTGGGGAATGTGGGCCTCAGCAGAGGGGAGAGGGGAGAGAGAGAGAGACATAGTGTGAGAGAGAGACACACACACACGCACACACACACAAGGAGAGAGACATAGTGTGAGAGAGAGACACACACACACGCACACACACACAAGGAGAGAGACATAGTGTGAGAGAGAGACACACACACACACACACACACACAAGGAGAGAGACATAGTGTGAGAGAGAGACACACACACACGCACACACACACAAGGAGAGAGACATAGTGTGAGAGAGAGACACACACACACGCACACACACACAAGGAGAGAGACATAGTGTGAGAGAGAGACACACACACACGCACACACACACAAGGAGAGGAGAGAGACATAGTGTGAGAGAGAGACACACACACACGCACACACACAAGGAGAGGAGAGAGACATAGTGTGAGAGAGAGACACACACACACGCACACACACACAAGGAGAGAGACATAGTGTGAGAGAGAGACACACACACACGCACACACACACAAGGAGAGAGACATAGTGTGAGAGAGAGACACACACACACGCACACACACACAAGGAGAGAGACATAGTGTGAGAGAGAGACACACACACACGCACACACACACAAGGAGAGAGACATAGTGTGAGAGAGAGACACACACACACGCACACACACACAAGGAGAGAGACATAGTGTGAGAGAGAGACACACACACACGCACACACACACAAGGAGAGAGACATAGTGTGAGAGAGAGACACACACACACGCACACACACACAAAGAAAGAGACATAGTGTGAGAGAGAGACACACACACACGCACACACACACAAGGAGAGGAGAGAGACATAGTGTGAGAGAAAGACACACACACACGCACACACACACAAGGAGAGGAGAGAGACATAGTGTGAGAGAGAGACACACACACACGCACACACACACAAGGAGAGAGACATAGTGTGAGAGAGAGACACACACACACGCACACACACACAGAGATATAGACAGAGAGACAGACAGAGATGGAGAGAAGGAAAGAGACATAGACAAAGAGAGAGAGACCGAATAGTTGTATGGTATTAGGTAGAACAGGGAATTGAACCCTATACCAGTATCGTATGTGTGAAATGCCACAGTTTATATAAATCTTTAAAACTAAACTCTGGAAAGACTATGATGGAACTGAGCCTTTAAATGTCTCCATAAAGAGAGGTCTGTTCTCCACAGTGCTTCACAGGCAAAAGGGAGGAAACCTGCGGAATGTGGGCCCCAGCGAAGGAGATAAGAGAGCTGTAAGATGTTAACCCTTTCAGACAGGAAGGGGAGGAAGGGTTGCTGGTTGAAAAACAGGGAGTCCTCAATCTATAGAGGGAGATCTTAAAAAAGAAACTATATAACAATTAAATGTTTAATGTGTACAGTAAAAGTTCATAAATGGCATGCTTATAATTAATAGGAATTAACTGTCATTAGAGAATAATACTAAAAGAATGATGGGTAAAAACTGCTTTCTGGAGGAGATCTTTTAGGAAGCTTGATAAGAAATCCTAGGGATGGCTTCGTGCCCAGTACCATGTCACGTGATCCCCACAGACAAAGCAGTTGTCTGTTCTGAAGGGATAAGGGACTTTCTGTTACTTAAAAACCACTAGGTAACGAGAAGTAACGTTAGTATCAAGAAGGAGGAGCTCATACGAATTACGTATTGTACTCTGGTTTGCTAAACAGAAATGACGACCATTTGACATCACTGTGTGTAGACCAATCGGAAAGATTGTAAGATGGATATAAAAGGGACGGTTGCCCTTTCAAGAGTGAGATTTTTACACTGAGCTGGAGAGAGAGGAAGCAGATGCTTAGAGACTTTTTGGAGAGATGAGAAGAATGGTGCTCGACACGGGGCAAAAGCCGTCCATGATGAGATGTTTTGTTCTGTGCTTATTTTAAACTGAATTGGGTGCTTTCCACTTCAGTATCTTTTTGTAACTAGCGTTTTCTAATTAAAATTACCTCTTTATAAAAATGATTTGTATCCTTTCTTCTGACCAGACGACCGGACGGCCGGGTAAGCATTGAAATGTGTTCTGCATTTGTAACTTCACTCATGCATTTTTTATTAATGATGTAAAACAATATGTGTAAGTGGCTTTATCCCTAGCTATAATGGGGATATAACTATAACTATAGGCTTTATCAAGTAAAGTAAAAGGAGACCTATGATTATGCATTAAGGACTAAAGGTGGATTCTGATAAACCTGGTTTTATCACGTAATGCCATATAGTGATAATACGTGTACTGTATAATGGGATTATCAAGTAAAGCCATACAGTGGTAATACGGCCAACCTAGTAGATTAAAGCAAAATAAATAAAAGTAAACTCTACGGCCAACCGAATAGATTAAAATAGAATAAAGTAAATACACCCCGCAACTCCAATCCATCAACTGTATGACTGGAGGGGACGGGGGGGTGTCTGTGTGTGAGCCGAGGTCGGCTGAGTTTAAGCCCTGAAGTTTATAGACACAATTGAGTCCTAGACGTCCCAAACTTCGCAGGACGCTGCTTGAAGCTGGGATTCGGACCAATGAGTTATGGGATAATCAATCTGACCTCGGTTTACGACCGGTACTCAACATAAACCCAATGGAAAAACATGCACAACAGATCGCTAATGCTGTCGTGTCCCTGACGAAGACGGACAGGAGCACTTGGGTTGGTCCCCGGGTGCAGCGCTCGCTGCAGCCCCCTTCTGCTCCCGGCTGCCCTTGGGGGGAAGGACGATGAGATGGGAGGTGCAGAGAACATTTCATCAGCGACTCAGTGCATGTGTGTTCCTGTGGGTCGCCCATCGCATTTGTGTGTTTGTGTTCATCTGATGACAAATAAAGACTTATTTTATTTGGTAAGAGATATACTTATTTTATTTGGTAAGAGATATTTAAAGTATCTAATTAGCCTATTATTATATAACTATTATTTGCATTTGAGACTCAGATTATGAGTTGTATCCATTAATTGATCTTTCTGTCTGTTGCAGCACACACACACACACATTTCCCCACCATTTCCTGATGAATAAAACCCACAAGTTTAAAGTGGAACTCTCTCCTGTCTTCAACCCTGACCAGTCATCTGACGTGACTCTTCTCTGCTCACCATCACTTTCATTCACCCTGTGCCAACACGTCCCTAGAGCAGCCTATTGCTCTATTACAATAGTGTCTTTATACCTGTATCACTGTAAGGAGTGACGTTCAGGTGATACATGGGGACATTCTGCCCTCTAGTTGTAAATGTGCAGAACACATCTGGAGGGTCAGGGTGTCAACGTTGAGCAGAAGAGCTGTGTTCAGCCATATAGTTATGATGAGGAAGGATAGAGAGGGATGTCCGATATTGGCATTAATATGTAATATCGGAAATTATCGGTATAAATGATATTTTTTTTACATTTATTTAACCTTTATTTACCCAGGCAAGCAAGTAAGAACAAATTCTTATTTTATTCATTGTCAAAAGTCTGCATAATGTTGTGTTAACCCTTTACCGGTCACTTCTTGAAATACCTGGAAATTCACAATTTTAACTCTAGAATGTTATTTTGGTGCTATTTCAAAAGTTATCTACAGTTTTGAAATACATTTTTATTTTATTTCCCCCCTGTAAATTAAGGTTAACCAAAGTGTCCGTAAACAGGCCCTCGACGGGAGACCGGGGCACAGTGGATCAGAAATCTTATATTTCAGAATATTTCCTGGCTTGATGACAGCATGGTTCTGGTCTATTGTGGAATTGATAGCAGAACAGTGGCGGCTCGCCACTAGGGGCGCTCGGGCGCCGCCCCCCCTCAGGAACTACCCTGGTTATATGAGAGAACAAGAAAAATAAGTTTTTAGTTTTTAGTTTTATAGCCCTATAAATAATATAAACATGTTTAAAATTAATAATATTTACTAATTTTAAGTATGTTTGTATTTCCAATGCACAATATAACGTTATTATCGCAATTAAAAAACAATCGTTTTCCAGAGCAGGAAGTGACATCACGTTTTTTTTATTTTTTTTATTTTTTCGTATTTCTCGGCCCGGGCTATACGCGATAGCGCTCTGAGTGCGCGTCACAGTTTGATCGCTGTATCCGTCACAGCCAATCAGTGCATAACGCGTTGTGCGTTGAAATATGGCTATTATGTTGGAATCCGGGCGCGATTTGAAGCGGTCTAGCCAGTAGCGTCAAGAATATCTGTAGCCGCATTTCGCGGAGACGCTCTCTGATTGGCCGACGCCAGTATTTTTTTCCATAGCAGAATTTCACAGAGACGATCTCTGATTGGCCGAATCCAATTTCTAATGTTCCAATTCTAGGTTATTATTCCTAGGTTGGTCGGTGGAGATAGTTGTGTTGTTGTGAGAATGATGCAGGCAGCTGTTTGTCTTAGACGAGCGTGCCGTGACTGCAAGTTCTTTAGACTGTTAAGCTTAGGCACTCTTTCAAAGTTGGTTAAGGTTAGAGTTTGTCTTAGAGCATGGCGATAGAACGCCAGGTAGTTTGCAGTCTGTTCGAGCGGAAATGGACAAAGGAATGTACTTGTGTTGTGCTAACGAGCGAACACTTGGCTAACAAGCTATATTGCGGATGCAGTCTGGAGACAGACTACAGTGGACAGTGGTCTGGAATACATCATCAGTGGATTATACACGTTTATCAAGCTCTCCTGCCCTGGACGTTTCAACTAAACAGTGAGTCTCTCTCTCTCTCTCTCTCTCTCTCTCTCTCTCTCTCTCTCTCTCTCTCTCTCTGTGGTTAACGTTAACATTTGTAAATAGTTTTCTTTAGGAGCAGTACTGTTAGGCTACTGCTGGCCATTCATGAAGCGAGACATTGCTGATTGTTTATTTATTTTATAACACAAGACTATGACTACCAACTGCCTAGCCAGCCGTGTATCAATCTTGGATGCAATAATAACGTTACCACCACACTGACTATGTCGATGGCTCATTGATTTAACTACTGCAGCTCTCTCGGATTGAAAATACGTGGATTATGGCTTGTTCAATATCGTCTATGTTTGAATGAATGAATGAGAACTTTATTAACAGATTGCAGAATGGGTACAATACAGTACGGCTCAATACACACAATTGTTAAGGGGATGCAGACCAGAGAAAGACGTTTGTCTTGTTTACATCAGGGTCCCAGATTTTCGATTCATATCGATAGTTTAATAGCTAGCCTGGGCTCGTTTAACAATATGCAAAATATGTGTACAGCCCTGTACTCATACTGAAGTTATTCTTGGTATATAATAGGTCTGATTGTGTAACGAATCGATTCCACGTCGCGCTGTGTGTGAGAGAGAGAAGGAGAGATGTTTGGTATAGCGCCCCTAGTGGCGAAGTACCCACCGGCCGCCACTGTAGCAGAATATGTTCTCTATCATATCCTGCCAACTGCCAAATATGAGATGCTGAGATGGGGTTGAATGTAAAAATATATTTGATCCACTGTGCCCCAGTAACGGGGTACAGTGGATCGCTACCTGGGGCACTGTGAATCAGTCAAGATATTATACATAATTTTTTCACAAACAGCATCTTTATTGTGTGAACGAAGCAAAACTTTCATGTACAAATAAGACATGTCAACAATAGACATATCAACCAGACCAACAGTTGAAAATACTGAAACAATATGAAATGTTTTGCTATACTAGTAGCCTATGTAAAACCCAGCGTAGTGCTAGGAACTTTCGCACACGCATCTGACACATCCTGTACATTTGGGAAAATGAATGTGAATGATACATCATGGTCTCTGACTTCACAAGTCTGTCCAGGTTTACTGATGTACAAAGGACCCCTCCTGGCTACATTCCTATCTGTGAACAAGATAATCACGGCAACACCTAACATTGTATTATTTTCATGGTTATAATGAATAAAATGCATCGCAAACTAAACACACAACATTGCTTCAACATATTATTCAATATTGAAAACCCTCAGTTGCAGATGCTGAATTGTTTTACAATACCTAGTGCAGCATATTTGAATACAAGGAGAAATTGACTGGAAATATCAACAACATCTTCAAACAAAACTTCTGATATGGCTTCGATATTTGGGAAAATTAACGTGAATGACTTTGGTTTCTCACGTCGCATAAACTTCACTTCAAATGTGGTTTCATCAGCATCCACAATGTGGCTTTGGACCTGCCCTACATACATTGCATTGGTTTTCTTTGTTGCAAACTTTGTCAACACAAAATCAGTTGCATTCAGAGCATTGCAATCCGGCAATTCTATGTCCTCTAGTTGGCCATCATCAAGGTCATCATAATCTGATGCGTCATCACAAAGTCTTCTCGCATCAGCATCCGTGTCAGAGTTTGACGTGTCTCCCTCCATATCATCATCGAATTGCAGCTTCCGCTCCTTCTTTTTAGCTACTTTTGGCTTTTTAGACTGTTGACTGCCTTGTTTATTCTTCTTCCTTTTGCTCTGCTCGTTGGCTGCCCTGATTTGTTCTTTGATTGGAGTGTCTGTCAGAACAAGGGTTTTTCCCTCCTTTTTTCCACCTTTGTTTTTGTGTGGTGGTGCCTTTGGAAAAGGGCTGATTTTTTTCTGGTGTGATGATAGGCCTACTCAATTCTGTTGAAGTTGAACCAACTGCTTCGAGTGCACAACAGATCGCTAATGCTGTCGTGTCCCTTGCAAGATGTTGCGGTGTCATCTGGGGCTTCATGTGACATTTCTGGTGCAGGTCGATGAAGTTCTTTGGCTGGTTGTGGAGGTTCTGGATCTGGGTCTGAAAGCTCTGGTGCTCTCTGTTGAGGCTGTTCAGCTGGATGAGGTGGTTCTGTGGCTGTGCCTGAAAGCTCTGGTGCTCTCTGTGGAGGCTGTTCAGCTGGATGAGGTGGTTCTGGGACTTCAGCGATTGGCTCTGCAGATTCTACTGCAACAGGTCGATCTGTTACATATGAACTGAGGAAATCATCATCGCTGAAGATATTGGGGTTGAATGGATAGATGCCAGATACTCGAAAACCGGATGTGATAATCTTTGGAGTGAAGGCTAATGGGTAAGCATTGCCCACTATCTGAGCGATATCATGGATTGTGATAGGTTGACCGGGGTGGTTGAGCATGAAAGCATTTGCTGCCTGGTTGAAGAATGCCTTGAAGGGTCCGTACACAGATTGATCCAATGGTTGCATTTTGTGGCTGCAGTGTGGTAGCAGAGTTAGCATAACCACACCGTTGTCCTTGGCAAGAACAATGGTTTCAATCGATAGATGGGTGTCATGGTTATCAAGTATTAGCAAAACTGGACGCTCCTTGGAACACTTGGTTGACTGGATGAGGTGTCGCATGAATGCTGTGAAGTTCTCAGTAGTCATCCATCCTGTATTATGGGCAGCTCCAACAGTCCCTGGTGGAGCACCATGGATCATTGCATCTTTGTAATGCACTCGGGGGAATAGAAATGGAGCAACGGAATTTCCAGCAGCATTTATTGTACCAAGCATTGTTACCAAAGTACCTCGCTCTCCTGAGGTAATCTTCCCAACTTGCTTCTCATTTTTGCAGGCGATCACTTTTGTGTTGCCAACTTTCTGGACGGTCATACATCCAATTTCATCTGTATTGTATATGTCATTTGGGCCGAACTTAGGTCTTTTCATAAGCTTCTCCAAGTTGTCAAAGAAATCTTTCACATTATTTTTGTTAAAACTTGTTGCCCGTGATGAACTGGTAGCCTCAGGACGACGTAGCGAAAGGTTCGGGAAGCGCTTCATGTACCCTGAAAACCAATCTTCGCCAGCCAAACGATTTGTACTCCAGGATTCTGGGAATGTTTTTCCATTTCTAGCAGCAAATTCATACGCCAGCACACAAACTTGTTTTTGCGTCAGTCCATACTGAATTTGTGATGCTTTGATCAGATAATCCTGCAGAAGTGTCTCTTCGGCATGCGTCAAAACCTGGCGGCAATTGTACTTTGGTGAGTATGCCATTGAATCTTTGCTTTCAGCATCTCGTGCTTTTTCCACATATCTACGTAGAGTTGAGAACTTTATATCGTCTGTTTTACAAACATTGCGAATACTTTGTCCCGTGTCAAGTACTTTCTTGACGGCCTCTTTCATTTTTTCATTGTCGGTATTCCCAATTTTTCTGGAGTCCAGTTTTCGGTTGCGTACCATTTTTTCTGAAACCAGATAAAGCACGCAATAGTATGGCACAGATATAATATATATATATATATAGTTATATTTGGAATAAAAAATTGTTAAATTGAGGAGTTAATATTGCCGTTAGTCAACAAACAAAGCGACCTCCTTTTACCGGGGCACAGTGAATCACTTGAAAAATGTATCCACTGTGCCCCGATTCACTGTGCCCCGCATGCACTATGTGCAATCATGTGAAATTTTTTCATTCATGGCCATTAGCAGCAGAGAGGACACATGCTCATAAAACTTCATTAAATATCCCTCAAATTACCAACATGTGCTTGGTTTCTTATTCCTGGATGATCTATACTAAATCACAAAAACAAAAGAAACCCGAAATTTTACATTTGATGGTACAAAACGGGGATTACCTTTCAATTCTTCACAAAAGTGTGTTGCCTGGAAATTAAGCACATTTTCAGATATGGATTAACCAGAGGCACACACTGATGACATCATCAAGGCATTCCTGTGTACAAGCTTCTATAAATAGCCACTGATTCACTGTGCCCCTTGATCCACTGTGCCCCGGTCTCCCCTACCCCTAAAAATGTGGGGGCTATGGGCATATTTTTCCTTAGGGGGCATATCTATGAAACTTGGCAGGCTGATTCATAACATAAAATAAATAAGAAAATGTATTGGGAGTTTTCTTGAATTTGCATTGCCATGGCAACAGTAGCCGATAAAGGCCCAAATAAGAATAGCGGACAAAACTATATAACTACATGGTACTACAGGGTACTGGTAGGTAGTGACGCAGGGTTGTTGGTTCTCCTTCAGGACATGCAGGGCATCAGTCAGCAGGAAATGCAAGGCATGGAACTTGAAAGATGATCAACTTTATTTGTATAGCACTTTTCAGACAGAAGTTGAGGTGCTATACACTGGCCTGCCGTTTTCAACAGCTTTTCGGAAAATCAAATAAATGTCACCAGATGTATAAGCACAGATGGCTCGGATATGATTCTCAGTGAGGTCTTTGTCCTCTCCAGGTTTCTTATTTGTTAGCCCTCTTTGTGTACATGTATATGCGCTACGCCTAGGCTTTCTTGAAATCTTCGTCTTTGTCCTCTTTTTGGAGGAGTTCGTTGTTGGCTCGCATCCTCGTCTCGGTGCAGAGCCCTCATGTGCGTCATCAACAGTAGGGACCCGAGACATCTGATCCACAGAAACCTGGAGGGATAGAGAAGGAAAGTAAGAGAAGGATGAGCAGGCAGGGGACAATTACACACACATACACACACACACACACACACATACACACACACACACACACACACACACACACACACACACACACACACACACACACACACACACACACACACACACACACACACACACACACACACACACACACACACACACACACACACACACACACACACACACACACACACACACACACACACAGACTTAAAGGGGAACTACACCTAATTTCCCCATGTCACAGAAATATTAGTGACAATGAGAAGCCCTCCCTCCAGAGTAAAAGAATTATGAAAATACTACCACTCTGAGATATAGTTGTATTGAAATGAAAACATTGGATGACATTTACTGGTTAGCTAATGTTAGCTAACTGTTAACAGGTTTTCTGTACGTTAAATACGCCTCACATGCGGAGCTGGGTAATGTTCCCCCATAGAGCTATAAGAATGAAGTCAACCTAGTCTATTATTAA
This sequence comes from Notolepis coatsorum, assembly GCF_963971535.1. Taxonomy (NCBI): domain Eukaryota; kingdom Metazoa; phylum Chordata; class Actinopteri; order Aulopiformes; family Paralepididae; genus Notolepis; species Notolepis coatsorum. The sequence continues at coordinate 174,426,975 of NC_140171.1, read as the reverse complement.
CATTACATGATATAACCCTAAATAGTATAACCCTATAACATCGCCAAATGTAAACACATTTTAAATGAGTGTATTCAAGTTATGTGAGTGAGAGTGAATCAAATCAGTGTGATACAGGATAGTATAGTTAATTTTGCTCTTTTTTATAGACCTATCCAGGATGCAAGGCTTCATCTTTTCAAATACTAAAGAGAAGCGTGGCTATTATTTGGGGAATTTTACATGGTGGGCAGAACCAGGAAAGAACATAATCTAGCATAGGATTGTGTTGTGAGTGTGACACAGATGTTACTAAGACATCAAGAAACAGACAGAATGCAAATTCATCTTTTATGTATTCAGACATTCCACCTGCCTTTTTGCCTTGCCATTAAATTAATGGATTGTATTTTACACACAAAGTGAAATCTTCACACAGGCAGGGGGGGTACCAGACTACACACATTCAATATAAGATGTATGTCATATTTATTCTATTAAAGTATTCCTATAATTTGTATATTGGTCTTGTGTGTGTGTGCATGGAAATAATTCTTCTTGATGTATTAATCAATGGCCTGTTTTGACAAACACTAATATATCCAAATGATGAGATCCAAGGAGTTGCAACATGCACCAGCTCTGGTGATGCACCAACTGAAGGCTAGTTTGGTGAGGAGTTCTCAAAGCGTTTCATCATAAGGACCCTCAGATCAAAACAACAGAAACCTTTCTGTGTGGAACCCAAGGCTACCTGAGAGGAGTGTCCTGCCACTGGCAATAGAAGTAGGTAAGTGAGGAAAGTAGAATGTATTTGGTCTGTGACCCATCGGCGTATTTAGACCACTATCATTGGGGCACGGGCCCCACTGTTGATCAGCTGTGCCCCAGTGGTCCAGTTGATCAGGACTGCTGTTAATACTTTGCTTTGAAATATTATAGTGAAATATCTTGCACTGTTGTCGCATTTATCTTGTTGAAATCCTCCAGATTCAACAGACTCTTTTTTGTAAGTTGACTGGTTTGCACACCCCTATGACAGCTAATACATGGTACATCCCAGCAGTCAGCTGGCCTCGCGCATTTCACAGGTAAAATCACACAGTGCTGCGGTCGCATTCTGTCATGATGGCAACCCCGCCAGCTAAGAAAGTTAAAGCAAAATAAATTCGGGCATTCCAGCCCTCGTGGACAGACTACTACGGGTTTGTGTGTCAGAAGGACCGTGCTGTGTGTACCAGTGGAGGTTTCTCTATGACAACACGTGAAACACAAATTCACTCATAATTCATCATTATTATTAATGATGCCTATATATATATATATATATATATATTTTTTTTTTATTATTATTATTATTATTTTATTTAGAAATGTTTTCCTCTGTAAAAAAAATGCCAGTGAATTATTTCTTTCTTCAAAAATGGCCAAAATTGACAGCTCTGAGCAGGCCTGCACTGCAGTAATGACTGCAGTATATTCGTGCACAGGTTGACCCAGACTTAAATAAAGAATAAATAATATCCAATCAAAATAGGCTATTAACGTCATCTAAGCACGGTCTGTGCAGTTAAACTCTTGCCATTGAATGGGGGCTTGAATTATTGACAGCCCTTGACATCCAATACACGGGGGTTGAATATGATTGGCAGCCTTGAAAATCCAATCAGAGATTGCTGCATTGCAAAGTCAAAACAGTCCAGCTGCAGGTCCGGAGGTTAGGTTTAGCTCGGGCCAATCTCAAGTTTCTCAAGTTTCTTTATTAGTTGTCATACAGAAGTACAGAATACTTTTATACAAAATGTAACGGAAAGAAGCATTTTGTATAAAAGTATTCTGTACTTCTGTATGACAACTAATAAAGAAACTTGAGAAACTTGAGATTGGCCCGAGCTAAACCTAACCTCCGGACCTGCAGCTGGACCCGTTTTGACTGTGTGAAAGAGCAAGCTAGTAGTTTAGTTGTTGTTTAGTAGTTTGTAAGCTGTACAGCTATAACAAGTCAAGTCAGACTAAATTAAACTTTGCGCCAACATTAGGACCGAAGTATAAACCAGCAACTGAGCAACATGAAGAAGTGGACTTATGCATCTGGATCAGAAAAAAAGTTGTGGATGAAAAAGTAAGTAGGCTACAGTGTTTGTAAAAGCTTGTATGCTAACAGTAGCTAGCCAGCTTAGCCTACATCACAATGATGATCACCAAGCTAACTTACTGTACACACTGTAGGGCTGAGCAATTAATCGAAACAGAATCACGATATCGATTCATAGACCTATGCAATCTCATTTCTAAGTTATGACTATTTTTCTTTTATTAAATTTTTTTTTTTTTTTTTACTTTTTTAATTATTTTATCTGGGTTGAACATGATTTTGTGGAACTCCCTCTGGTGTTGTGGTCGTGGTATTCACTGACCTTTGGGAAGTATTTCGACATGCACATGGGTATCTTAGTGGTGTTGTGTATCTTGTAGACCAGGCCCATTGCAAGTTGCTGTACTCTGTCGTCTACTCTAAGCCATCCTAGGTTGTCAAAGTGGGCAGGGGTGAGGTGGGTTTTAGGAGTAAGGTCAAGCAGTAGTCTGACCAGTTTGTTTTGTGATGTTTGTAATCTTGTTTTTAGTGCCTTTGAGGTGCTTTGGTACCATGAGGTGCAAGCATAGTCGTAGTACCCTTGAATGAGTGCTCCTGTTAGAGTCTTCAAAGTATTCTTGTTTACCAGAGAGGAGATCCAGTACAGGAATCTAGTTCGTTGGTTGTCTTAGTTTTATTACATTGGATCCCATTTTGTCACAGGAAAGATTTGCCTCTATAGGATGGAACCCAGGTAGGTAATTTCATCTTTCCTTTTAAGATAAGATAAGATATTCCTTTATTGATCCCCTTGGGGAAATCCAGGCATCATAGCAGCATGGGGGAAGGGGGGGGGGGGGTACAGGTAGTGAAAACAACACAAGCAGTGTAAACAAATAGGTCAATATAATTTACTATCTAACTAACTGAAATATATTTTCACAGTGTCACATAAGGTGCAGTATGCATAAGGTCACCATCCCGCCTCACCATCCACGCCGACCTCCACAAACAGCACGTCTCCTCCTACCGTGATGCACTCCAAGCTGCCAAATCTGCCCACTACTCCACCATCATCAACAGCAGCAACCGCAACCCCCGGACCCTCTTCTCCACTGTCAAGAAACTCCTACAACCCCCGGACAATAACTCACTCTCCTCCCCTGACCTCTGCAACTCGTTTCTCCTCTTCTTCAATAATAAAGTATCTCTAATCAACAGCTCACTGACTGCCCGCATCGCCAATTCCCCCACCCTCGCCCCCCCCACCAACATTCTTCCCCCACCTGACTCCATCCCTCCCACCCCTTTTACTGCCTTCACCCCAGTTGACTCCTCCTTCATCATGGACCTCATGACCACCTCCAAGACCACTACCTGCTCCCTTGACCCCCTACCCACTACTCTCACCAAAGCCTGCCTCCCTGCTCTCATCCCCCACCTCACCGCCCTTTTCAACCAATCACTATCCCTAGGCCACGTCCCCTCCCCCTATAAACTCGCCGCTGTCACCCCTGTCCTCAAAAAACCCACTCTTGACCCATCCAGCCTCTCCAACTACCGCCCCATATCCAATCTTCCTTTTTTCTCAAAAACACTGGAACGTATTGCTGCCTCCCAACTCCACTCCCATCTCCAGTCCAACACCCTCTATGAACCCCTTCAGTCTGGCTTCCGTCCCGCTCACAGCACCGAAACTGCACTGGTTAAGGTCATCAACGACCTCCTCATCTCCGCTGACTCCGGTGCCCTCAACATCCTGATCCTACTCGATCTCAGTGCAGCCTTTGACACAGTGTGTCACTCCATCCTCCTCCAAAGGCTGCACCAACTGGGTGTTGAGGGCACAGCACTTGGCTGGTTCTCCTCCTACCTCACTGACAGACACCAATTCATCTCCCTCTCCGGCCACACCTCCTCCCCCTCCCCAGTCACACAGGGGTTCCCCCAAGGCTCAGTCCTTGGCCCCCTGCTCTTCATCTGCTACATTCTCCCCCTTGGTCACATCATCTGTAAATACCACCTCAACTTCCACTGTTACACCGACGACACCCAAATCTACATCAGTACACAATCCCCCCACAGCCCACCCCTCAGTCACATCGAATCCTGCATCACCGAACTCCAAACTTGGATGACCCACAACTTCCTCAAACTGAACAGTGACAAGACTGAACTTCTCATCATTGGCACCAAAACCACCCTCACCAGATCTGGACCCATCACACTCACCATCAACGACTCCACCATCACCCCCTCCCCCCTAGTCCGCAACCTTGGTGTCCTCCTTGACCCCACCCTCTCATTTGACCCCCACGTCCGCTCCATTGTAAAAATATCCTACTTTCACCTACGCAACATCGCAAAAATCCGTCACTGCCTCTCCCCCCCCCGCTGCTGAATCCCTCATTCACGCCTTCATCTCCTCCCGCCTGGACTACTGCAACTCCCTCCTCACTGGTATCACCTCCCGCTCCCTCCATAAACTGCAAATGGTCCAAAATTCAGCCGCCCGCCTCCTCACTAACACCCGGTCCCGCGAACACATCACTCCTGTCATCCACTCCCTCCACTGGCTCCCGATCAAACACTGCATTAACTTTAAAACACTACTCCTCACCTTCAAAGCCCTCCACAGCCTGGCCCCCCCCTACCTGACTGATCTCCTTCTCCCCTACCGCCCCACCCGTTCCCTCCGGTCCTCCTCCACTGCCTCCCTCACTGTCCCGACATCCAAGCTTAAAAACTTCGGAGATCGGGCCTTCTTTCGCACTGCACCCCGACTCTGGAACTCCCTCCCCCAGTCCATCAGAGACTCCCCTACACTCTCCACCTTCAAAGCTCGCCTCAAAACCCACCTGTTCTCCCTTGCCTTCAACCCCCCCCACCCCTAACCCCCCCCCCTCCCCTCCAACCTGATTGATATCTATCTCCAGTCTTTTTTTTTTTGTGCTATCAGGCTGTCTCCCCTGTTCCCCCCATGGTCTCATGTTCCTTTTGTTTTTGTTTCTTTGTTGTTTTTGTTTTTGTTTCTTTGCTTTCGTTTCTTTGTTTGTACCCCTGCTCCCGACTACTGTCAGCGACTTCGGGTTATTGAGAAGCGCTATATAAATTAAATGAATTATTATTATTATTATGGTAGTGTTATAATTTACTATCTAACTAACTGAAATATACATTATTCATTATTCACAGTATCACAGGTGCAGTATGCATAAGGTAGTGTTATTGTCCTACTTGGGTTCCTATTAGTTCTAGGTCGATGTCTGGCAGCAGTCCCTGCCCACTGTTGTGGAGCCTGATGGCCACTGGTATGAAGGACTGTCCAAGATGGTTAGTTGAGTGTCGGGGGGGTATGAGTCTGTGGCTTCCTTGTCACCTTCACCTAATATGTTTTGATCTGGTCAGGTGCGCTGTCACCTAAAATGTTTTGATCTGATCAGGTGCGCTGTCACCTAATATGTTTTGATCTGGTCAGGTGCGCTGTCACCTAATATGATTTCATCTGGTCAGGTGCGCTGTCACCTAATATGATTTCATCTGGTCAGGTGCGCTGTCACCTAATATGTTTTCATCTGGTCAGGTCCGCTGTCACCTAAGGTTAATATGTTTTCATCTGTGTCCACTGACCACTGACACACAGTGGGGGATGTTTTAAAAATATAATTTAATATATAATATAATATAATAATTTGTGCTTCACCTAAAAATTTGGTCAGCAGCCTCCACTGGTGTGTATTTATGTTGAAGACTTGCCAAACAAAGAGACAATCAAATCAAGGATAAAAGATATCCCCATGTCAGCTCGAAGTGTCGAGCGACGCATCAACGAAATGTCCGAAAATATCAGAGAACAGCAAACAGCTGGATTAAAAGATGCTCCGGTGTGCAGCTTAAAGGGACCAATTAAGCAAAACAGTGCCAGGGATCTCAGGTAGGCTGCGGTAGCTGTTTATTTTCCTACACACGGCGTGTTAACTTGAACGTCTTTCTCTCTCTCTCTCTCTCCTCTTTCCTCTCTCTCTCTCTCTCTCTCTCTCTCTCTCTCTCTCTCTCTCTCTCTCCTCTCCTCTCCCTATCTATGTCCTCTCTCTCTCTCTCTCTCTCTCTCTCTCTCTCTCTCCCTCTCCTCTCCTCTCCTCTCCTCTCCTCTCCTCTCCTCTCCTCTCCTCTCCTCTCCTCTCCTCTCCTCTCCTCTCCTCTCCTCTCCTCTCCTCTCCCCTCTCTCTCTCTCTTCTCCTCTCTCAATTCAATTCAATTAAATTCAAATGGCTTTATTGGCATGACGTACTTCATTGCATTTCTAGCAGCAAATTCATACGCCAGCACACAAACTTGTTTGCGCGTCAGTCCATACTGAATTTTTGATGCTTTGATCAGATAATCCTGCAGAAGTGTCTCTTCGGCATGCGTCAAAACCTGGCGGCAATTGTACTTTGGTGAGTATGCCATTGAATCTTTGCTTTCAGCATCTCGTGCTTTTTCCACGTATCTACGTAGAGTTGAGAACTTTATATCGTCTGTTTTACAAACATTGCGAATACTTTGTCCCGTGTCAAGTACTTTCTTGACGGCCTCTTTAATTTTTTCATTGTCGGTATTCCCAATTTTTCTGGAGTCCAGTTTTCTGTTGCGTACCATTTTTCTGAAACCAGATAAAGCATGCAATAGTATGGCACAGATATAATATATATATATATATATATATATATATATATATATATATATATATATATATATATATATATATATATATATATATATATATATATATATATATATATATATATATATATATATATATATATATATATATATATATATATATATATATATATATATATATATATATATATATATAGTTATATTTGGAATAAAAAATTGTTAAATTGAGGAGTTAATATTGCCGTTAGTCAACAAACAAAGCGACCTCCTTTTACCGGGGCACAGTGAATCACTTGAAAAATGTATCCATTGTGCCCCGATTCACTGTGCCCCGCATGCACTATGTGCAATCATGTGAAATGTTTTCATTCATGGCCATTAGCAGCAGAGAGGACACATGCTCATAAAACTTCATTAAATATCCCTCAAATTACCAACATGTGCTTGGTTTCTTATTCCTGGATGATCTATACTAAATCACAAAAACAAAAGAAACCCGAAATTTTACATTTGATGGTACAAAACGGGGATTACCTTTCAATTCTTCACAAAAGTGTGTTGCCTGGAAATTAAGCACATTTTCATATATGGATTAACCAGAGGCACACACTGATGACATCATCAAGGCATTCCTGTGTACAAGTTTCTATAAATAGCCACTGATTCACTGTGCCCCTTGATCCACTGTGCCCCGGTCTCCCCTACCCCTAAAAATGTTGGGGCTATGGGGCATATTTTTCCTTAGGGGGCATATCTATGAAACTTGGCAGGCTCATTCATAACATAAAATAAATAAGAAAATGTATTGGGAGTTTTCTTGAATTTGCGTTGCCATGGCAACAGTAGCCGATAAAGGCCCAAATAAGAATAGCGGACCAAACTATATAACTACATGGTACTACAGGGTACTGGTAGGTAGTGACGCAGGGTTGTTGGTTCTCCTTCAGGACATGCAGGGCATCAGTCAGCAGGAAATGCAAGGCATGGAACTTGAAAGATGATCAACTTTATTTGTATAGCACTTTTCAGACAGAAGTTGAGGTGCTATAGTATACACTGGCCCGCCGTTTTCAACTGCTTTTCGGAAAATCAAATAAATGTCACCAGATGTATAAGCACAGATGGCTCGGATATGATTCTCAGTGAGGTCTTTGTCCTCTCCAGGTTTCTTATTTTTTAGCCCTTTTTGTGTACATTTATATGCGCTACGCCAGGCTTTCTTGAAATATTCGTCTTTGTCCTCTTTTTGGAGGAGTTCGTTGTTGGCTTGCATCCTCGTCTCGGTGCAGAGCCCTCATGTGCGTCATCAACAGCAGTAGGGACCCAAGACATCTGATCCACAGAAACCTGGAGGGATAGAGAAGGAAAGTAAGAGAAGATGCAAGGCTTCATCTTTTCAAATACTAAAGAGAAGCGTGGCTATTATTTGGGGAATTTTACATGGTGGACAGAACCAGGAAAGAACATATCTAGCATAGGATTGTGTTGCGACACAGATGTTGTGAGGATTCGCCTGTCCCTGGACCTTTTTTCCCTGTCTACTCTCCTCAACAGCCCCCACCCTTGTGAGGATTTTTCCCTGTCTCCTACTCTTCACCAGCCCCCACCCTTGCGAGGACTTTTCCCTGTCTCCTACTCTTCACCAGCCCCCACCTTTGGACATTCTTGTTCCCCTACCTTCACGCACCTGTTGGGAGTTTGCGATCAGCTCGGGAGAGTACTTAGGTTACTGACTCCCCTCCAGTCCTGGTCGGGTCGTTCTGTGTTCTGTACGCTGGTTCTGTACGCTGGTTCTGTACGTTACCATCTACTGCCGTTTCCTGGAGTGGGACATCGTCTTCGCTCTCTAGACTTCCACGGGAGGATCCCTTTGTTCTCACTCCAGACGTCATGCCATCTTGTTGCTACCATCACCTGCCGCGTCTCCGGTCTCGGACCCCGGCTCGCCATCGCTCCCTATTCCACGGGGGGATGGCGTGTTCTCCCTCGGACCCCGGCTCTCCTTCGCTCCCTTTCCACGGGAGGATGGCGTGTTCTCGCCCCGGTCCCCTGGGACCCCCTTTGTTCTGCACTGCCCGTCTGCAGCATCGGAGGAGGAGGAGGAGGATTCCTTTCTGAGCAGCAGAGCCCTACTCGGTGTAGGGACGGAAGAGGATCCCCGTGCCCGGCCTCCGCCGTCGGGCCCCGGTCCCCGTGCCCGGCCTCCGCCGTCGGGCCCCTGTGCCCGGCCTCCGCCGTTGGATTCCCATCCCCAGCCCCTCTCTCCGGGCCTCTGTCCCAGTCTCTAGCCCGCCTCTCCGGGCCTCTGTCCCTGTCCCCCTCTCCAGTGCCCCTGGTCCCTTAGCCTGTTCGCCCGTTAAAGGCACAGTGCCGCAGTTTTCATAATTCATGGACTCTAGTGTTTTTTGTGTTCTCCCTTAAAGGGACTGTGCCGCTTTTTGTTATATAATAAATATTGCCCTGTTTTGGCTTACTCTCATACCTGTCTTGTGTTGTGCGATCGGGGTCGGTTACAAACCATAACAGTACGACCCGACCAGTCGACGACCCCAGCCAGCACAGACAGTGTATGTGAGACAGCCCTTGTTAGCTCCCCTGTTAGCTCCCCTGTTAACCTCTTTAGTTCCCCTGTTAGCTCCCCTGGTAGCCTCGTTAGCTCCCCTGTTAGCTCCCCTGTTAGCTCCCCTGTTAGCTCCCCTGTTAGCCTCGTTAGCTCCCCTGTTAGCTCCCCTGTTAGCTCCCCGGTTAGCTCCCCTGTTAGCCTCGTTAGCTCCCCTGATAGCTCCCCTGTTCCCCACAGCTAGGACTGTCCTTTCAGCTAGCTTGTTCTCCTCTGCTAGTCCAGCCGTCTGCTAGCTTAGCCCCTGCAGCTAACCGGCTTCCTCAGCTAGTCCAGCCGTCTGCTAGCTTAGCCCCTGCAGCTAACCGGCTTCCTCAGCTAGTCCAGCCGTCTGCTAGCTTAGCCCCTGCAGCTAACCCCATGTGTTCTCATGCTAGTCCAGCCCTGTCTGCTAGCCTAGCTCCGGCAGCTAGCGCAGCCTCTATGCTAATGTAGCATTACAGCTAGCATAGGCCCTGTAGCTAGCAATGCCCTGACAGCTACCCTGTCCCTCTGCTAGCCCCACTTTAGGTGTAGCTTCCCCTGCTAGCATGGCCCATTTTTTTATTTTTTTTTTGTTTGGTTGCTCTGTCATGTCCCCTGCCCCGCTGTCTGATTTTTGGGTCGCCCGGTGGCTCCCGTGGAGGGGGAGGTACTGTGAGGATTCGCCTGTCCCTGGACCTTTTTTCCCTGTCTACTCTCCTCAACAGCCCCCACCCTTGCGAGGACTTTTCCCTGTCTCCTACTCTTCACCAGCCCCCACCCTTGCGAGGACTTTTCCCTGTCTCCTACTCTTCACCAGCCCCCACCTTTGGACATTCTTGTTCCCCTACCTTCACGCACCTGTTGGGAGTTTGCGATCAGCTCGGGAGAGTACTTAGGTTGCAGACTCCCCTCCAGTCCTGGTCGGGTCGTTCTGTGTTCTGTACGCTGGTTCTGTACGCTGGTTCTGTACGTTACCATCTACTGCCGTTTCCTGGAGTGGGACATCGTCTTCGCTCTCTAGACTTCCACGGGAGGATCCCTTTGTTCTCACTCCAGACGTCGTGCCATCTTGTTGCTACCATCACCTGCCGCGTCTCCGGTCTCGGACCCCGGCTCGCCATCGCTCCCTATTCCACGGGGGGATGGCGTGTTCTCCCTCGGACCCCGGCTCGCCATCGCTCCCTATTCCACGGGGGGATGGCGTGTTCTCCCTCGGACCCCGGCTCGCCATCGCTCCCTATTCCACGGGGGGATGGCGTGTTCTCCCTCGGACCCCGGCTCTCCTTCGCTCCCTTTCCACAGGAGGATGGCGTGTTCTCGCCCCGGTCCCCTGGGACCCCCTTTGTTCTGCACTGCCCGTCTGCAGCATCGGAGGAGGAGGAGGAGGATTCCTTTCTGAGCAGCAGAGCCCTACTCGGTGTAGGGACGGAAGAGGATCCCCGTGCCCGGCCCCCGCCGTCGGGCCCCGGTCCCCGTGCCCGGCCTCCGCCGTCGGGCCCCTGTGCCCGGCCTCCGCCGTTGGATTCCCGTCCCCAGCCCCTCTCTCCGGGCCTCTGTCCCAGTCTCTAGCCCGCCTCTCCGGGCCTCTGTCCCTGTCCCCCTCTCCAGTGCCCCTGGTCCCTTAGCCTGTTCGCCCGTTAAAGGCACAGTGCCGCAGTTTTCATAATTCATGGACTCTAGTGTTTTTTGTGTTCTCCCTTAAAGGGACTGTGCCGCTTTTTGTTATATAATAAATATTGCCCTGTTTTGGCTTACTCTCATACCTGTCTTGTGTTGTGCGATTGGGGTCGGTTACAAACCATAACAGTACGACCCGACCAGTCGACGACCCCAGCCAGCACAGACAGTGTATGTGAGACAGCCCTTGTTAGCTCCCCTGTTAGCTCCCCTGTTAACCTCTTTAGTTCCCCTGTTAGCTCCCCTGGTAGCCTCGTTAGCTCCCCTGTTAGCTCCCCTGTTAGCTCGCCTGTTAGCTCCCCTGTTAGCTCCCCTGTTAGCCTCGTTAGCTCCCCTGTTAGCTCCCCTGTTAGCTCCACTGTTAGCTCCCCTGTTAGCCTCGTTAGCTCCCCTGATAGCTACCCTGTTCCCCACAGCTAGGACTGTCCTTTCAGCTAGCTTGTTCTCCTCTGCTAGTCCAGCCGTCTGCTAGCTTAGCCCCTGCAGCTAACCGGCTTCCTCAGCTAGTCCAGCCTGTCTGCTAGCTTAGCCCCTGCAGCTAACCGGCTTCCTCAGCTAGGTTAGAATAGAATGTAAAGATACTTATCTTAGAAACCAGGCTTACTCATATGAAAAGGGCTTACAGTACATTCTCTATTTTCATTGATGTTAACAAAGACTGTTGTATGTACATGTTGGGTTTTGAGATGCAAACCTTGTTGATCCTTTGTACAAAACAGACATGTTAATGTATTCTGATAATCCTTGTATGTGAAAAGCAACCTTTTAATTCACTCTGGGCCGCTGTGTACTCAAATACATGAGTTTGAATTCGAACTCTCCCGTCTGGACTGCACGTTTATTCCTTGCTGGCTATATTGGAAGTCAGATGAGGAGACCAAATTCTATCACTTATAATCTTTTTCCTCCTTCCAGTTAGCGACCTCCTTGTGCTGCAATTAACCTTAGATTTGTATAGGATTATACGACACCCTAACCTGGGATACTGTGACGCAGGCCGGGCCAAACACCATGTTTTCAGGGAGTCCCTAACCTGGGATACTGTGATGCAGGCCGGGCCAAACACCATGTTTTCAGGGAGTCCCTAACCTGGGATACTGTGACGCAGGCCGGGCCAAACACCATGTTTTCAGGGAGTCCCTAACCTGGGATACTGTGATGAATATTATATTCAGGATATCTTCCAGAGGGAAGTTCTTTTGGAATGATTGGATTATTGACATAAAATGGAGTTATTACCAAATACATGTTTTCCCTAATAAATTCAAAGATGTACACTACATAAAATACTACATAAAATATATCCAAATTGTAACAAAAAATCATATATTTGGAAGATAAATGTACTTTTGTGGAAAAGATGTGGAATCTGTTATACATATTGTTCATGAATATGAATTAGTTCATGCTTTTTGGAATAACCTACATTAATATTTTTGTAATTTACAGTCATTTATTTATTTTACTAATCTATATTGTAATCACATTTAGAATTAAATGTAATTCTTAATAGGAAAATATTATTTGTATACATAAACATAGTTATCTGAGATTCACCCCTAAATTTTATTATTTAAATGTAAATGTTTAATCTCATTAAGTCTCTAGTAAAATACAAAAGAATAGTGGATTATTAATATATACATTTTACAACCATTGGCTTAGTTGAACAGGGCAATAGCAACAACTGAGTGAAACAGCAGCTTGTGGTGTGGCTTAACAACATGTGACTTTTTCTTCTATTAGTAAAACAACAGATTTGTTTAGTTGTTTGAAAGAAAAGATAACATGATTCCTGATTTAAAAACCTTGTGTCATCTCTGAGCTGAGCACCCCCCTCCCCCCCCCCCCCCCCCCCACACACACACACACATTTCATCTGGCAGGGTTTAATCATCTGAAAATTGTGCATTGATTCATAGATGTTTGCATACTTTCTACACCTTAATATGAACCACTCACAGTCTTTGAGTCTGCAGGTAGAATCCTGGCTTGGAGAAAACACAGCAGAACAGCAGAACAATGGGCAGCATCTTGTTGATCATCATCTCACAAAGGCAAATGCCACTTAAAAGATACAAGGAAAAGAGCTGCTTGACACCAACAACAAAGAAAATAGATATGGAAAATCTTTGTGGGGTGGGGGCTGTACTTTCTAGGCTCTTGCTATAGGTGGAGACTTGACCCCAGAAGACTCGACTCCTTGGGTCTTAACCCTTTCACTGCCACACGACAGCCGGTTAACCCTTTCACTGTGACAATACAGAAGGTTAGCCCTTTACTATCACACAACCGACGGTGATGCTCCATCATTAGCATCATTAGCTCCGCGAAAAGTGATAGTAAAGGGTTAACCTTCTGTCGTGTGGCAGTGAAAGGGTTAAAAGTCTAGAGTTGGGCTGGTGTACTAACAAATGCCGTTATTGACAATCAATTAATCAGAAACGACCCCCCCCCCCCCCCGCTTTCATGCATTCATGATGGAACATAATATACCGATCATATGCATTTGAATTTTTAACTGTAGCGTGTTTCGGGACGAAATGCCAATGGATTAAGTATAATATGCGTCGCAGCCTATTACTAGCCTCCCAGGAATTACCCCAGACCGCTCTAAAACTATACTTATATTCACCAGGGTGACCACGGTATAAAACGGGAATGTATGGATGGAAAAGATATTCCTTTTTCACATCTTGAACGATAGATACTCGATGTCAAATGGGCCATAGTATTGCATCCATAGCTATAATATTTATATAGTTATAGCCCTGCAAACAAGGTGAGCGACTCCCATCGTTTACAGCGGTGGCGGTAGCTACTACACTACAGGATAAGGCTAATCCCTGGCAGTCAATGAGTTAATGTTATTAATTAGGGTTCCATTCCATTTAGGTGAGAACTGTATCCAGTAGCGGAACATATCAAACCCTGGCCGGGGGCGGGGAAGTGGCGGTTCGTCCATAGTGGGCGCTAGAGTGCCGCCCTCCCTGGTTAAAAGAAGAAGAAGAAAGAATTTTTTGCGTGAGGAGGAAGCAGCCTATTCATCCCCCATCCTCCTCCACTCCGTTTTCATGGGCGCTCATCTCTGCTCCGTCGTAATTGCGCAACTCACAGGGCAAAATGCAAATATGTATAAATAAATACGTACGTACAACTTAGCGCTGTCAAATACGATACCAGAGGGCGCTTGCTCGAGTGCCCGATGTAGTCACTCTATTGGCTGAGAGTGGCACGTGACATCGCCTCGAGGGGCTACTAGGAAATACGCTCTGCTAGTAGTTGTCTGGTTGTCTGCTAGTAGTTAGCTGGTTCAAGTCAAGTCAAGTCAAGTCAAGAGTTTTAATTGTCACGGCATACAGGTATACAATGAAATGCGGCTGGTCTTGCCCGCGACGATGTGCAATACAGTGGTACAACATATAATAGAATTAGAGGTGGGCATAGATTAATTTTTTTAATCTAGATTAATCTATCTGCAATCCTGGATTTAATCTAGATTAATCTAGATTAAAATGGCTCAAAAAAAAAAAAAAAAACTGCCGAAGGCATTCAAAATATGTGTGTTCTACCCAAATAATGACCAGAAGTAAGTCCTTACTTTTTCTTTCCTCCTTATGTTTCTCAGGCCAGGTGGCCCATTACACCATGAGCCCATCTCCCGTTTCCAAAATGCATTACAGACTGTTTGAAAAAGCTGTTTTGCTATGATAATTGGTAATGAAATATCAAAATAATGTTCAATAAGATGTACTTGTGTTTAATAAGTTGTTTTATTCAGAAGTTAACACAAATACATAATATTACCAGTACAGTACAGTATCTAGCACACTCTCAGGAGCAAAACAGAAAGAATCATTTCAAACTTGAACTATGTGACATGGCTTGAATCAACTGCTCCAGTGGAGTTGCTCAGTGGCCAATGGTGTCAACTGTGGTTGTACTGGGCAGCTCCCAGGTGTGAATGGAAAAGAACATCTGTGCTCAGCGAACCTACCCTGGTTAAATAAAGGTAGAAAAAAAAAAAAAAAAAAAAAAAAAAAAATTTTTAGATTAATGCGTTAATTATATTATCGCGCGATACTAGTATAGCGTTAACGCAGCACGTTAACGCCGTTAACGGCCCAGCTCTAAATAGAATCCAATAAAAATACAGTGGTACAACATATTAATAGAATCCAGTAAAAAACAACAGTGCAATAAACAGGTACATGGTGTGCCATCTCGGTATCTGTACATAGTATTTACAGAGCATATAGGACATGCTAGGTAGCTTTAGTAGTGCAATACACTGTTCCTGATGTTATACTAATTTAAAGTGGCCTTTCCTCTGGCCATAAGTGTGCGTATGTGCGGCATGAGTGTTAAAGTGGCTGCTAGTGTGTGAGCGTGCTCAGCGTGCGTGTCGTGTGTGTGCTTGTGTGTGCTTGTGTCTGGATAGTTCAGTTTCTGTGTCTCTCAATGTTCATTGTTCAAGGCTCTGATGGCCTGGGGGAAGAAGCTTAGCCTAAGCCTCTCCGTCCTAGTAGCTGGGGTTCGCAGGCGTCTGCCTGACCTCAGCAGCTGGAACAGGCTGTTATTGGGGTGGTGGGGGTCTTTCATTATTCTGCAGGCTCTGGATTTGCACCTCTTGTTGTATAGAGCCTGCAGGGGAGGTAGCGCAATACCCGTGGTACGCTCGGCTGAGCGCACCACTCTCTGTAGGGCCTTCTTGTCCTGTGCCGTGCTGTTCCCATACCAGGCAGTGATGTTTCCGGTCAAGATGCTCTCTACAGCTCCTGAGTAGAAGGACTGGAGTATCTTCCCCGATACTCTGAACTTCCTTAACTGTCTCAGGTGGTAGAGGCGCTGCTTCGCTTTCTTTACTACTGTGTCTATGTGTGTTGACCATGTCAGATCCTCTGAGATGTGGACCCCCAGGTACTTGAAGCTGCTCACCCTGTCCACGGTAGCCCCGTTAATCATCAGTGGTGTGTGTGTCTCCTGCTGTCCTCTCCTATAATCCACGATCAGCTCCTTGGTTTTACCAATGTTCAGGAGCAGGCTGTTGTCCTGGCACCAGCGTTCCAGTACCTCAACCTCCTCTCGGTAGGCCTTCTCGTCGTTGTCCGAGATCAGCCCCACCACCACCGTGTCGTCGGCGAACTTCACTATGGAGTTGGAGCTGAACTTGGCCACACAATCGTGTGTGTAGAGTGAGTACAGCAGGGGGCTCAGAACACAGCCCTGGGGGGACCCGATGCTCAGGGTGATGGTGTTGGAGGTCTGACCCCCCACCCTGACCGCCTGGGGTCTTTCACTCAGAAAGTCCAGTACCCAGGCGCTCAGGGCGGAGCTCAGACCTAGCTCGATCAGCTTGTCCACCAGTCTGGTGGGGACTATGGTGTTGAACGCTGAGCTGTAGTCAATGAACAACAGTCTCACACAGCCCCCCTTCTGACGGTCAAGGTGGGAGAGAGTGCTGTGCAGTACCTGGGAGACCGCGTCGTCAGTGGACCTGTTTGTCCTGTATGCAAATTGCATAGGGTCCATATCACTGGGGAGAGAGGCACAAATGTGGTCCTTGACCAGCCTCTCGAAACATTTCATGACCACAGAGGTGAGTGCCACCGGTCTGTAGTCATTTGGGCATGTTGGGGAGGGTTTCTTCGGTACAGGGATGATGGTAGACATCTTGAAGCAGGCAGGGACTACTGACTCCGCCAGGGATTGATTATATATGGCGGTGAACACCGGGGCAAGCTGGTTTGCACAGGACTTAAGTATGCGTCCTGTTATACCATCTGGACCCGCAGCCTTCCTGGTGTTCACCTGCATAAATGCTCTTCTCACACTGTGTTCCGACAACGAGAGAGCGCCCCCGCGGTTGCCCCCCCCCCTCCACAACAGCCGGTGCGCCAGTGACGTCACTAGCCAGAGGGCTAGCGGCGACACTGTCTACACCGAACCGAGCGTAGAAGGAGTTGAGTTTGTCCGCGAGAGAGGCGCCGTCGCTCCCCATTTCGGGGGCGCTGACTTTGTAGTCAGTTATTGTCTTCAGTCCCCTCCACAAGCCTCTTGTGTCGTTTTGTGCCATTTGTGTCTCCAGTTTCTCAGCATATGTCCTCTTAGCAAGTTTAACAGCCTTGCGCAGAGTGTAGGCTGAAGCCTTGTACTCTTCCATATTTCCTGACTCTCTGCCCAGGTTATAAGCCGTGGTGCGTGAGTTCAGGGCTGTTCTTATAGTGCTGTCCACCCAAGGTTTCTGGTTTGGGAAAACCCGCGCCTTCTTTGTGAGGACAATACCGTCTGCCACAGTTGATATGTAACTCACATAGGTATCAGCGTACTCGCTGACGTCACTGGCGCTTCCTTTAAACATGTCCCAGTCTGTATCCTCGAACGCATCACGGAGCGCGGCCTCTGATTCGTCAGACCACTTTTTTGTCTCACGTGACACGACGACGTCACGCGATCTTTGTTTGTATGCTGGGATTAAAAAAATTGAGTCGTGATCGCTCGCGCTTGCAGAGCCCATCAGTGGCGGAGCCGCTACAGCCTTGTAGCCAGCTTTGAACGGGGTGTAACAGTGGTCGAGTGTGTTTCCCCCGACCGGTTCGGTAACTTCGGTAAGAACAACAACAACAACAACAAGCTATATGGCTGGATGCAGTCTGGGCAGTGGACAAACAGTATACACTTTATCAAGCCCTGCTGGACCGAGGCAGTCGCGCGCTCTCTCTCTCTCTTCTCTCTCTCTCTCTCTCTCTCTCTCTCTCTCTCTCTCTCTCTCTCTCTCTCTCTCTCTCTCTCTCTCTCTGTTAGAGCGATGCTGTTGTTGTGAGGGGGAACTAACTAATACATTTCGCCGCGGGTGGGGCATAATCACCCGGACAATGAATGGTAACTTGTTTAAAATGACAAGATATACATTATGGAGTATTCTATGTTTGAATGAATGAATGAAAACTTCATTTAACAGATTGCAGAATGGGTACAATACAGTACGGCTCAATACACACAATTGTTAAGGGGATGCAGACCAGAGAAAGACGTTTGTCTTGTTTACATCAGGGTCCCCCATTTTCAATTCATATCGATAGTTTAATAGCTAGCCTTGGCTCGTTTAACAATATGCAAAATATGTGTACAGCCCTGTACTCATACTGAAGTTATTCTTGGTATATACTACACATACTACTAGGTCTGATCTTTTGCAGTTCCTTGTGTAATGATAGATTCCACGTCGCGCTGTGTGTGAGTGAGAGAGAGTGAAAGAG
>NC_140171.1:171566237-171823737 GCF_963971535.1 Notolepis coatsorum | reverse complement strand
TATCCCCCACCAGCGGAGTACCAGATGTCCAACATGGACGACGAATGGGATAGGGGTGACGAGAGGTTCCAAACTCAGGGGGGGAGGGGGTATGGGAGGGGGTATGGGAGGGGGTATGGAAGGGGGCGGGGCGGCGGACCATGGGGTTACCCCCCGATGCGAGACGCCCCAGTGCCCGGGACAGGAACCTGTTTTTCATGTGGAATGCCTGGTCATTGGTCCCGCGAATGTCCCTACAACTCAGGGAGAAGGGGGAGGGGTGCCAGGGCCATAATGCCCCCGCCCCACCAGGCGCCCGGCCCGAATCAAATGCCCCGTGGTGGGCCACACCAAATGTTCCAGAACCAATAGGGAGGCCCAGACCCACACACAGGCGATTTGTCCAGCGTAGATAAATTATTCATGGAACCCATGGTCAAGTTAACCATAAACGGCCGTGATCATTTATTTATGGTGGACACAGGAGCACGGTATTCTACACTTAACACACACTTGCCACACTCAAAGGATGCCGTCCCTGTAACTGGGTTCTCGGGAAACACCGAAATGTGGCCGTTGTCTGAGACAACCGACTGTGTTTGGGGAACACAGAGATTTAAACATTCATTTCTATTAGCTAAGAGCTGCCCACTTAATTTGATAGGCAGAGACATACTGGGCTCTCTTAATATTGAGATAATGTGTCACCCCCTTAGCATGGACATATTATTCCCCGATGGGAGTTCATTAACATGTGCCACGCCATGGCAGGTGATGAAGCACCAAATGGTCCAGCAGACACAGTTTGGCCAGCCCCACCCTGACACAATGGCTGAGGTATGGTGGGGAGTGTGCGTGGATTTTAACAGCAGCAAGCTCCACGACGCAAACCGAACATGGCAACCCTGGATCTCTTCCCAGTACCTACAAAAAGCCCCAAATGACCCTCCGCACTGTACGTTCTTCTACTCATTAGCGGAGGATGAGAATTATGATGCCCTGTGGGAGGGATGGGGAAAGGGTCAAGATGACGCAAAACCTAGACTCCGGATAGAACATATCTATGTAGGTGAAGCAGGCACCGCGGCTGGGGTGGTACTGACCCCACAACAGGCTGAGTATTATAACCTAGGAACCTCCTCTAGTCCGCACCTTACCCTAGGGGTTACTAGAGGGGGTGAAGCGAAAAACCTAGGCCCCATGATTAAGGCATGCATGCAGGCTACTGATTGGGAGAGAACGCAGCATGACTTACTCTGGTACTCTCCAGGAACTAAATCATACCGAATAACCCACGAATCAGAGGTCACGGTAGAATGCCAGAAACAACGTTTACCAAGAACACATGGACGCGAAAACACAGACCACCCCGACACTGATGCACTGATAGATTCGCTACCTCAATCACTGTGGTCCCAGGGACCAATGGATGTTGGACGGCTAAAGATAGATCCAATCTCGATTAAAACTAAGCCAGGAACCACACCCATATTTCGGGCTCAGTACAAGCTCAGTGAAGCCCAGCAGGACGGGATAAAAGATACTATTAAGGGACTAGTATCTGGAGGTGTAATACACCCCACCCGGTCTCGCTGGAACACCGCTATAAATCCAGTTCCCAAACCAGGTAAAAAGGATTATAGAATGATCCAGGACCTCAGGCCAATCAATAAGGTGGTCGAGACCACTAAGTATGATACACCAAACCCATACACCATATTGAATGCAAAAAGACCTGAACAGATATGGTTCACCTGTATTGACCTTGCTAATGCCTTCTTCAGTATCCCCATAGATGATGAGAGTCAAGAACTATTTGCATTCACCTACAAGGGGCAACAATACACATACTCCCGGTTGCCCCAGGGATATATAGACTCTCCTTCTATTTTTAATCATGTATTGAAGACACACCTTCAAGGCATTAAGTTGCCGGAGGGCGTTACCATTTACCAATACGTGGACGACATTTTGATCTCGGCTGAAACCTCTGCTGATATCATGACGGCGACACAGGCTGTGTTAGCCTCCTTAGCCCACTATGGATACAAGGTGTCTCGAGAAAAACTCCAAGTAGGACGCCCACAGGTTGTATTCCTCCAGAAGGTAATCAGCCAAGACGGCGCTGAGATGACTAATAGCACTAGACATGACATCCTGCACTACTCAAAACCAACCACGGTACGAGAAATGATGAAGTTTCTAGGACTAGTGACGTATAGTAAGAACTTCATAGCAAACTTTGCTGATTATGTGACTCCTATGAGACAGATGATGACGGAGGCAGGATATCGAGACTATAAAGCCCCATTGATCTGGACCGGAGAGGCCGAGAGGGCCTTCATAGAGATTAAAACAGCCATGTCCGAAGCATGCTCTCTCCACACACCTGACTACTCCGAACCTTTTCATCTAGATGTCTCCGAAACGGGCGGGATCTGTAACTCAGTCCTGTACCAGAAGACAGAGAAGGGGCGACAGGTGCTGATGTATTATAGTACTAGACTAGATAAAATAGAGATGGGTCATCCATCATGCACTCGTAACATTGCAGCCATAGGTAAGGCTTTACAAAAGACATCACACATCACAATGGACAATCAGACCATTGTACATACAGGGCATGGTGTCAAGGCATATTTAGACGCTAGTGCGTTTACACTATCAAGCCATAGGACGGAAAACCTAAAGCGCATTTTAGGGATGACCCATGTACACTTCAGCACAGATAGGGTTAACATGGCTGAGCAAATGGAAACTGAACAGGATCATGAATGCAGAGCAGACACCCACTGCTGTATTGAACGAACGCGACAAGAGATGAAGCTGCATGAGTCACTGTCTGACCTCCCACTCGACTCACCAGACATGACACTGTTTAGCGACGGACACAGTCATCATGGCCCCACTGGTGCACTTATCTCATCCTATGCTGTGGTAGAACTGGGAATGGATGGGGGATACTCCACAGTGACATCGGGCATAATACCCCAGACCACGTCAGCCCAGTTGGCTGAACTAGTGGGGATAACAGAAGCATGTTTAGCAGCTGAGGGTAAACGGGTAAACTTGCATACGGACTCTGCGTATGCCACACATGCGATTCATGTTGACATGCCGCATTGGGGGAGGAAGGGGTATGTCACCTCGTCAGGGGAACCTGTTAAGCATCTGACACAGCTTACTAAACTCTACGAAGCATTGACCGCACCTGCTGAGGTGGCTGTACTGAAATGCAAGGGACACCAAAAGGGGGAGGGATATATCACAAAGGGGAACAACGCTGCTGATATGGAGGCTAAACGCGTTGCTGGATACCGAGACCCCACTGTGCAGAAGCAATTGGTCCAGAAACCAACTAAAGGAAAACAGGACACTCCAGAAGGGAGAGAACTAACGAGTGAGCGAATCAGAGAACTTCAGCAGGGTGCGGCTCCCATGGAGAAGCAGGCGTGGCTAGAGAAGGGAGCGAGCAGAGATCAGGAGGGTATATATAGGAACCATGAGGGGAAGGTGGTAGCTCCGGCTGGACTACTCAACTTACTCTGTCAGGAAGCACATAGTAGAGGGCACTGCGCAGGGTCAAAGGTTAACACCCTCATCTCCCAGCACTGGTGGCACCCCCACCTAAGGGATATTTGTAAATACTTTGTGTTATCATGTGAGATATGCTGTGAGTTTAACCCAAAGGCAGCACTGAAAGCAGGTCTCGGTAGTTTTCCCACCCCGGCGGCACCATGGAAAGAAATTTGCATAGACTTTACGGATATGGGAGTGCAACATCGGGTGGAGGGGAAGAGGTATCTGTTAGTGTGTGTAGACACATTCTCCCGGTGGGTAGGGGCCATTCCCACCAAGACTGAGAAGGCAACCGAAGTGATTAAATGGCTAATCAGAGAACTAATCCCCAGATTCGGGCTAGTTGAAGCAATCCGGTCCGATAATGGTTCCCACTTCTCTAATGAAGCCCTCCAGGAGGTAGAGAAACATTTCGGTATAATACACCGATTCGGGGCTGTGTACCACCCCGCATCGCAGGGGCTGGTAGAAAGGGCAAACCGCACTATCAAGGAAGGGTTGGCAAAAGTCTGCAAAGCAACCAGTTTGGCTTGGCCGGAAGCCCTTCCCATAGTCCTCTTCACCATGAGATCCAGCACCTCTGCGACTCTCAATGTGAGTCCTCATGAGGTGCTTACTGGTAGGAAGATGCCGTGCCCGTTTCAGACCGCGCCCAGTACTACTCCACCATTGGTGCTGGCACACTCCGAATTGAGTGATTACGTAAAAGGCATGACCAACGCTGTAATGGCAATATCTCAACAGGTGATCGAGATACTGACCAAGGACGACAGAGAAGTGGAAACCAGCCCAGTGGAAGTTGGGGACTGGGTGATGAGAAAAGTTAACAAATTCAATTGGTCTGACCCACGCTGGCTAGGTCCGTTCAAGGTAGCAGAAGTAACTACCCATTGTGTTAAGGTCTGGCTTAGGGAGGAACGTCTCAGTAATTGGCTGCATAAGACACATATTTGTAAGTCAAGAGACCCCACCGAGCGGGATCTTAACGCAGTACGGAGGGACCTGGCCGAAGTATCCAGTGATTAGAGACAAAAATGCCCGGGTCCAAATACACCAAATTGAAGGGTGAGGGGGCACTCGCCAGGTTGGGATGTCCAGCTACCAAGAGTAAGAGGGCACTTGCCGGGTTGGGATGCTCAGCTACCGAGATAATATTAATTATTGTCGCAATGACCGCCTTGGTTATTGCTCCCTTCGTATGGGGGGTAGATAGATATTATAGGAACACACAAGCAGGAAATACAACTGCAATCCCCTCTGATACAGGCCCACCATTGGATTTACGGTATGCTGTAGCATTCCCGCTCGACATCCCAAACCCAAAATCTGATCCTAAATGTGTACCCATCCGTGAACATATCTCTGGTAATGTTAGCTCTGGTGTGCCAAGGGTTGAGCACAGCCGGGAGAGACGAGACGTTTCTGAGCCATACACGCCCGGGGGCCCTTATCCATCTAGGTTTATTGCTGTATCTAAGTTATCCCATGAGAGAGGGGAGTCGGAAGACATTGGGAGGATGACACGCCCCCCCGCTAGGTTTAGATTCAATATCGGAGCTACGGCAAGCTACAGATTTGACGCATGTGAGATCCTGACGTGCAACGGTAACCCTGTTACATACCAACAGCTGATGACGAACGAGATGTTCGTATTATGCTTGAGTTACTACGACCAGCCGGTCCACACTAATCCTTGCTGGGATGGTTACAAGAGGGCGGCCTGGGCCACCCGACATCCCAGGAAGGGACCGCGACCCATAGACGCCACCATGAGAAGGTCCAGTGGTAGAGACTTGATACAGAGACTGGTATTCACCAAACTACCTAGACCCGGGAACTGTACCAAAGCTAACTGCAATCCTCTGGATTTAACCCTTGTAGACCCCGGTGTACACGACTGGGGGTCGTTTTGGCTTACCTCTATCTCCAATGATTTTCCAAGTGCTCTGTTCCACATAATAATCAAGGAGGACCTCCTTGAAGTACCTCCCTTGTCCGTACCACCCAGGCCTGTAATTCGAAACCTTGACAATTCCCTGGTTGTTGGACCTGTAAAAGGGGACTCTGACACGATTGAGAGGGCATTTGCCAGGGAAACTGGATTCTTCCAGAAGAATTATTGGATTGATTTCACTGAAAATGCGGCGGCTGCAACCAGAAGGGAATGTGTAATATGTGCAGGAGCGAGACCGGCGTTACTAACGGTACCCTCTATGTTTTCAATTAATGAGACCTGGTGCATGACTGAACTCATGATGACTGATAACCCCAGTAAAGGGTGTAGATACCTGGACGGGGTTTACCCACTCTCGCCCAAAGACATAAGGCCCCCCTTGTTCAATCCAATACGGGGTGATCATGTGTGCTATAGGCGCGATCACATCCGACCAAATGATGAGAAGAGGATGGGTGCTATAGACAAGACGTGGTGCAACATCACCATAGATGTTACCCGTTGGGAAAATGTGTCTAGACTAACAAAATCACGTGCGGACATCTATTGGTATTGTGGAGGGACAAAGTTGAGGAACACGCTCGATAAGGCATGGACAGGGTCATGTACGTTGATCTCACTGGTTGCCCCGGTAACAATAACCTCTATTTCCGTAGCTGACATAGAACGAGCTGCTGCTGCTATACGTGTCAGGCATCCCCTGCATTTCTTCCGCAGAAGGAGAGCGGCAAGCTTTGATTTGTATGCAGGTAATCCTACGTACGTGGATGCAATAGGAATCCCAAGGGGGGTACCAAGCGAGTTTAAGCTGGTGGACGAGATTGCTGCAGGGTTCGAGTCAATCTTCGTCTGGATCACCCCTAATAAGAATGTGGACCGAATCAATTATATTCATTTCAATCTACAGAGGCTAGGGAACATGACTCGTGATGCAATTGAGGGACTGTCTGAGCAATTATCAGCCACTTCGTTGATGGCCTACCAAAATAGGATCGCTGTAGATATGCTCTTGGCCGAGAAAGGGGGCGTGTGCTCGCTATTTGGGGACCAATGCTGCATTTTCCTCCCCAACAACACAGCCGGTGATGGGTCTGTAACCAGAGCCCTGAAGGGGCTGAGGACCCTGTCTGCAAGTATGGCGACTGATTCAGGAGTGACAAATGTCGTTAGTGAATGGTTGAGCAAACATTTTGGTCAGTGGAAAGGGCTGATAGCGTCAGTGATGGTAACCCTCATAACGTCTGTGGCACTATTTGTCCTATGTGGATGCTGTTGTATTCCATGCATCAGGAAACTCTGTGAGAAAGTTATTGTGACTGCGGTTGACACGAGATTCGCGCAAGTACCGGAGTACCAGATGATGGTGAATGAAGGGGATGCTGGGTACCAGATGATGGTGAATGGGGGGGAGGCTGGGTGTGTAGGCGATGGAGAGGGTGGTATGTATGATATGGACGAGTTGGAGGCCATGTTGGAGATGTATGGTATGGACGAGTTGGAGGCCCTGTTGGGGATGCATGGTATGGGCAAGTTGGAGGCCCTGTGTATGGGCGAGTTGGGGGCCCTGTTGGGGGATGGAGAGGATGCCCACGAGGCAGGTGCAGGATCCGTGCTCAAGGCACCGGCCTATGAGGAGCCCTTGGAGGATGCGCCGGCCGGCTCTCCTCCCCGTCTCTTTCCTGTCCAGCTGGGGTCCCCCGTGTCTGAGCCACCGGACTCTGCTGACATGATGGCATCCGGGGATGAGGAGGTGGGGGAACCAACTGCAAGTTTCTATGAGGTCGTGGTAGGGTTGTGAGAATGGGGTCAAGATATTGTTGCGTGTTTTGTTTTTATTTCCTTTTTATGGTATACTCATTAGAATATTGTCTACTCATAGGATATTGTATACTCTGATGTGAGACAATGTGTGTTTTGTTTTGATTTGGTTTATGTGAATTTTAGTCTGATTTTCTAATGATCCTTCGGCATAGAGATTGCAACCATTGAAAATCATTGCATTATTTTTTATGTATCTCTGATGTGGGCTTCTTTTTCATTTGTGAGTTTGGGTGGTGGTGACGAAGTATGACGCGGATGTGCCGGAACTTGGAATCTGAAAGTTGAGTGGTTCTTTACGCATTTTTTATGTATTTCAATCAATGGGTTTTCTCATAAATAAGTCTGGATGCATTGTACTGGTTGTTGAGTAAGCTGTGTGGTGTTCTGTGTGCTTTGATTCTTCCACAGGCTATCGGGTTGGGGAGAGGCTGAGCGACCATGGACGCGATGGGGAACGGTCAGCTGTCATCCGCTTCATTAGGGACGCTGTGGTCATGCTGAGAACCGTACCGAGGCCCTTCTCCGCCGGTGGTGGGGTGGAAATACAACCCCGACGATGTCACGAGCTGTTGCTCGCTGCTCGCCTGAAAATGTAGGGCTGGTGCCGGATTGAGGGGGAGGGGCCGGCAACAGGACTTCGGCCTGAATTCAGTATGATGCAGTGTCCTCTGGGGGTGATGGCTGACTTACGGTGTCGTTCGCCACTCTCTGCCTGATGGCCTGCGGTGTTTGGACTCTGTGTGGACTCCACACAGCAACTGAATAAATTGAACTGAATTGGACTCCACACAACAACTGAATAAATTGAACTGAATTGGACTCCACACAACAACTGAATAAATTAATAATAGATGAGAAAGTATAAATTGATTCAAATTATGCGAAATGTGACTGAACTGAAACTGAACTGTCTTGAAATATGATTGATATTGTGCAAAAGAAAACTGACCTGGCTGAACTGTCTTACATAGTATTTCAGGCATGTACATTGTGCGAAAGCGGTCAAGCATCATTTCCATATTTTACAGGTCCTGGTTAATCTTAAATCAACGTCAGTTTATTGTTATTTTTTTTGTGTTTTCATTCCTCTGTGGATATACAGTGGATCTTGCCTCGTGTTAGTTGTGGGTTATATTGGGTAATTGTAATTAGTATTTCACGTGTTTTGATCTATGGCCTGCCCATCTACGGCCCTGACGACACTGGACGCTACTGGATGACCACTGGACCATCTAATTGTCACATGTCTCTGCTATTCCATGCGCTTCGTGCTATGTTTGCCTCTGGGCCCCCGTATAGTTAAGCTTCACGCTTCTATGATATACACGCCCTCTTGGATTAAGTGCAGGTCTGATGTATTGATGGCAGTATTGGTGGTCATCCGATATGTAGGTATATGTCCGGAAATGTACTCTATTTGTTCCTGACCTTGGCCTTTTAACAGGTCCATGCTTAGTGTATGTCTTGATGATTGATGGTTGTGTCATATTGTTGGGTGCACAATGAATTGTTGTGTTGACATATAGATTTATATGTCAAAAGGGGGATTGATAGTTTTAATTCATTGATCTGTTGTCAATATCTTCTTCAGGCTGTACACTGACGTCAGATGTCTCTGTGTAGACACAGGCCGCCCCATGAAACGGTCTCTGTGTAAACATAGGGCCCCCTTTGAAACAGTCTGGATACAGGTGCATGATGATATCAGGAGCATGCACAAGCCTACACACACACCAGCACACACACTTTAACACACTCTGCGGACACATCACACAGACATCAATGGATACACATAGAGAGAGATACACACACCCCCCCCCCTTTTTTGTTCGAGAGTGACACCTAGACATGCAAACTCATGTCTCTCAATTTAACACACACACAGGCACACATCACGCAGACACTAATGCACACACATAGAGAGAGATACACACACCCCCCCCTTTTTTGTTCGAGAGTGTCGAAAGTGCCAGCTAAACATGCAAACTCATGTCTCTCACTTTAACACACACACAAGCGCACATCACATAGACATCAATGCATAACACACCGAGAGACATACACAATACCATTCTGATAAGATCCTGTGTCCTCAAACTGTGACATGACGGCTATCAATCACCAAGGTAGAAAAGAGGTTGGCCTATGTACCATACTGTATAAAATATGTGGCTGTCTGTGGTCAAGTATCATTCTGCGGGTGTACTCGAGCAGGTGGTCCGGATTGAAGAGCTATCCTTCCTGTGTTCTCTGTGTACTTCGAGATAAAAACCTTGGCGGCACCAGACTTCAGACTCAACTTGTCTCACTGCTTCATTCAATAAAAGAACTATAAGGGTATTTCCTAACAATTTGACATAGAAACTGTACATTGGATTGGGTAGGTGGGGGGGGGGGACTGTACATTGGAGGTGGTTGGGTGGGTGGGGGGTGGTTGGGTAGGAGGGGTGGGTGGGGGACACTGTACAACTGTACAAACAAAACTGTACATTGGAACATTGACAAGACCATACTTGGTAATTTACTGTACATTGGAGGGGGTTGTGTCAGGACATTTACAGGGGCCAGCCCCGAATTGCAGTCTCCCGTAGGTGCTCCCAGAGAGCTAATGCTAATGTTACTACTGAGTAGGGATGGGTACCGAATTCGGTACTTTTGAGGCAGTGGCGTCATTTCAGTAAAAGGCAAGGTATGGCGAGGAGTAGGGGTGGGAATCATCAGTTTCATCACGATACGATACAATATCGATTCTTTGGACAACGATACGATATTTGCCGATATCACAAAGTCTGCCACGATACGATACGATTCAATTATCCTGCCTGCGATCGATATGAGGCGATATTATGTGCCCATTTAACACAATCAGTCACATTTAGATCAACTAAAAAAGGCTACGGAAATATCAATTGATGTATTTATTTTTGAGCTCTTCCAGACATTTAAATGAAAAACAATCTATTGTTTTTAATACAAATAGACCTCCTGTTCACTTTTGTTTTTATATATTGAGCTTTAACACACACACAGACACACACACACACACACACACACACACACACACACACACACACACACACACAGTCCCCCACAGCCCCCACCCCTCCTCCTTCCAAGTCCCCTCTCTCCTCTCCTGTTCTCTCTCACGGTTAGCTGCTTAGCTTTTAGCAGCCAACGCGACGTTCATTTAGATATTTAACGCAACGTTGGCATAAAGGAATGGCGACGATGCAACGCCTGTTATATGCATTTGACACGTTGCGGGGAAAAAACTGCACAGACTTATATCGGCTCGCAAAATAGACGCTCTGTAGTGCTTTACAGCAGACGCAAACACTGCTGTAATGTCTACACGGAGTTTCACAATACTGGGCGCCGGCGGATATGACTCGCGGGGATTTTCAAAATAAGAGTATCGCAATATGAATCGATCTTTTTACGTTGCGTCGATCCTATTTGATTATTGATAATAGATCGATATATCGATCTGGATCGATGTATTGTCCCACCCCTAGCGAGGAGGGGGGGGGGGGGGGGGTGAAGCCTTGGTGGATGTTTTTTGTCAAATCAGTTGTGCAATAGTCACTTTTGGTGAGTTGTTTCTATACAATGCAGTTATATGACATTTAGGTATGACACAGGACTACACAAGCATTTTTTGTATAGAAATGTGTCAACAGACTAAAGCAGGGAACCACAATATTTTGCATACGTATTATGCAGAATGTAATATCATAATTGTCTATTACTTTTCTTGCAATTGAGCCAATTTTCCTTAGGTACGGTTTTGAGGTGTGTTCAACAGAATGTAGTATCAAAAACACATTCACAAAAAGTATGGGTTACTGAATGCTGAACTGCACTGTTATAATCACTACGCCAGACCTTACCTGTGTCCCTGTATCACTTGTCTCTGCTGCCCTTTGATAAAAAAAAAGTCCCTATGTCCATTTTCCTTTTTTTTGGGCATATTTCAGTTAGTCACAGTAAAAGTCACCAAGTAAAAGTGAGATAATTGACAATATCAAAACATGCTAGGGCTGTACCGAATAGTTCGAAGCTTCGTTCATAATGTTGACATTCGAATTCTGAATCAACATAAAAAATTGTAAATAATTGGATGGATTATCCAAGGGGGGGGGGCCCGGGGGCGAGCGAGCGAGAGCATATATGTATAGGGTATTAGATAGCAAGTATTAGGTGTATACCTTGTATATTACATTTATTTAAATGGTAATTTCATTGGATGTGCACTGTTAATTAATGCTTGTATATCTAATTTTATGTTGTCATGTTTATGTTTATGTGTTTGTTTAAAAAAATAATAAAAAAGAAAAAAAAAAAAAAAAAAATTTTTACATTTTTATTTGCCAAGGTATGGCGACGAGTGCCATACCTTGCCATACCAAATTGACGCCCCTGTTTTGAGGTACCGAACCGAAACACGTCGGTACTACAGAGTATCGTTTTTTTTTTTAACCTTTTTTCTTTTCATGTCAACGTTCACAAGCACAATATATGCTTACCTAGCAGGGCTCTACAGTGCGACCAAATTGCTCGCATATGCCCCTAAAAATATTTGTGTGCGAACCGTAAAAATCAATTACGCGCACGCTGTGCGAATACAGATTATAGCCTGTCTCGTCTTTTTTTTCCTCCGCTGCGAGATCGTTAAAAAACTACAAGTCCCACATTGCACTCAAGCCAACGGTCCAATCACAGTATAGTGACGTGACTGGTTTCATGAGAAAGAAAGCAAATGACCAATCGGAAGCTCTCATTTGGCTTGTTTACTTCCTGAAACGCCACCATTGCGATATGCGAGAGTTTCCCCGAGACATGTAACTTCTAGTCTTACCAATAGCAATATATTTTAGAACACCTAGATTTAGCGATAGCAATAGTAATATAACGTTAATGCAACAAAACGAATGCCTTGCTTTGTTAATCATAACGTTGATGCAGTAGCGTATGCCGTTGTGTTGACTGTAACGGACATGATAACAACATAACACTGTGTACACATTCAAATTGCGATAATCGATTCTAACATTTTCAAATCGATGAATGAATGAATGAACTTTATTTAACAGATTGCAGAATGGGTACAATACAGTACGGCTCAATACATACAATTGTTAAGGGGATGCAGACCTGAAAAAGACGTTTGTCTTGTTTCCATCAGGGTCCCCCATTTTCAATTCATATAGACATGACATACACAACATAAATGACATTTATGGCATAGGGACATACAGGTATTTAGTACTGATACATTTGTGACATAAACGGTATTCAAATATACAGTACTGTTACCCCTAGATCCTGACAGAGTATATACATATGATGGGGAGGGGACTGTACATTAGGAGGGGGTGGGTGGGTGGGAGAGAAATATCCATACGGCGGGGAGGGAATATGTAGGGAGGAGACTGTCTATTAGGAGGTGGTGGGGGTTTTGGGCATTTACGGTGGCCAGTTTCGAATTGCAGCCTCCCGTAGGTGCTCTTTAAGAGCAGTTTTGAATGTGGGTAGGGATTCACATTCCTTTACAGCTTTGGGTAGGGCGTTCCACATTGATGTGGCATAATTGCGAAACGTGTTTAGTCCCTTGTTTGAGCCGAATCTGGGTTTAACATGATTTGTTGAGCTTCCTCTGGTGTAGTGGTTGTGGTATTCACTGACCTTTGGGAAGTATTTTGACATGTACATGGGTACCTTAGTCGTATAGTTTATCTTGTAGACCAGGTCCATTGCAAGTTGCTGTACTCTGTCATCTACTCTAAGCCATCCTAGGTTGTCAAAGTGGGCAGGGGTGAGGTTGGTTCTGGGGGTAAGGTCAAGTAGTAGTCTGACCAGTTTGTTTTGTGATGTTTGTAATTCTGTTTTAAGCGCCTTTGAGGTGCTTTGGTACCATGAGGTGCACGCATAGTCGTAGTACCCTTGAATGAGTGCTCCTGCCAGAGTCTTCAGGGTATTCAGTTGAATTTTCCCCTTAGGATCGATGCATTGTTACACCCCTACACCAAAGTAACTGGCCCACTGTGTATGTGTGTACAGCTAACTTGGCTAGCGTTATGAACAGCAGAGGTGGGCAATAGGGTCCAGCTTTTATCTCTCGAGATAAAGCTGGGAACATGGTTAGGGTCCAGCTGCAGCGCCGGACGGCTGGAGTGCAAGCGGTGTGACGTAATTGGCAGACTCGACTGTCAATCAATGGTCTACCTGACACGTAAACTCATAAACAATGTTTCTGTACTGGAGGTATACAGTATTTCAATAGGCAACCCTGAAAGGATTATTTCTCTAGAAGAGAAACACAGCCAAAACATAGGCATTGTATGCATAAAAGGGGCAAAAGCTAAAGTTAAGTGACTGTTACTTTTGTAGCAGTAGTTTGATTTGATAGTTTATTTGATAGGGACAGCACATGTTAATGAACATCAAGTACAAAATACAAAATGTAAACATGCAGGGTTGTAGCAAGAGCTAATTTACACACATGCACGCACAGTACAAATATACATTTATAAAAAAAAAAAAAAAAAAATCTTTTACTTGAAATATTTTCACTGTGCTCCTAAATATTTTTGGGTGCTCCTAAATTTCTTTGTGTGCTCCTAACTTTTTTCATTTAGGAGCACCTGTGCCCCTAGTGAAAAAGGTTAGCGTAGAACCCTGCCTAGGATTTGACTTGATTCAACAACAAAGCAGTCGGAGCAATGGCAAGCCGAAAACTGTCGAAATTGTTTGGATTTTTTTTCACGACTGAGGTAGGTAAATTAAATTTCTTGCGACTGAAGTACCGAAAAAAGGTACCGTTGGGTACCGGTATCGATTAAAATGTGAAAGGTACCCATCCCTACTACTGAGTTTGTGAGAATATGTGACGTTAGGTCAGAAACTGGTGCGACTCTGTGTATAGAGAGAAATGTGCGTTTATTCAGCTCGTTAATCATAATGACCGAACATCTCTGTTGAGCGTTTCAGCCACTGTGTCGGCTTTACTTGAGAGGCTATGCTAATGCTTCTATTGAGCCATACTGTATTGTACCCATTCTGCAATCTGTTAAATAAAGTTTTCATTCATTCATTCTAGGATGAGGTTGGCCTCCAGTAAGGCCATCTGCACCTCCTGCTTCTGTTCACTTGTTTCATCTCCTCCAGTAAGGCCACCTGCACCTCCTGCTTCTGTTCACTTGTTTCATCTCCTCCAGTAAGGCCATCTGCACCTCCTGCTTCTGTTCACTTGTTTCATCTCCTCCAGTAAGGCCATCTGCACCTCCTG
This sequence comes from Notolepis coatsorum, assembly GCF_963971535.1. Lineage (NCBI taxonomy): Eukaryota > Metazoa > Chordata > Actinopteri > Aulopiformes > Paralepididae > Notolepis > Notolepis coatsorum. The sequence continues at coordinate 171,809,116 of NC_140171.1, read as the reverse complement.
CTTCTGTTCACTTGTTTCATCTCCTCCAGTAAGGCCATCTGCACCTCCTTCTTCTGTTCACTTGTTTCATCTCCTCCAGTAAGGCCATCTGCACCTCCTGCTTCTGTTCACTTGTTTCATCTCCTCCAGTAAGGCCATCTGCACCTCCTGCTTCTGTTCACTTGTTTCATCTCCTCCAGTAAGGCCATCTGCACCTCCTGCTTCTGTTCACTTGTTTCATCTCCTCCAGTAAGGCCATCTGCACCTCCTGCTTCTGTTCACTTGTTTCATCTCCTCCAGTAAGGCCATCTGCACCTCCTGCTTCTGTTCACTTGTTTAATCTCCTCCAGTAAGGCCATCTGCGCCTCCTGCTTCTGTTCACTTGTTTCATCTCCTCCAGTAAGGCCACCTCCTGTTTATGTTCCCTTCTTCGATGGAAGTGTGGATCCAAGTAACTAGCTTTGTTCAGCAGCATGAACACCCTCTTTTCCTCACTATACCGCTCCTCCAGATCGGTAATGATCTGTGTCTTCAGTGTTTCCCCTGAAAAAAAATTCAGCAGCGGTGCTTATTTTTTTTTTACATTTTAAAGTTAAATGCATCAATCTGGTGCACTTTGAGAGCAAAATAAAGAGGCTAGATCTATGATTAACTTTGTGCTCAAAACACAAAATCGACTAGACTGCAGTGCTTTCTCCCTGCAGCCTTTTCCTCAGGTCAGTCTTTTACATTAAGCACCCCCCACAGCCCAAATAAAATTATTTACACACAAAGTATTGTCAACAATTACAATTAAATTGTTACAATTAGGTCCACCATTCTACCTATTTTTTTTGGATCCGCACTTGTTGAAGCATGCACGCCAGTGTTGAAAAGACAGCTCTGTTGATACAGTATTTAAAAACGGGTAGACCAAACTGGTGGCCCTATTAATTGAATGGAAGAGACACAAGACGTAACTGACATAATTGCTAGCATTGTCCACTAGCATTGTCTGTTGTAAATAATGGAGTTCCACAAATCATGTCCAACCCAGATTCGGCTCAAACAAGGGACTAAACACGTTCCGCAATTATGCCACATCAATGTGGAACGCCCTACCCACAGCCGTAAAAAAATGTGAATCACTACTAGGGCTGGACGGTATGGTCTAAAATGTATATCACGGTATAATTTGAAGCATAGACGGTAACGGTATATCACAGTATATTAATTAATCTTAAAATTTCTATTTTTCTCCCATCCCAATTTCGTATTATCCAATTCTACTCTCCCCTGTCTCGAACGTTGTTAGACCATGCCTCCCACTGGTCGGCTGCAATGTGGACCAAGCCTTGCATCACGTGTCCCCTCCGGTACACGAGGAGGCAGCTGTCTCATCTTTTCACCTGCACAGCACGACCTCTCAGCGGCGAGGAGTGACGCGTGGGAGGGACACGCTGCCCCCGTTGCTTCCTGATTCTGCTGTACAGGCGCACCAACCGACCTGTAGGAGTCGCTGTCCACAACGTCCGATCCCCACCCACCGGCTTTCCCACCCCCTAATACTGCCAATTGTATTAGTATGAACGACCAGCCAAGCCGGAAACAACACAGAGAGCTGGGCTTGAACCCAGCATCTCCTGCGTTAGTGGCGAGCGCCTTGCCTACTGCAGGCCATGTGAGCGGCGCGGGGCGCGGAGCGGGCGGTTTTGACGTGAGCGAGGAGTGGGTTTTAAAATGAGTCGGCGCGACGTCCGGAGCGAGAGTTCTCCTCCGCTCCAATCCACTCCAGGCCGCTCACAGTGGTTTAACACTGTTGATGTAATATACATGCAGTACAATGCCAAAGCAACAGATGGCGATGTACAAACATGAAGGCCATTTTCAACCAATGAGAAGGGTGAACCTGTGATATCCTGTTCAGGCTTCACTCCTCCTCCTTCACTCACTCCTGTTAGAAAAAGTATCGACGCCATTGTTGTTGTCGTTAGCTTACATGCTAACGTTAATGGCAGCGACCATAGCATTGTGGCTCGGCTAGCCTATCATCGCTTAATAGAGCTAATGAATGGATAAACAACGTTATTTAACATTGCAGAATGGGTACAATTACAATGCGGCTCAATACAAACAATTGTTAAGGGGCCCAGGGGGTGTAGACTGTTGTAGTTTGAGCTAATTTACACCATGCTCCAAAAAAAAAAAAAAAAAATCTGCCGAGCGATCTGGAGCGGGGAGCGCTCAATTCAAGGTGAGCGGAGAGCGACTTGGGGTCGGGGTCAACATGAACGATTAGCGGAGCGGACCAAGCTTTAAAGAGCGAAGAGCGGATTTCTCGGCCGCGCCGATCCGCTCACGTGGCCTGCCCTACTGCGCCACTTAGCCGCCCTAAACATTTCTATATAAATGCTTCTGAAGGGGTAAAGATCTGGCAGCTATTACTGTACTCTTGTATTACTAGGACATATTTCACATAGTACAGAGGTATTTTAAGAACATTTATTGTGCAAAACTGCAATAGAAAAATGCAAAACCTTTTCTCAAGTTACTTCCATCTCTGAAAAACACTTTTCATGAAATACAATCAAATCAAGCAGCACAAAGTGAAAATAAAAACTACTGCAGGACACAAGGTTTCTTTCCCTCAAACAACGCAAACACAATAAAACTCCAACATAACTTAGTTTGACAACGTAGAGAGAGAGCGTGATGCAATAGGTTTACATTTGAGGTTTGAGCGTCCTAAGTTGCTGTAGTTGATGTCACACCAGGATGTCAATGTCAACACACAGAGTTGGAAACGAGAGCAGCCCGATGGATAAAGCGATATAAAGAAACGAATAGCCAATAAATGTGAAGTTATCTTTGAACCTCTGTTGTCAAGCCTCGTCACTATAACCTCCCTTTCCTCACTAATGAAACTGGTGCCGCACAGTCACGTAAGAACGTTAGCATAGCGGCTAATGTTAGCCTGTTGCTGCGCTAAAGCAAGTCTCCTCTCAGCCTCCTTAGCCAAATTGAAATGCCCAAACTATATGACAAGGTCCGTGAGCAAGTGGAGAAAAACTCAGTACAATTAAACACTGCAACGACCACTGCAAACGTTGAGTGAATCGTCAAGTAACGTTAACATCATTGCTACTGCTGTGACTAGCTGCTCTAGTCTACCGGTCACAAGGTATGAAGGTATAGTCAAAATCAATACCGTATACCATCCACCCCTAATCACTACCCAGTACCCACCTTCAAAACCGCTCTCAAGAGCACCTATGGGAGGCTGAAATTCGAACCTGGCCCCTGTAAATGTCTGAACCGCACTCCCACCCACCCACCCCCTCCTAATGTACAGTTCCCTCCCCCTCGTATGTATATATTTACTGTTAGGATCTGTTTAACAGTACTGTATATTTACTGTATATTTGCATATCTTGTATGTCACAAATGTAACAGTACTGTATATGTCATGATTAGATTAGATGATTGATTAGATTATTATATCTGTATATGTCATTATGAATTGAAAATGGGGGACCCTGATGTAAACGAGACGAAAGTCTTTCTCTGGTCTGAATCCCCTTAACACATTCGGGACCATTGGGATGAGTCTAATTATTCTCAAGAGGACCGGGGAATGTAAACAAACGTGGGGCTGTTTGTACAGCTAAATCTATACTTTATAATATTGCTATCTGTCCATTCTCATTGTCAATTGAGTCCATAAACCGTCCCTTCAAAATGGCTTAAAGAAAAAAAAAATCATCAATAGGTTCTCATTTTATAGCGCCGTGAATATAAGCGTTATACCGGATTTGGGTCTAGTATAGTTCCTGGAAGCCGAGATACAGGGCTAATGGCTAATAACGTTAAATCCAATGGCATTTCGGTTATAGATACGCTCCAGTTAAAACTCAAACTGCATATGATCGGTACGATCCTCACGCATGTATGCATGAAATGGGGGGGCAGGGGACGTCGTTTCTAATTATCGATTACCAATAACCGCATTAGCCACATAGGCCGAACGCCTGGTTGGCTATCAAAACAAGGCCCGATCGGGATGTACTTTACGTGAAAAAGATCTTACCGTGGTCCGGTGGGAGCGCCCGAGCATTTCCCCGTTATCGATCGCCATCTGGTAGATCGATATGTCCATTGGCTGATGATAAATCCCCTTATTGCATGGTGAAATCTGCGATGCAAAACGTAATCCAAGCTACTATGCTACACATCCAGAATCCTGCTACTGGAAACTAAAAAAAAAAGAGTCCACCGTTCGGCCACAGGGAACACTGCATTATCGCGATAGCGCCCCTAAGATGATCTGGCCGGTATTGCACCTTCTCGAATTCATAGAGTAGGGTAGATCTGCAGTGCCGCTCGGCGACCTTGAATAGGTTATTAAAATGGAATAAAAGCAATAACAACTTGCCACAGATTTATCCGTGCCTCTGTCCACAACGGGTGGAATCGAAACACGGAGATATACGTCCTTGGGCGCCTGTTAACAATTGTGTGTATTGAGCTGTACTGTACTCTACCTAGGGCTGGGCGATATGGCCTAAATATGATATCACGATATTTTCTGACCTTTCGGCGATACACGATACGCATCACGATGTTTTTCTTTTTTTCCCCAAACAATTCATTGTGAGGCTTACCAAGACAGTATTTGAGTTTGCAAGCTAACATTAAAGACAAAATAAAATACCCATGCATTTAGCATTTTTATATTATATATTAGATTTAGATTATTGGATTATTAGATTATATATTGCATATATTTAGCAATGAGATATTATATGATTTAGATATGAAATATGATGAATTGAAAATGGGGGACCCTGATGTAAACAAGACGAAAGTCTTTCTCTGGTCTGCATCCTCCAGTCCACTGTTGACTGTTGTTGTATTGAGCTGTACTGTATTGTACCTATGCTGCAATCTGTTAATAACGTTTATATTCATTCAGTCGGCAAACAGAATCATTTTGATTGACAGTCGCGTCTGCCAATTACGTCACATCGCTTGCACCAGCCCTGCTGTTCTTAGCACCAATCGGCAAGCGCGTATTAATTTTTTACTTCCGCCATTGGAGAGCTCAATGAAAACAACAATGGCAGCGGTAGCTCGCCGCGGCCGACGTTTAGCTTTTAGCGCTGCAGAATGACTAAACGACTGGAGGCATAATGATTTTACTGCAACGGATGTTATAATAAAAGCCTTTCCATACATCTGTCTGATTGAAAACGTTATTAACAGACCGCAGAATGGGCACAACGGAGTCAGCACGGGCTGAGATATGAACGGCTAATGCTTGCTATATCTAGGTCGACCTCGGTCATTGCTATGTAAATACGCTGATGTTATTGAAAGTGTAACTATATAACGTCAATGCCACAAAACGATAAGTAGTAACTTTTGATGCAGTAGTGTGTGTGTGTGGGGCGGCGCTGTTCAAAAGTGTCAACGTGTGGACCAGATTGACGCAACACAAGCCTCTTGGGCAAAACATCACGATATCCACGATACGTTTAAAAAGTGTATCGTTAATGAACTGTACCCGATATTTATATAATATCGTCATATCGCCCAGCCCTAACTCTACCCATTCTGAAATCTGTTAATTCAAGTTTTCAATCAATCAATTGGGATGGAGGAGATAGCAGCAAACACGTCTCGCCCATGCAGAGGGGAAAACATTCTATCCTCTAGACTGGGCACGGGCAGGATATTCCTTTATTGATCTCCTTGGGCATAACAAAAAATATTGTTTGTTTCCTGTTGGTTGTCAGTTAACACTTTAACTGCCCAAGGTTAAATTCATGATATACCATCCCTTGCCAGCTCTATTTAACATGGAGAAGTTCCCCTTCTTTGCAGGGCTATAACTTTTTAAATTCTATTGCTAGATTGCCATTATTAGGGCCCATTCAATGTCCTATATGTATTGTTCATGGTGTAGCAACGTTAAACTTTTTCATTCACATATTCATACTAAAATATGGTCTAAAGTATAAGTATGTTTTCATCTCTTTCTGCAGCTTTCTCCAGAACGTGATTTATAGCCCCAAATGCATTATATTGATGATGAAATACAGTTTGATAGCGATCTGTGCCAGATAATAAATTTCAACTGGATGTGGTTCTGGAAGTTACTACATGTCATCTGATGTTGACCGGATGGGCGAGGGGGCGTTTATAATTCCGTGGGCAACGTTATACCATTCATCTAATGTGGGTCATATGTTCATCATAGCAGTTTATATTGAACACGGTAATACTACACGCTAAAACTCACCCCAGTCTCCTCGGGCCGTTGGGCGATCAGCGTGGAGTAGACAGTTTTCAATTATGGGATGTTGAAATGCCAGATCTATTTCCAGGTTGTATAATAGTATATACGTCCAAATCATGTTGTTTTTTTGAGTTATTTCCACCGATCGATGTTCACTGTGTGAAGACGGAGTCTCTCTAACATTAGCGAGTGCCCGGACCACATATGGAGTGAGTCCTGCCGGTTCAAAGGTTGACATCCGGTTTCGATCTGCCGATCGGCCACCAGATGGCGCTCTTGAACCGCTAGAGGGTTGAGAGGAGATCAGCAGTGTGTCTCAAGGCTGCAGAGGGGAAATATGATTCCGATCACAGATTTTTAAAATATTGATATCAAAGACGATTTACGGCGTCCTCGGCAACTTGAGCATGGCTAGGAAAGACGCCTAAACACGTTCCCGGCAGTTAAAGTGTTAAGGCCATGGGTAGGTAGGGAATTTATTTAATTTTTTATTTTATTCGTTCCCACGGCGACTATGGATAGGGAATTTCTTTATTTAATAAAAATGTTCACAACAACATGGATGCTTGTACTCTGCCAGCATGTTTAATATCCATAATACTAAAGGTTTGACTAAGATTTCTACGAAACTTTATTAAAAAAAGTTTTTTTTATTTAATTTTTTCTTTTTTAAACTCATAAAATATATTGGGTCGCACCTAAATCGGCAGGGTCAGTCGGCAACCGGAAACAAACCATTTTTTAGGCCTTGGGGAGATTCAGTCGTCATAGCAGCAGGGGGTACAGGTATGGTCAGGGTAATAGGAGAGCAATACATATAAGCAATAAACAAATGTAATCTGAATATACAATTTTAATAAAATAAACCGCAGAGTTGCATATGAGTCTGTATACCCTATTGGTCATAATATAACTTACAATAAATATAGGCAATATAAAATATGACTAAAAGTAAACGGTATACACAAAGGTGCAGATCATAATGAGTTATAGTCCATGCAGGGTTTAGTGGTTAAGAGTCAGACATTCCTAATGGTTCCTCAAGTTCTGCAGCCGTTAGTTCTCCAGCTGCTGGCAGCAGTCCGTGCCCCCGGTTGTGGAGCCTGATGGCCACTGGCTTGAAGAACTGGCAGACAGGCACACAGACACACACGTTGTTGACCTAGTAACATTAGTGCCAGCTTGCTTGCTGTTGCCTGGTGTTTTGAAAGCGTTCCAGTCCTTACCGAGCGGTGAGGAGGATCTGATGGTGATCCGGGCTTGTTCTTAGTGGTAGAAATTAGGGATGCATGATAATTATCGGGCCGATATCAGCAATTATGATGTCATCCCGATAAACCCGATAACATTATTGATAGCTCCGATAATATATAATACATTTTTTGGTTAAAAGAAATCCGGTGTGGGTGGATTGGGATGAAGGGCGTTTGTTTTTACTGTAGGCTCCTCCCGTTTTCCCAGTACTGTGGTACGACTGATAGCGTGTGGTTTAGGAAGAGGGAGTTTTTCACAAATCCAGTGCTCCCTTTCTCATGCCTGGCTGTGACGTAGTCGCGTAACTTTCAGAAGCAGCACAGATAGTAAACAAAGATGGCGTCGTCAGACTTTTTCAAAGTTTCAGAGGAAACCAGTTTGCTTGCTATTTTTATTTTTTATTTTTTTGATCTTTTTCCCCCTCCATTTTCCTCCGATTTTTCTCCCATCCCAATGTTAGTCGTTATGCCAATTCCCAATCCCCCCCACAGTCAGATCATCTGGGAGAGTGGAGGCTATCGCATGCTTCCTCCGACACACGTCCAGCCAATCAACCGCTTCTTTTCACCTGGCAGAGCGGATATTCTCCGAGAGGGCGTAGCGTGTGGAAGGATCACACTATCCCACTCAGGTCCCATCCGCGCTTAGCAGGCGCCCCGACCGAACTGTAGGAGTCGCTGTTTACAACGACCCGGACCCACCCTGCCAGCTTCTCCCACCCTCTAATACTGCCAATTGTATTAGTGTGAACGGCCAGCCAAGCTGGTGACATTGCTTGCTATTTGTAACAAATGCAGAAGTTCCACGAGGAGGGAAAGGGGCAACAAGCTATAACACATCCAACCTAATAAGTCACCTGAAACATCACCACCGCTACGATGGTGTATTAAAATCCGACGACGACGCCGAGCAGCTAAAGGCTAAGCTAATCCAAAGCCAGCTGCAAAGGAACCGGCGTGGCTTGTACCTATTGACGAGGCATTTGCAAAATTAAAGACGTTTGACAGAGACGATTTGTTTGGTTTATTTAATTCTTTTTGAGGTGTGCTGTCCTATAAATGCCAAGTAATAGTTGTTTCATGGATCCACAACAGTCTCCTCTCCTATAGCGTCAAATGTTTTATCTGCTGACAAAGCACAATACCTGTTGGTTTTTAGTTCACTCATTGTTCAGGGAAATGCATTGTTAATGACATTGACGGATTGTGAATTTTGTGATTGACTCAAATTATATTTATTTGGAAAAATAAATATAGTCACTTTATTTGAAGAGTCAAAACTGTTCTCTTGGCTTTGTTTTGTTCATAGTAGTAACGTTCATGTCATGATAAATCTGGTTAGGTCAAAACTACAGGAATATACATAATAAAAAGAAATTATAATACAATAAATATATATATATATATATTATCGGTATCGACCTTGAGGAGCAGAAAGTTATCGATATCGGGTTCAAAAAAAATCAATATCGTGCACCCCTAGTAGAAATCTGTTATCCAACTGTTGAATTATCTGTGGTGACGATCCATGGCTGTTCTTTTTATATTATTATTATTATTATTAGCTGCTGCAGCCTCAGATATTATTAGCCCTTCATTAGCAAAATCCAGAACAAACATTGGCTTAGCAGTGTTTCTCATCTGTTTATCTGACATACATTATCCTAGTTTAGCTTGGCTTAGGAGTCCATGGTAAAGTTGTATTATTTGCAGTTTACCAAACAATTCTTTTTCAATCTTCTGTAGATGTCCATGATATTACATTTAGAGTTGTTGCGATACCGATACCAGTATCGGAAATGCCTCCGATACTGCCTAAAATGCTGGTATCCGTATCGGCGAGTACGCCGAAAGGCTAGCCTCCAATACCATATGACGTCATTTATCAACACGTGCGGTATCCTCCTACTGAGAGTCAGCATTATAAAACAAACGTGTTTTTAATCGACTGTGAATTAAAGTGTCAATGCTGTTTGTCATTTTAACAGCAGATACTTTCTTAAATGCCATCGTCCCGAGAGAGGGTTGTTGACAGGGATTATTTTGACCCCGATATCGATACCGATAACTTTCTGCTCCTCAAGGTCAATACCGATACCGATAATATATATATATTTATTGTATTATTTAAAAAATTTGTATTCCTGTAGTTTTGACTAACCAGATTTATCATGACATGAGCGTTACTACTATGAACAAAACAAAGCCAAGACAACAGTTTTGACTCTTCAAATAAAGTTACCATATTTATTTTTCCAAATAAATATAATTTGAATCACAAAATTCACAATCCGTCAATAACTTGTAAACATAACACTGCTAAATGTAAACATTTGCCAATTGCCATAGTGAGGTTCATCACTCAGTGATGTAAAAATAAAATAAAGGCCTCTAGAACTGTTGCAAATCTTTGCATAAGCCTGGGATTCAAATTCAATACTGGCAGGTAAAATCGGACAGTCAGATATGTCTCTATGTAAACAAAGTGTATACAAACTGAAAAACTGCATTCCTCACAGTATCAAAAAGAAATAAACAAGTTACTGAAACAAGTTCCACACATTAACAAACAGTCATTTTACAGAACAAAGGATTAATTATATTACTTATAATAATCCATATAAATGACAGTGAGTGAACCCTTTTTTCCACTAAACTACTAAAGCATTGAGGTTTCAAACTTTCAATTGTTTTCGTTTTTTTCTCAAAGAGAGATATTGTCTGCTCTGAGAGTGGAGACCACTAGTCACCACCACTAACTTGTGTTTCAGAAACCTTGTTTAAATATGCTGATACTAACGCATAATATACATGTGAAAAAGTAGAGCCAGGTACTAATATCTAATTGTGTGCCCAGGTAAACGAGAAGCCATTCTTCCTATTTTCAATTATCAATGTTACGAAGGATCAGATTAAACCGAATATATATATTTATTTATTGATATATATTGAATAGTATTTGTATATCGTTTGATATCCCTTGTATATTCCTTGTACATATACACGGAATATCCCTTTAGCCTACTATAGCCCATAATAGTTCATTCTCTTATTGGACAAAAGGACCAGGCGCCAGGGGACCAGCCCCTGGCGTCAAGTTCAAAGGTACCGACGAGACATGTCCATACTAGCCCCGGCTCCGCTCAGGGATACGGCTACCGAAATGAGAGTGGCACTATTTGTTCACGTGCATATAAATATGGCGCAAGTAAATGTAGAAGTCCCTTAGTCCCTTACCCTTCTTCCAACTTAGTAACAGAACGTGAAGCCTCACCCACGATACCACGTGCGGTGAAGTATGGCCTGTTTGGCCTTAGAATAGCATCGAGACCTCGTGCGAATTAATAACTGAATTGTCAGAGTTTGGCACTGTACCGTCGAGTGCGACGTATTTCTATTAAGTAATAATAGTCTATAGTGTATGGTGCATCGTGCGGTTAGAGTTCTAAAGTGACCAGCATCTCCAACGCTTCCTCGTGTTATCTAGAGTCTTAACCAGGCTGGGCCGACCACATGGCGCTTGCATCCGAGGAGATCTAGGCGAGGACCGAGGGACATGTACACTGGATTACCTACCCGATGACTGCTGAGCCCTATGCGGCTGGAATATATATTTGCTTTGGTACTGTGATTTGTGGAGCGGATAATCGCCGACGCCTGTGAGTGTTGGATTTACCCCCGAGAGGAGTCAAGTTGAGTCGGCGCTCAGAGAGACTGAGGTCGCCTAGCTTCTTCTTCATTGTGGAGCTACAGCCTACAAGAGAACCAAGGTGTATTCATCTGCGGATCAAGAGTCTACTGCACTGTCTTCTGTACTTGAAGTCTCCCTAGATATCGTTGACCAGACGGTCTACTACCGACTAGTGTTGTCACGATACTGGAATTTCGACTTCGATACGATACCTTGAAAAGTATCGATACTTCGATACCATTTCGATACCAAAAAAAAAAAAAAAAAAAAATATATATATATATATATATATATATTTTTTTTTTTTTTTTTTTTTAAACAAATTTAGCTTTTGTTGCTGGTTGATTCTCCTCAGCTTCGAGTCTGGTACTATAAGAGAAGATAAATATAACACTTTTAAAACCCTTTGTTTATCTTTAGATCACACATTTAAAAATAACTGTTCATCTCACTTCAATCATTTTTATTGCAAATGCAGAACATGGTATTTTCTCAAGCAGACAGATGTAAACACTGTAATCTGTGTTGCATGTACCTCACAAACTGAACAGTTAGTAACAGTTTTTATTTAAAAATAACGAGAGCAAGCGAGAGAGAGAGAGAGGTATCGGTAGATAGAGAGAGAGATAGAGAGAGGTAGCGGTAGATAGAGAGAGAGAGAGAGAGAGAGCGAGAGAGAGAGAGAGAGGTAGCGGTAGATAGAGAGAGAGAGAGAGAGAGAGAGAGAGAGCGAGAGAGAGGTAGCGGTAGAGAGAGAGAGAGCGAGAGAGAGGTAGCAGTAGATGGAGAGAGACAGAGAGAGACAGAGAGGCTATGCTCGGAGCATTTTAGTAATGTTACATTTTCAACAAGATTGCTGCTATTTAAACACTTGGTGGAAACGGGGTAACGTTAACCTTATGTCGACTGTAGTATTGTATGACCTCGACATAACGTTTACACGTTAACGTTACTCCGTTTCCAATGCAGTATTTATAACTGTGGCCAGCTAAGCTAAGGGAGCTAACTTTAGCTGGTAGCTGTAACGTTACAACGAAGCAGCTGTTGATATTATGCGCCATCAGTAGACAACGTATCATGTATTAAACTAGAGTTAATGGTTTAATGCTTCAGTCACAGTGACGTTGAAAGAGCAGCTGTCACGAACCTCTTTCATTTCTTTATGGAGATCGGCGCTGGCACTGCTATAACCGCTTGCAAATAGCATTGGGGCATTTGTAGCTTGTCCTTCGTTGTTTACTTGAAACCCGAAGTACCTCCAAACAGCACTTCTGCTGCTTTCTTTATCCACAAGCACAAGTTGCGGAGGCTCTGCATTTACCATCTTCAGCTAAAATGTTTGTTTACTAACTGAAGAAGACGGCTCTCTGTGACTATGTGAGGGGGAGGGCTGGACTCGGAGGAGCCGGGGGGGCAAGCACGCTGAGCGCTCTGAACAGCACGTCAACAACTTGCGGTAGAACACTCGCCAGCTGGTGGTACCGATACTGCAGAAAGTATCGGTACTTCGGGAAATGAGTATCGAAGCCTTTTTAAATATTCAGTATCGATATGTATCGATACTTCGATATTTTTGACAACACTACTACCGACGGCTCTCCTACCCCCCCTACCGGCTTACAACCGGGAGGACCCCTTCCAGAATATCCCGCTATATCATTAAGTGTACCATAGATCTAATTCCCTAAGAGCCAGGTTGTATACTTGCTTCCTGCGTAACCAGAGATTGGACATTCAGTGTTGATTTGCCTACGAGTACTCATTTGCCTTACAAGTGCATTCAAATCATAAATGTAATAGTAAATATCATATGTACCTTTTGCTATATTAAATATTTGATTATTACCTTTGTCTGGAACCGATTTCATTGTGGGAAAGTGTTCATCATATTTAAATATCGTGTACTGTATGGCCAGTAGTTAAAGTACATAAAGCGGTAGTGGTTTAATGATACCATACTTATCAATACAGTCAGGGAATTGTACCCCTCAGTTACAATCAATATTAAGCCTAATGTCAGTGATGTATATCCAGGAGAGGTCATATTCCACGTGGAGTGAACTCCTATTGAGTGGAGCATGTAACGCCTTACTTTTATACATAATAAAGTACCTTGGACCTAATGAACTAAATGTTAACAAAGTATATAGAACAAATATTATTCACTTGATAGTTTTTGAATTCGAGGTAAACAGATGGATAGGTGTTTACTGAATGTGTCATTAGGAAGTGAAGTAGAAGCCATTCTGGATGGATTTCAGGTCATCCGGCCTGAGACTTGAGTGACGATAATCAATAGTTTAACATCAAATTCCTCAATGGGTGCTTAATCATGATTATTATGCCCTCTAAAGTAAATGTTACTGTATTTATAAAGGACCTTTCAATACAGTTAAGTAACAAAAGAGCTTCCCAAATCAAAATAAAAACAAGACTTTACACATTAAGAAAATGCCTGCAGGTTGTTTTAAAAATGAAATCAAACTTTATTTATATAGCCTTTTGTGCAAGATTAAAATACAAAAGTGCTTAACGTGGAAGTCATCAAATAAATGCAACACAATAATTGAAATGGGAATAAAACAACAACAAATAACTAGTGGTAATGAAGTAATGAATTAGATAAGAGCTAATAAAATAGCATGGTGAGACAGAGACTCTGACCGCTATGAGGGCCGTCTCTGTGGAGTGACCAGTCCTGAAGCCTGACTAGGGTCTAGGAGGTAATTCTGTAAGAGATAATCAGAAGGTTGGTTGGATACAGCACGTTCAAGTAGAGCTGCCGCGATTACCGCGGTATCGCGGTTACATCACGCCCACCGCAAGAGTAGGCTGAATACCGCGTCACCGCTGTTTTTTTATAATAATAATAAAGTACCCTCCTCTCGTTGGGCTTGCGGCTCTGCAGATATACCCTACTCCTCTATCGAGGTTCCAAGCGACCCTATTGGGTACCAGAAAAGTCACGTGAAACATTGCAGACCACTGATCGTCCTGAATGTCACCAATTGATCAGAGCTCATCACAACACGGCTAATAACGTTAGCTTTAGCTCCCCGCCGGAGTGGACTACCATCGCTCCTCAGGAGTACTAAACGAGACATAATGATTTTACTGTCTGCAACGAATGTTATAATAAAAGCCCTTCGTTCTATACACTTGTCTGATTGAAAACTTTATTAACAGACCGCAGAATGGGACAACTCAGCACGCTCTGAGCAAAGAAAGGAACTGAGATATGAATTTAGTATTGCTTGCCCTTGCTATGGTCCGGTAAATACGCTGATGTTATTGAACGTGTAACTATATAACGTTAATGCCACAAAACGAATGCATTTATTATAAAGTAGTAACTTTATAATAATAATAATAAGAAAGGGTCGGGGGGGTAACCACCCCTGCCCGTGACACCGAGTGAACGGCGCACGACCAGAGGGGAAACTTCGAATCCGTGTTTCACTTTCAATAACTAATGCGTGCTTGCCGAATCCCAAACAATATTCATGCTGCAAAGTCATCCTCTAAAGATAGACATTTAGACTAGAGGCAGGCTATATGCTATAAAGAGTAGACTACTAAAAAAAAATGCATTCAAACTTTTTTTAAATTTTTTTTTGTGTGCATGTAATAACCGCGGTGGTAGGAAATATTTCGCAAATTTGTGCGGTAAGGAAAACATCAATACCGCGGCAGCTCTACGTTCAAGTGATTTAGAAAGGAAGGAGAGAAGAGAGACAGGATGATAGTTGTCTATGACGGTGGGGTTCAGGGTTGTTTTTATGAGCGGTGTGACTCTGGCTTGTTTCAGGGAGGTGGAAACCAGACCGTACCAAAGTAGTGCCAGACCGAATCACCGACGTCATTAGTTTAACCATTTATTATAATGCATAATAAATGTCAATGGTAATAGTTATTCTTGGTGAGGTGGTTCTACTCTTAGGGGTGCTCCCTGCTGCACCTGGGTGACACTCTGAGGTGATCCATTACAACTCTGAAGTGGAATTGGTCTTGAACTTTGGGTGCTTTCCTTTAAATTATAATCTGAACGTTGAGGTAAATTTATGTAACATTTTCTAAGGCTTTTATTTTGAAATGCCACATCAGAATGTACTGAACGTTTCTGGGTGACACTCTGAGGTGTTCCATTACAACTCTGAAGTGGAATTGGTCTTGAACTTTGGGTGCTTTCCTTTAAATTATAATCTGAAAGTTGAGGAAAGATTGCTAGTTTATGACATTTTAGAGGGCTTTTGTTTTGAAATGCCACATCAGAATGTACTGAAAGGTTCTGAGTAACACTCTGAGGTGTTCCATTACAACTCTGAAGTGGAATTGGTCTTGAACTTTGGGTGCTTTCCTTTAAATTATAATCTGAAAGTTGAGGTAAATTTATATAACATTTTCGAGGGCTTTTATTTTGAAATACTACTTCAGAATGTACTGAACGTTTCTGGGTGACACTCTGAGGTGTTCCATTACAACTCTGAAGTGAAATTGGCCTTGAACTTTGGGTGCTTTCCTTTAAATTATAATCTGAAAATTGAGGTAAATGTATATAACGAGGGCTTTTATTTTGAAATGCCACATCAGAATACTGAACGTTTCCGAGGGCTTTTTTTTCCCTTTCTGAATGTAGCGCTTCATGTCACACTCGTTGTGTATACGATATGAAATATTAATTTGTAACTGAACATAACATCTCTTGCTAAATCGTATGAGATACAAAGGGGTGAAGGGGAAACAGGATGGCAACTGTCTGTACACAGGAAGGCATTAAGGAAAAGGTAACGTTAGCATGAACTAAAAACCTTTTTACCGTAATAAGGCAAGTGTATGCGCAAACAAAAATAAACGGGTGGACCACTTGACTGTGATATCCGAATTGCAGGCTGGCTTGACCCCGGTACCTGGTGCCATATTCACTCAGTTTCAGTAACTACAGTATATAACCAGACCTGGTGCCATATTCAATCAGTTTCAGTAATTACAGTATATAACCAGACCTGGTGCCATATTCAATCAGTTTCAGTAACTACAGTATATAACCAGACCTGGTGCCATATTCAATCAGTTTCAGTAACTACAGTATATAACCAGACCTGGTGCCATATTCAATCAGTTTCAGTAACTACAGTATATAACCAGACCTGGTGCCATATTCAACCAGTTTCAGTAACTACAGTATATAACCAGACCTTGTGCCATATTCAATCAGTTTCAGTAACTACAGTATATAACCAGACCTGCAAACTGATAAGAGGTGAAAAAATGACATGTTTGTAAACCCCATTCCCCCAGAAGAAAATTGTTGTGATTTTAACATTTAAACGAAGCACTCAAGACAAGAAAATATAGGGGAAAGACAACCTTTATCCGGGTCTGACAGCACTACAATTTTCATATCATATAATGCAGAGGCTGAGACTCACTTTTTTTGCTGACGGTAGAACATTGCGTACGAATTGGAAGAGCCGTTGTGTGTCACACTAACCCTATTTTCAGACAATAGAGGCCGTCTAGTCGACTCTAACAAGCTAAGCTAACACTAGCCGCAGCTAAGCTAACACTAGCCGCAGCTAAGCTAACACTAGCCGCAGCTAAGCTAACACTAGCCGCAGCTAAGCTAACACTAGCCGCAGCTAGGCTAACACTAGCCAAACATACACCGGTACCAGCTAAGAAAATACTAGCTCCTGCTACAGAGGGGGAAAACTACCGCAATATACCAGATGACAGTAACGAAAATAACTATTACAATGAACGTGGAGCATCACCAGGAGGACGGGGCTCAGACATCAGTCCCACTAGAGACACGATCAGGACAGAGGACTGCAGCAGCAGCAGCAGCAGCAGCAGGACCACGTGACTCACTGCAGGAAGCCATGATACTGATGTCAACGTGGCGCTGCAGCCCAGGAGACCAGCGTGTTTTCGCGACAGCGCCACCTACCGTGTTGGATGACAATCAGAGTGTTTGAGTCAATAGCATATATCTGCAGAGCCACAGAGCCCAACGTCTGGGCGGGGCTTCGTGGCGTGGACTAGGCTTGAGGCGGGGCTTCGTGGCGTGGACTAGCCTTGTGGCATGTACCTGGCTTTCAGTGATGCCAGTAACGCGTTACTAAGTAACACGTTATTGTAATCTGATTACTTTTCCCCGAAAATAGTAATCTAACGCGTTAATCTTTAAAAGCCAGTAATCTGATTGCAGTTACTTGTCCAAGTGGCTGTGCATTACTATTTCGTTACTATCTCATCATAAATTCATAATGCAGGCGGAATGCAGTATTTTATTTCGTTTTCGACAGTCAAAAATACATTTTGAGCTGTTTTTCTTTTGGGAGTGACGTGGTGTGGCAGTGAAAGGGTTAAATACAAGAATGTGTCCCGCGGCGTGACTGGTCCCTCTGTCTGTGAGTGACTGCTTTGGTACAATCACATTCCCCATCCACAGTCTGCGAATCAGAGGCAGAGTAGGGCGGGTCTTCACAGCACGTCATGTGACATATGCGCCAATCGTGTGACAGCAGGGCTCCGTCGTCGGAGAATTCCACCCCAAAACGCTTGGCAAAATTAAAAGTGAAACCGCAAGATGACTTTTGCGGTTTCTGTTCAGAATTCCACCCCAAAACGCTCGTCTAAACGTAGCCTCAGTCACTACTTCACGGCGGAGGAAACAAAATACTGTCTACCGCTAAAAACAGCACATCCAATTGCATTGAAAGCATCTGGAATCACAACACTAGCCGACGCTTCGACTAGGTACAGGAGGGTTGATGGTGGCAGAGCAAAAGCTCTTATTTGCCAGATTTACAGTTAATTTACATGTTAAAGAGAGACTGATTGTATGTTTATAGAGAGACATTTATAAAAACAATTTAATAGTTACAGTTGATATAATTGAATAGTTCAGCCTGCATTTGTTAGATGTGATACACTGGTTTTGTAAAACCACTGGCTGGCTGCTCTAATGCTGTGAGCATCATAGACTGTTGCTTTACCATACTTGATGGTACAGAAGCTGAAGCACTAGTTTAACAATTTACGTTATGTGCAGAGAAACAAGTTAAAAACAATTTATGCACTTTCAATAAAGCGTTTAAAAAAAAAACTGTTGGGGGAACGACGACGACTTCGTAACCTAGTTACTTTCAAAGTAACTAAGTTACTCTGATAATCAAGTAATCAGTAAAGTAACTTAGATTACTTTTTAAAGGAGTAATCAGTAATCAGTAATCAGATTACTTTTACAAGTAATCTGTGGCATCACTGCTGGCTTTGCACTACTGCGCATGCGGATGAGGGGGGGGGGGGGGGGGCTCTCTCGCTCGCTCTCTCTCTCTGGATGACCGTGATGCTCTGCGCAAACTCTGTCTGGTCCCTCAAATGGCAGGACATGTAAACAGTCAAGTTGCAGAACAACTGTTTGCACAAATGAGAAAGAATAATTACTTTTTAACGCAGCAACAACCATCGACCCATCTGTTCCTGATGAGAAACATCATAGAACACTTCAACAACAACAAAAACAGGAAGCGAATGGACAACATCACACAAATATTTGGGACAGTGGTGGCAATAAACAGCTACCACCAGGCTGTATTGGGTACATTTTCTACTTGCATTAAAGATATTTAATGCATTAATCCTGTTTTTAATTGATCTAGGAAATAATGTATATTTCATTCATCAAGTTCACTGTTCCTTACTAAGCTGTGTTTGTCATCTGCTTACAGTGTCACAGGAAGCAGTCCTTGATCTATCACAGGAAGCAGCTCAAGGTGTGCTCCCTGAAGCACATTTCTACCAAAGGTAGCTGCATTTCTGGCAGACTCTCTGATTGGCCGACGCCAGTTTCTACACTGGTTAAGCTTAGGCAATCTTCGAAGTTGGTTAAGGTTAGGCAAGTTATTTCGACGGTTAAGCTTAGGCACTCTTTCGAAGTTGGTTAAGGTTAGAGTTTGTCTTAGAGCATGGCGATAGAACGCCAGGTAGTTTGCAGGCTGTTTGACGTGGAAATGGGCAAAGACACAGCTCATCACGCTATTGGGCGCACATGTCACATGACCAGAAACGTCTGCCAGAAATGCGGCTACCTTTGGTATAGACTCCCCTGAAGCGGGTTCAGGTCTGCCCCCAGCAATGACAAGTAAGTGGAATTGCATGTGTAGCAGCCTGAATATTCTACAAAGTATTCAGTAGTGCTAACTAACTGTTACTTTCCCTGTGTGTGTATAACGTGTGATTTACAGTGTTCCTTTGGATAGCCTAACAGTGTTCCTTTGGATAGCTCGCCCAGTCTAACGACGAAGTGAGGTGCTACTCTTCTCCAGAGGCAGTATGGATTACTAGCAATAACATTGAGCCTTTGTTTCCCTTTCTGGAGCGGTCTTTGCGTGGGACCGGTGGAGGTTGCCAGCAGGGGGCGGAGTGCAGTGGTGGCAGGCGGAGCAGTGGAGAGAAGCAAGCAACGAGGAAGAGGGAATCACCTGGAGGTGAGGGGAACAGGAAGCTCTCTTCGACATTGGACTTGGCCGTGAACGGTCGCAGCCACAACGGGAGGTGCTTTGGAATAGCCCCGTTGAAGAAGTCAGTGAAGGGGAGCCCCGCCGGAGCGAGCGACGGGTGATGAGACAAACTTGCTAGTGACGGGTTATCCTAGAAGTATCCGTGATAGTGTGTGAGTAAGAGAAACCGAACCCAAGGACTAACGTCTAAGCTAACGAGACTAATGTCTAACGTTATCGGGTTATAGTAGTTACTGTGTGCGGTATAGTAGCATGCCGCTACCGGCTCCGTCTGACTCGAGTAGACTACCGGGCGTGAGGCGCTGAAGAGACCGGTGGTGTAGCCAGCCACGTTGCGTTGCGTTAACAGTATAACCAAATAGCAGGAGGGTGCACCGAGACCCAAAGCTTAGCTGTGTTTAAGGTAGCACCAAGTATTAGCTCGCGCAACGGAAGCAAGTCAGCAACAGCAGCGGTGGACGGTTCCCAGACGGTACAGAGGATGCCTCTTCCCACCAGCAGAGGACGCCATACAGCACGCTCTGCCCGCTAACCACTGCCTGCTGTTCGCCCAACATGCTGGCTGTGCTCGCAGATTGCCGACGCCATCTTGTCATCCGGACTAGCGGTGACAAGAGTGGGTTCGCCATCTTGGCTAAGTACTAACAGTACCACGTGTGTATCAACAGCAACGTCCATTGAAGTGAACGCTAATCACCAGTGTCTAAGGGGTACCCCAAACAATTTAAGCCGGCTTAGGTTAGGTTTTCTTTGATAACGTGGGCCCACATTTATTGGTTATTTTTGTTATTGATTTATTGACTGTTTGATTCTGAGACTCCCAAAGTGTTTATGTTCTATGCCTGGGTCCCCCAGTACAAGCGGGGTGGTTTAATGTATTGAGCACTCAGTGCCTATGGTGGGAAGAGCTTCCCCAACATTGGTTACAAGAGCACCCAGTGCCATATGAGTAAACCTTAACGTTGTAATGTATAATCTGCCCAGGCTTCACTAAACATAGATTTAATTGGGATCATTGTGTGTGTCTCTTTCTTTGAGTTCCATTTGCTATTTTATTCTCTGGGTAAATATTGTGACGGCATAATTATTTAACCCTTACACCCCATTTACAGAATAGCATTTGAAGGGTCTATACAGGTGGTCAAGGAAGGGTACTGCTTAAAGGGAAGCCCAATAATACTATTGAACTGACAGTCACTGGGTGTGGGAGGGCTGTCGGAGGTACTGAGGGAGTGAGGGTGTGTGGGGAGCTACTGCTGACCGCCTTGTTGGAGGACGCGACCCTGGTCAGACGCCTCTGGTTTTAGCTCCGCAACGATGTACTCACTTTTAGCTATTATGTTTGTTTTTGCTACTTTTTTATTTAAAGCAACACTGGCGGGTACGTCATACGACCGTCAGACACTTATGGACCTGAACCCCGGGCTCAAAGAGGAGTTTGGAGACACTTTTGACCTAGAATGGCCAGCAGAAATCAGACGGGAGAATGGCGGCAAAGAAAAGAACAAAGGCGACGGCAGGAGAAGACACAGAGGGAGACGAGGAGGTATCAGATTGAGACTAAAAAGAGCTGCTTACCGCCCAGCAATTCCATCCATCTTTCTGGCGAATGCCCGTTCGTTGGAGGGTAGGATGGATGATCTGAGAGCGAGGGTCCGGTTCCAACGGGAGATGAGAGACATCAACATTATATGTCTCACAGAGACATGGCTCACGTCGACGACCCCAGACAAAAGCGTCTCTCCCTCGGATGCCTTCACAGTCTTACGTGCAGATCGCAACGCTGGCTCAGGAAAGACCATCGGCGGCGGAGTCTGCCTCATCACGAACAATTCCTGGGTTAATCCCGAGGGGGTGCAGGTCCTCTCAAACTCGTGTTCGCCGGACTTGGAACATCTTTCTATCCTATGTCGTCCGTTTCACCTCCCGAGGGAGTTCACAGCAGTCGTCATGACTGCCGTGTATATTCCCCCACACGCGAATACGGGCAAAGCGCTGGGCGAATTACACGATCATCTCAACAGACACCAGATCAAACACCCAGACGCAGCGATGGTAGTGGCCGGCGATTTCAACCAGGCCAACCTGAAGAAAGTGATGCCGTCCTTTTTCCAGCACATCGCTTGCTCCACCAGAGGGAAGAACACACTCGACCACTGCTATTCCCCGTTCAAAGCGGGTTACAAGGCAGTAGCCGCTCCGCCATTAACGGGGTCCACAAGCTCGAGCGATCATGACTCCATCTTGCTATTTCCGGCATATCAACAGAGATCACGTGACGCCGTCGTGTCACGTGAGACTAAGAAGTGGACCGACGAATCAGAGGCCACGCTCAAGGACGTGCTTGCAGACACGGATTGGGATATGTTCATAGGAAGCGCCAGTGACGTCAGTGAACTAGCAGACATAGTGGTGTGCTACATAACAACAATAGCTGATGGTATTGTCCTCAGGAAAACGGTGCGGATTTTCCCAAACCAGAAACCGTGGGTGGATAGCACTATTAGAGCAGCTCTGAACTCTCGTACCACCGCCTACAACCTGGGTAGAGAGTCAGGAAACATGGAGGAGTATAAGGCTTCAGTCTATACTCTACGCAAAGCAGTCAAACTTGCTAAGAGGACATATGCTGACAAACTGGAGACACAAATGGCACAAAACGACACAAGAGGATTATGGCAGGGACTGAAGTCAATAACTGACTATAAAGTCAGCGCCCCGTCAATGGGGAGCGACGACGCCTCCCTCGCGGACAAGCTCAACACCTTCTACGCTCGGTTTGGTGTAGACAGTGGCGCTGCTGGCTCTCCGGCTAGTGACGTCACTGGCGCGCCGGCTGTTGTGGAGGGGGGGGGGCAACCGCGAGGGGGGGGGGACGCTCTCTCGTTGTCGGAACACAGTGTGAGAAGAGCATTTATGCAGGTGAACACCAGGAAGGCTGCTGGCCCAGATGGCATAACAGGACGTATACTCAAGACCTGTGCCAACCAGCTGGCCCCTGTGTTCACCGCCATATTTAATCAATCACTGGCGGAGTCAGTGGTCCCTGCCTGCTTCAAGAGGTCTACCATCATCCCTGTGCCGAAGAAACCCTCCCCAGCATGTCCAAATGACTACAGACCGGTGGCACTCACCTCTGTGGTCATGAAATGTTTCGAGAGGCTGGTCAAGGACCACATTTGTGCCTCCCTCCCCAGTGATATGGACCCTATGCAATTTGCATACAGGACAAACAGGTCCACCGACGACGCGGTCTCCCAGGTACTGCACAGCACCCTCTCGCACCTTGACCGTCAGAAGGGGGGCTATGTGAGACTGTTGTTCATTGACTACAGCTCAGCGTTCAACACCATAGTCCCCACCAGACTGGTGGACAAGCTGATCGAGCTAGGTCTGAGCTCCGCCCTGAGCGCCTGGGTACTGGACTTTCTGAGCGAAAGACCCCAGGCGGTCAGGGTGGGGGGTCAGACCTCCAACACCATCACCCTGAGCATCGGGTCCCCCCAGGGCTGTGTTCTGAGCCCCCTGCTGTACTCACTCTACACACACGACTGTGTGGCCAAGTTCAGCTCCAACTCCATAGTGAAGTTCGCAGATGACACGGTGGTGGTGGGGCTGATCTCGGACAACGACGAGAAGGCCTACCGGGAGGAGGTGGAGGTACTGGAACGCTGGTGCCAGGACAACAGCCTGCTCCTGAACATTGGCAAAACCAAGGAACTGATCGTGGATTATAGGAGAGGACAGCAGGAGACACACACACCACTGATGATAAACGGGGCTACCGTGGACAGGGTGAGCAGCTTCAAGTACCTGGGGGTCCACATCTCAGAGGACCTGACATGGTCAACACACATAGGCACAGTAGTAAAGAAGGCGAAACAGCGTCTCTACCACCTGAGACAGTTAAGGAAGTTCAGAGTATCGGGGAAGATACTCCAGTCCTTCTACTCAGGAGCTGTAGAGAGCATCCTGACCGGAAACAT
The DNA here is from genome assembly GCF_963971535.1 of Notolepis coatsorum. Classification (NCBI taxonomy): domain Eukaryota; kingdom Metazoa; phylum Chordata; class Actinopteri; order Aulopiformes; family Paralepididae; genus Notolepis; species Notolepis coatsorum. The sequence continues at coordinate 171,785,402 of NC_140171.1, read as the reverse complement.
CACTGCCTGGTATGGAAACAGCACGGCACAGGACAAGAAGGCCCTACAGAAAGTGGTGCGCTCAGCCGAGCGTACCACGGGTATTGCACTACCCCCCCTGCAGGTTCTATACAACAAGAGGTGCAAATCCAGAGCCTGCAGGATAATGAAAGACCCTCACCACCCCAATAACAGCCTGTTTCAGCTGCTGAGGTCAGGCAGACGCCTGCAAATCCCAGCTACTAGGACAGAGCGGCTTAGGCTCAGCTTCTTCCCCCAGGCCATCAGAGCCATGAACAATGTACATTGAGTGCTCAGAACATTGAACTGTCCACACACAAGCACACATGAACACACACACGACACGCACACTGTGCACGCTCACACACGAGCAGCCACTTAACACTTTAACATGAGCGGGCACACACTCATGTCGCACACACGCACACTTATGGCCAAAGGAAAGGACACTTTAAATTAGAATAACAGGAACAGTGTATTGCACTACCAAAGCTAACTAGCATGTCACACATGCGCTGTAAATAACTATGTACAGATACCGAGATGTCACTCCATGTTACCTGCTATCTGTTACTGCACAATGTTGTTTCTTCTTTTGATTCTATTATATGTACCACTGTATTGCACATCGTTGCGGGCAAGACCACCCGCATTTCATTGTATACCTGTATGCCGTGACAATTAAAACTCTTGACTTGACTTGACTTGACTTGGAAGGCGAGGGAGACCAGAGTACCAGTCCCCAGTTTAGTAATTCCTGGGCCCCATCCACTCCAGCTGCAAGCCCTCCAGTACGACGTTCCGGGCCAAAGACGGGGGTACTTATAGGTCCAATACTATAGTATCCTACTACCCAATGTCTGTGTACTACTACTCCCACAAGCAGGGATAATCCACCCTTCTACATTTGGCGTCACGAACAGGATCAACATCCTACTCCACTTCCTTGACAGACCAGTAGAGAGACCATGAGGTCCAAAAAAAGGACCCGTGCCGCGCAGGTGTCGATCCGACAGCTGTTCGCTGACCAAGAGCGGTTGAGCGTGCGCCAGGAACAGCTCTCCCAGGCCTTGCAACCGGAGCTGACCGAGCAGGGTAGAGAGACCATGACGTCCGACGAAGAGACCCGCGCCGCGCAGAAGTCGATCCGACAGCTGTTCGCTGTCCAAGAGCGGTTGAGCGCGCGCCTGGAACAGGCGCAGGAGTGGCAGGTGAAGTTTGAGGAGGAGCAGCTGCGGGGCGACTAGCTGCAGCTGCTGTGTGACCAGCTGCAAGGGTATCTTGACGAGGCGTGGCATCGGCTGAAGGATCCGGAGTGGGATCCGGAGTGGGAGCTGCAGGAGAAGTGCCGGACTCAGGCGGCACTCCTGGAGCAGCAGGCCGAAACAGTGAAGAAACTGGAACAGACCCAAGCCAGGGATCTGGAGGAGCTGCAGGAGAGGTGCCGGAATCAGGCGGCACTCCTGGAGCAGCAGGCCGAAACAGGGAAGAAACTGGAACAGACCCAAGCCAGGGATCTGGAGGAGCTGCAGGAGAAGTGCCGGACTCAGGCGGCACTCCTGGAGCAGCAGGCCGAAACAGTGAAGAAAGTGGAACAGACCCAAGCCAGGGATCTGGAGGAGCTGCAGGAGAAGTGCCGGAATCAGGCGGCACTCCTGGAGCAGCAGGCCGAAACAGTGAAGGAGTTGGAGCAGGCACTCCAAGAGAAGTGTTACTCTCGGGCGGCTCGGCGGGAGCAAAGAGACGGCCAAGACGCCGCCACCGAAGTGAAGGAAGAGGGGGCGGTCACCAGGGAGGAATTGACCGCTCAGGTGAAGGCCCTGGCGGACATAGCGAACCGACAGGCAGGCCCCCTAGACCAACAGGAGCTGGCCCTGGAAAGGACCCAAGCCGCCCTCGACGGGGGACAGACGTTCCTCGACCTGACGATGGCGGCGATAAACTGGTCCGAGGAGGAGATGGTCCTGCCCCCCACGGAGGGTCCCGCCCCTTCCCCCGCTCCCGAAGCGCCAGGCCCGGAGGAACGGACCAAACCACGGGGGGTCTCGACAGTCGTCACAGGACGGATGGGGACCCAGAAGAGGAACCGCGGGTACGACTGGGCGGAGATGCGGCGACTTCAGGCGGAAGGGCCCCAGCTGGAATCAGTGGGGCGGGCAGTGTTCCGAGGGATCCAGCCCTCCAAGACCCCGTTCGATCGGCAACGGGAGAAGAAAGAACCGGACAGGAGAGGGCATGAGAGAGAGCCCGACAGGAGGGGGCCGGAAAAGAGAAAGGCCGACCAGGGAGAGCCTGCTCAGAGAGAGCCCGAAAGGAAAGGGCCTGGGAGGAGAGAGCCCAACAGGAGAGAGCCCAACAGGGGAGAGCCCCACAGGAGAGAGCCCGACAGGAGAGAGCCTGCTCTGAGAGCCCGACAGGAGGGGGTCTGAACAGAGAAGGGCCGACCAGAGGGGGCCTGAACCGAGAGAGCCCAACAGGAGAGAGCCCAACAGGAGAGGGCCCGACAGGAGAGAGCCTGCTCAGAGAGAGCCCGACAGGAGGGGGTCTGAAAAGAGAAGGGCCGGCCAGAGGGGGCCTAAACAGAGAGAGGCCAATAGGAGAAAGCCCAACAGGAGAGAGCCCAACAGGAGAGAGCCCGACGGGAGAGAGCCTGCCCAGAAAAGGGCCGGCCAGAGGGGGCCTGAACAGAGAGAGCCCAACAGGAGAGAGCCCGACAGGAGAGAGCCTGACAGGAGGGGGCCTGAACACAGAGAGCCCGAACGGAGAGGGCCTGACAGGAGAGAGCCCGATGAGAGGGGGGCTGAAAAGAGAGGGGCCGACCAGAGGGGGCCTGAACAGAGAGGGCCCAACAGGAGAGAGCCCAACAGGAGACAGCCCGACAGGAGAGAGCCTGCTCAGAGAGAGCCCGACAGGAGGGGGTCTGAAAGGAGAAGGGCCGGTCAGAGGGGGCCTGAACAGAGAGAGCCCAACGGGAGAGGGCCCAACAGGAGAGAGCCCGACAGGGGAGGACCTGAGGGGAGAGAGCCCAACAGGAGAGAGCCTGACCAGAGGGGGCCTGAACAGAGAGAGCCCAACAGGAGAGGGCCTGAGAGGGGAGAGCTTGACGGCGGAGACCGGGACCTCTGGAGGCAGAGCTACCGACGAGGTTTCTGACCAGGAGGTCAAGGAGGCGAGGACCGCACAGAACAGGGGCCTCGTTGGCGTCGCTACCGGCGCAACTTTCAATACCGGCGCAGACGCTCACCGGCAGGTGTCAAACCGGGCCTAGAGGGTGGAGATGGGAGCCTCAGGAGGGGGGCGTCAGGAGAGGTAAAGTCAGTCCCCTCAAACGAGGATGGAGAAGACAGCGGAGAAGGGGGCGAGGAGGGCGCCGCGGGCGGCTCCTCAGAGGCCTCGGCGGGCGGAGCCGTGGCCAAGGGCCTACCAGCAGAGACAGACGGATCTGACGCGGGATCAGATGCAGGGAAGGTTGGACAAACCTGGCCCCAGAGGAGCACCAGAGGTCGGCTACCCGCTCGGGATCGCCAGGACGAAGTGCTGATGGTTGTAGAACACTGTGTGAAACTAATGGAACAATGTGTGAAACTGTGGGTCTAAGGACCGTTTTCATGTAATTAAACGGGTTTCATTGAGTAACTTGCAGAGGACTTGGCAAGTTTAAAGTGGGGGGAAATGTAGCAGCCTGAATATTCTACAAAGTATTCCGTAGTGCTAACTAACTGTTACTTTCCCTGTGTGTGTATAACGTGTGATTTACAGTGTTCCTTTGGATAGCCTAACAGTGTTCCTTTGGATAGCTTGCCCAGTCTAACGACGAAGTGAGGTGCTACTCTTCTCCAGAGGCAGTATGGATTACTAGCAATAACATTGAGCCTTTGTTTCCCTTTCTGGAGCGGTCTTTGCATGGGACCGGTGGAGGTTGCCAGCAGGGGGCGGAGTGCAGTGGTGGCAGGCGGAGCAGTGGAGAAAAGCAAGCAACGAGGAAGAGGGAATCACCTGGAGGTGAGGGGAACAGGAAGCTCTCTTCGACATTGGACTTGGCCGTGAACGGTCGCAGCCACAACGGGAGGTGCTTTGGAATAGCCCCGTTGAAGAAGTCAGTGAAGGGGAGCCCCGCCGGAGCGAGCGACGGGTGATGAGACATACTTGCTAGTGACGGGTTATCCTAGAAGTATCCGTGATAGTGTGTGAGTAAGAGAAACCGAACCCAAGGACTAACGGCTAAGCTAACGAGACTAACGTCTAACGTTATCGGGTTATAGTAGTTACTGTGTGCGGTATAGTAGCATGCCGCTAACGGCTCCGTCTGACTCGAGTAGACTACCGGGCACGAGGCGCTGAAGAGACCGGTGGTGTAGCCAGCCACGTTGCGTTAACAGTATAGCCGAATAGCAGGAGGGTGCGCCGAGACCCAAAGCTTAGCTGTGTTTAAGGTAGCACCAAGTATTAACTTGCGTGATGGAAGCAAGTCAGCAACAGCAGCGGTGGACGGTTCCCAGATGGTACAGAGGACGCCTCTTCCCACCAGCAGAGGACGCCATACAGCACGCTCTGCCCGCTAACCACTGCCTGCTGTTCGCCCAACCTGCTGGCTGTGCTCGCGGATTGCCGACGCCATCTTGTCATCCGGACTAGCGGTGACAAGAGTGGGTTCGCCATCTTGGCTAAGTACTAACAGTACCACGTGTGTATCAACAGCAACGTCCATTGAAGTGAACGCTAATCACCAGTGTCTAAGGGGTACCCCAAACAATTTAAGCCGGCTTAGGTTAGGTTTTCTTTGATAACGTGGGCCCACATTTATTGGTTATTTTTGTTATTGATTTATTGACTGTTTGATTCTGAGACTCCCAAAGTGTTTACGTTCTATGCCTGGGTCCCCCAGTACAAGCGGGGTGGTTTAATGTATTGAGCACTCGGTGCCTATGGTGGGAAGAGCTTCCCCTACATTGGTTACAAGAGCACCCAGTGCCATATGAGTAAACCTTAACGTTGTAATGTATAATCTGCCCAGGCTTCACTAAACATAGATTTAATTGGGATCATTGTGTGTGTCTCTTTCTTTGAGTTCCATTTGCTATTTTATTCTCTGGGTAAATATTGTGACGGCATAATTATTTAACCCTTACACCCCATTTACAGAATAGCATTTGAAGGGTCTATACAGGTGGTCAAGGAAGGGTACTGCTTAAAGGGAAGCCCAATAATACTATTGAACTGACAGTCACTGGGTGTGGGAGGGCTGTCGGAGGTACTGAGGGAGTGAGGGTGTGTGGGGAGCTACTGCTGACCGCCTTGGAAGGCGAGGGAGACCAGAGTACCAGTCCCCAGGTTAGTAATTCCTGGGCCCCATCCACTCCAGCTGCAAGCCCTCCAGTACGATGTTCCGGGCCAAAGACGGGGGTACTTATAGGTCCAATACTATAGTATCCTACTACCCAGTGTCTGTGTACTACTACTCCCACAAGCAGGGATAATCCACCCTTCTACACATGCATGGGTCCTTAGAAAGTCTTGACATTTCTTAAATTCAAGTTTAGCCGCCTATTGACTGAAACCACGCATGATTTGTCCAATAATCGTATTAAACAGCCACCCACCGCTTTAAGCGGGTTCAGGTCTGCCCCCAGCAATGACAAGTGTTGTATATTATCAATCAATATCTAAGGTTATTTTGCAGTACAATAAGGTTGCTATCTGGAAAAGGAAGAAGGTCATAATGATACAATGGTCTTTCTCTACTGGGTGGAGAAATAAACTGTGCAGGCCAGACAAAAAGGAACTAAATTCTTATTTATTTTGCCTCGGGGCTCAGAGTGAATTTAGAAGGTTGCTTTACATACAAGGATTATTTCAGAGTACATTAACACATGTTGTACAAAGGATTACTAAGGTTTGCACATCAAACCCAGTTTGTACATAACAGTAGTCATGTTAACATCAATGAAATAGAGAATCTTACTGAGCATTTACACATGAGTAAACCTGGTTTCAGATATTAAGGATTACACTAAACTTTAAACAACAATTGGTGTTTCCCATGATTTACTCATGTATAATCAGCAGTCTGTGGGTGGATCGGTTGAGAGACACAGAAACCCCTGGGGAGTTTCTGGCCTCCCTCTCAAACACTGCGCTCTCTCTTAAATACTCTGATTTCCACCAATAATAACAGTCCAATTAGATTTGTCTTCTGGGAGGGCGTACCCGCCCCCCTGTCTTCTTCTTTGGGGTCTCCTACAGCAAACATAGGGGGTCTGCTTTTGGCCCCCTCCTTTGCTGCTCAGGTCTTCTCAGTCCAGGGGGTATTCCACTTAAACATTTTACAAAGTATCTCTAGTGTATATAAATTACACTCTTCCAGTATTATCACAGTTTTACTCTTTTGCTTACATTTTGATACTAAACAGTTGATTAATAGATAACGTAAAGTTATGTATATAACCAAGTTCTGTGAGTTATGGTGACGCTCAGCATCATACTGCACTGTACTTCACTTCGTGCACGAGCACTGAATAAAAAATTCCACCATGTACCTTTACATCCCAACATTCGTCTGGCCACACCCCCATCCGCTTACCTTCATAAGCAGGTGTGTGGTCACCTACTCGCCTCCTTCCCAAACTTTCACCACAAGGCGAGATCAAGGGCCGCAGCGGCGTCTGAAGCTGAGCGTCACCATAACTCACAGAACTTGGTTATATACATAACCTTACGTTCTGTTTCGTTATGGATCTCGCTCAGCATCATACTGCACAAGGGAGGCTGAGCGAGAGCCATAGCCTGACAAATGTACCCCGCTGAGGCCCCCCACAACCATCAGACCGGGGAGGACCGAGCCCCCCCGACCCTCCCTAATGGAGGATACCCCCCCTATTGGAGGCTTACGGGAGGGAGACGGATCCGACCGTGCGAAGAGGAACTCAAGCAACTCAACACACAGGGTGAGCAGACCGTGGCTTGACCCCACGACTACACACACGCACAACCCGCACACCGCCAGGGAACGAACGGAAGGAACAACCTCGTTACTGCCCCCCAAAATCACGGGGTGAAGAGCAAACCCAACCCCGTGGCAAGGCTGTAGCAGCGGAGCGCGAAGGAAGACCCAGACCCACTGAAGGGACTGGATCCCCCGGAAAAAGGGGGCCCGGAGAGGTCAATGACGCCAGGCATCAAGACCCCACCAGCGTATTCGGATAAGGCCCCTCCAAGAGCGGGCCCTTTCCCCCCAATAGCACACCGCCTGGCACACTGACTCTGAAACACAGGCAGTCAGCATGGCCGTAAGCACTCAAAAAGGTTAACCAACGGAAGCAGGCAGCGCACCGGGGAAACCAGGCAGCATTTTTTTACATTTTTTTTACATTTTTACATCCCACCACCCTCGCCATAGGGAGGAGACGGAAATCCCCAGAGAGACTTCCCACGCGAGCTGTATAGATTGAAAAAATATATTGCAGCTATGTAATACTTGGGTTAGGGCTTTCCGAGGAGGAGGCACTGAACCAATACACACTCAATAATCGAATTGAATCGAATACACACACAATAGAGCAGAACTCCTTTTTGAAGTTCTACTCACCTTGACAATCTGAGGAGGAGGCTCTGAACTCTGAGGAGGCTCCCTCACAGGGAAGGAGAGTCCGAACTCACAGAAGGCCTGAGGAGGAGCTTCGTGAGGAGGAGCTCTGACAACTCCCTGAAACAGATCCATAACATGGACCTGAACAACCCACGGAAGTCTTACCAACAGAGACGCGCTCAGTGACGTACTCTATGGCGGGGGAATTTCCGCGGTGCACACGCCCAATCTTCAAGGGCGTGGGACCAGGAACCCCCCCCCCTCTTACCATGTAACGTGCCAAACAGCAACGTAACAGGAACCTTGAAGGACAGGAGGTTTTAACCCCTGATCAATCAGAAAAGGGGAGGAAAGGATTACCAGTTCACCCCTTTACAACCCCACACCCATGATACGATGTAATGACAAGTAGAGCATGACACAGTCATAGCCCCGCTACATGAAGCATCGAAAAGCCTCACATAACTCATGTGCTAACCTGCTATTTGATTTTTACTAAGGAAAAAACACAGAACAGAGAGGGCCCCCTTTAAGAGCCCCGGTACCAGACTTACATATGTGCTTCTGTGGGCAAAACCTAACCCAGTTGTAGATCACAAGACACACACAACCCTTCATCACAACAAAAAATGGCAAAAGTACACTCTTGCTACAGAGGAACAGCGTTTTTCATAACGAGAGAATACAGAATACTCGATTACGTATTGGCCACAGGCCTTGCCAAGCACACATGATAAGTGACCAAACAATCTTTTCTTTAGGAAAAAATTGTTTCTCAAGCGGAAAGCACAACCCCAGCAATTAAGCAGAGGGTTACATCGTATCCCCACAAACACAGTGACACAATATATTGTAAACAACATGTCTGAGAGGAGGGTGGGGAAGCCCCAGGGAAACCGGGGGGACCACCCCTCCTTCCTTACCCTTGATACGACCAAGTTGAACAGGTAACCCTGTTAATATGTGAACACACTGTTCATTGTCATTACAGGCTGAGAAAATAATTCATTCCTCAATCACATGTCACTAAGCATAGCTTCATAGGTTAATTAACCCCCTTAGTTGTGAGTTCATGTTACATGAACACACATGTTCTCATCACAACTAACCAGATCATTTTTACACATGTAAACAACAACCCGATTTCTATGGAGAGAGAAGCTATACCAGTGACAAGACAATTCACACACAACACGCGTCGTATTCTCAATGTATTTCAGCAACACACGTTTTGGAAAACATCGTTATTACAAAACATTTAGAAGGGAAGGAAAGAAGAAGTGTTTAAAGTCCGGTCGGGACCTTCCTACCCTGAGCGCAGGCCAAGATAACTGCAATCTGGCTAACGGGACACCGAAGTTGAACACAGCATCTCCTGTGTCGGCGACGAGGGTAGCGTCGTTGCGCCACCCAGCCGCTACGTTTCTCCATGTTGACACAGTCCTCGCTGGCAGGGCTCCCGGTGTAGGTTCAACTGATATCCTCTGTCAAAGATGATGTCGTAGTCAGAGTGTTTAAGGCATGTTATAGTCATAGAAAATGTTCAACAGTGTAGCATTAAGCTAACAGCCGTCCGACTGATAGCAACAAGCTAACGTTTACTAGCCTGGTAACACAGTGAGCTAACGCCGCAGCTAACAGCTGACTGGCTAACACAGTAGGCCACAACTAGCACGCCAGCTAAGCAGCTATCCGACTGATAGCAACAAGCTAACGTTTACTAGCCTGGTAAACACAGCGGGCTAGCGCCGCAGCTAACAGCTGACTGGCTAACACAGTAGGCCACAACTAGCACGTCAGCTAAGCAGCTATCACCTGAACTGTACACAACAACATAACAAGCCACACTTCAGACAGGCCGCTGTCCAAGTCCCTCCCCTAAGAGGGAAAAGAAAAAGAATGTCAACACAGATTTCAACGGTGATCCAGACATACAGCAGGGCCAGCACAGTTCCCATTTCGGGCTGCAGCCGACTTTGAGCATGGAACTCCCGATAAAGAAGATCCTATGCCCACATTTCCTCGTTAGGGTATACTTTCATTTTTATATGAAAGGTGGGGCCTGCACGGGACAGAGAAGCATCCGCTCGAGAATCCTGGGTTCACCAGGACCTGGTCGCGGCCCACTAGATTGACCATCATGGGCGTCAGACCAAGATCCTCCGACCGCCGTTTAAGCTGAGCAGAGGACCCCAGCCTGGAGTCAGCGTTTCGTAAATTGTCAGCTAACCCCCACAGCATCAACAACCAGAGCTCGCAAGCAAAACAGTACGTACCCCATCCTGGAAACAACCGCTTCTCACAACAGTCGGTGCTTCCCACAGTCCAGCTGTGTGGCCGGAGGGCAACCCCATCCAGCCGCAGCAAGGACGACTGTAGCTGGGGAGCATGTCAGCGGCGTGAGCTCCTAATACGAAAAAGCCGTTGAAGGTCAGAATGATCATCATCTTCCAGACACTCCAGTAACGAAGACAATATGGCCGTATTTTCTCGAAATAGTGAGAGAGAAAATAAAGATATGATGTCAACGTAACTTCCCGTTCTTTTGTTTTCCAACTTTCTTCTACTAACAACCTCGTCAAGTGGGGATCTACAGAAGGCACTTCCTTGTGGTGAAAGTGAAGAAGGAGGCGAGTAGGTGACCACACACCTGCTTATGAAGGTAAGCGGATGGGGGTGTGGCCAGACGAATGTTGGGATGTAAAGGTACATGGTGGAATTTTTTATTCAGTGCTCGTGCACGAAGTGAAGTACAGTGCAGTATGATGCTGAGCGAGATCCATAACGAAACAGAACTTGATATGTATTTTACCAGCCTAAGCTTTGGTGATTAAGCCCTATTTTCTATATATATATGGTTTACACCAGGAGTGAAATTTCACTATTATCTTCATAATTAGTTTGACATTTCTAAATGGCATTCAAATACCTTTTATCTAATATGGTTTAATTAGTTTGATCTTGTTTATGAATTTCCATGAACCTTTAGGAAAAGCAAGTTAGGCCTGTGCCCAGACCTCTGTTTCCCTCTGCCTGTAATCTTTTAGGTGCTGAGTGTGACTTTTCAGTTCCTTTGTTTCTAGTGGGGTACATTTACATACAGTCTTTAGTCACAAGTGGGGGTTGAGTGGCTGTCTCTGTGACAACAGTATCAGCTCCTTACTTTAGCACTGAAAATCCATTCTGCTGTTGAAAGGTACACCTGGCTTTTACATTATGGTTCTCTAATTATTCACACATATTAGTTATGAAATACACAGTCAATGTTACCACACAAGTAAGTGGAATTGCATGCATGGGTCCTTAGAAAGTCTTAAATCTCTGATCTAGGTCTCCTCTCCATCCCTCGCACCAGGTTACGGACTTTTGGGGACAGAGCCTTCAGCGTGGCGTCCCCTGCCCTCTGGAACTCTCTCCCCCCCCGAAATCCGCAACGCCCCAACCCTGGACACCTTCAAATCCGCTCTAAAAACACACCTCTTCACCAAGGCTTTCCCCATCAGTTAGTTTTAGATTAAATTAGGTCCATTATCCCCTACTTTCCCTCATCCCCTCTCCCCCCCCCTATTTTCCTTGCCCTATTTTTTGTCCTGATTGTAAAGCGACCTTGGGTTCTATGAAAGGCGCTATATAAATTTGATCTATTATTATTATTATTATTAAAATGTCTTAAGGGGAGACACTGCAGGTGAATAGGGTAAAAAAATTAACTAATAGATATCACAATGAAACTTCCCCAGTTGATTACTTATATTAAGACAAGACTTTTTTGTATTACAAGTTTTCTGAAATTGTATGTTTGAATATGCAAATGAGGCATGATCTACTTAAATATGCACTAATTTGCATATAATTCCAGGACAGAAATCTGAACATTGGATAAAGCCATTTACAAAATTATAGTTTCATTTTGTTGACATATTAGCGCCAAGGGTTATTACAGGGGGGATTTTGGATATCTATTTTTATCACTCCATAAATCAGAAAATACTCCATTCAGTCCATTTTTATGGTAAAATTCCATATTTCGCCATGTTTTTAGGAATAAAATGTGATATAAATCAGGGTATGAATGCGATATCAACAAACCCTTCTGTAAATACCTTCAAAACATAGATATGAATAGAACTGGAAGGTTTGGTGTATGTGAGTGCTACTGAAGTGGAGATTTCTGGCTCAGAGTATGAGGAAAAACTCTTAAAACTCATTTTTGGGAAAACGCCTTCAAAGTTCTGTATTGTAAAATGCCATACTTTTTTTTTTAAACAGATATTTACAAACACAATACCTAATCAAACCATTAGTAATAGACAACCTAAACACATGCCTGATAACTGAATAATAATAATGATGTTATTGAACTGAACAGAACTACACACAGGCTACAAACAGTGTAGTACAGTGTAGTACCCCCTAATAGGCAAAAAATATTTGAATAGATATCACTATGAAACTTTCCAAATTTGTTATGTACATAAAAACTAAGAAAAAATATATTGCAAGTTTTCTGAAATGTATGTTTATATATGCAAATGAGGCACTTCCCCATTAAATATGTGCACATTTATGGATGCAATAAGGCAAAATGAAGTAAAATAAACAACTAAATGTGTGTTATTGACGTTTTATTGTCACTAGTTTCATAGAAGACATGTTTAGGAAGCAAAATATAACAAAATCTCAAAATCAACAAAAAAGGTATATTTGACTATTCACCTGGAGTGTCTCACCTTAAATTCAAGTTTAGCCGCCTATTGACTGAAACCACGCATGATTTGTCCAATAATCGTATTAAACTGCCACCCACCGCTTTAAGCGGGTTCAGGTCTGCCCCCAGCAATGACAAGTAAGTGGAATTGCATGCATTTGCATCCATCAACGACAAAACTGAGGAAAACAAAAACAAACCCTGCGAACTTTGGAAAATACTCAATAATCAACTAGGCTGCAGTAAAAAACTTAAAACCAGATTCTCAAACATAAACATAAAGACGGACAACACGCTCATCACAGACAAGCTGGATGTAGCCAATTACTTCTTCTTCACAAACATAGCCACAACACTGGTAAACAAACTACCCTCCCACTCAGGGCATTATGGGGTAGAACACATAGTAGCATACTACAAAAACCTAGGGGTCCACAAAGACGACTTCAAACTTGAAATGGTAACAACCGATGAGGTACTCAAAAAATTTAGCGCCCTCCAACCTAACAAGGCCACTGGCCATGACAACATCCCCTCCAAATTCCTCAGAGACGCAGCAGCCGCCATCACCCCAGTCATCACTCACATAATAAACCTCTCTATAAAACAGGGACACGTCCCCAAGGACTTCAAAATTGCGAGAGTGACCCCTCTGCACAAAAAGGGCAGCAAATTAGACCCAGGCAACTACCGCCCTGTTTCTATTCTTACCTCCAACTCGAAAGTCATGGAGAAAATAGTCTTCGAACAGGTCGAAAAGTACCTGGCGGAAAAAAATCTAATCTACGAATTCCAATCTGGCTTCAGAACGTCCCACTCCACTGACACATGCCTCCTCTATTTGAACGACCACATCAAACAAGAGGTGGACGCGGGCAAATACTGCGGCATGGTCATGCTGGACCTACAAAAGGCCTTCGACACTGTCAATCACTCCATTCTGATTGACAAGCTAAAAGCAATTGGTTTTGATAGCTTATCAGTGAGCTGGATGCAATCCTACCTGGAGGGGAGAGAACAGATGGTAGAGGTAAACGGTACTCTATCCCCCCCCCCTCACAGTGAGCTGTGGTGTTCCACAAGGAAGCATACTAGGACCGCTACTCTTCCTAATTTATGCAAATGGCATGTCGTCAGCCTGTGACTGCAACTTGTTCCTGTTTGCGGACGACTCAGCCCTGCTGGTCTCTGACAAGAACAAGTTGCAGGTTGAAAAAACCCTCAGCTTGGAACTAGGCAAAATCTGCATATGGCTCGCTGATAACAAACTATCATTACACATGGGCAAAACAGAGTCCATTCTCTTCGGTTCACATAACAAACTCAGCAAGACCGACGGATTCTCAGTTGCAGTGGGTGACAATATTGTCACAAGGAAAGACGAAATTACCTACCTGGGTTCCATCCTAGAGGCAAATCTTTCCTGTGACAAAATGGCATCCAATGTAATAAAAAAAGTCAACCAACAAACTAGATTCTTGTACCGGATCTCCTCTCTGGTAAACAAGAATACCCTGAAGACTCTGGCAGGAGCACTCATTCAAGGGTACTACGACTATGCATGCACCTCATGGTACCAAAGCACCTCAAAGGCGCTTAAAACAAAATTACAAACATCACAAAACAAACTGGTCAGACTACTACTTGACCTTACCCCCAGAACCCACCTCACCCCTGCCAACTTTGACAACCTAGGATGGCTTAGAGTAGACGACAGAGTACAGCAACTTGCAATGGGCCTGGTCTACAAGATACACTATACGACTAAGGTACCCATGTACATGTCAAAATACTTCCCAAAGGTCAGTGAATACCACAACCACTACACCAGAGGAAGCTCAACAAATCATGTTAAACCCAGATTCGGCTCAAACAAGGGACTAAATACGTTTCGCAATTATGCCACATCAATGTGGAACGCCCTACCTAAAGCTGTAAAGGAATGTGAATCCCTACCCACATTCAAAACCGCTCTTAAAGAGCACCTACGGGAGGCTGCAATTCGAAACTGGCCACCGTAAATGCCCAAAACCCCCACCACCTCCTAATAGACAGTCTCCTCCCCACCGCATGTATATATTCCCTCCCCGCCGTATGTATATCTCTCTCCCACCCACCCACCCCCTCCTAATGTACAGTCCCTTCCCCATCATATGTATATACTCTGTCAGGATCTAGGGGTAACAGTACTGTATATTTGAATACCGTTCATGTCACAAATGTATCAGTACTAAATACCTATATGTCCCTATGCCATAAATGTCATGTATGTTGTGTATGTCATAAATAATAATAATTTATTACAAACGTCTTTCTCAGGTCTGCATCCTCTTAACAATTGTGTGTATTGAGCCGTACTGTATTGTACCCATTCTGCAATCTGTTAAATAAAGTTTTCATTCATTCATTCATTCATGGGCCCTTAGAAAGTCTTAAAATGTCTTAAATTTAAGTTTAGCCGCCTATTGACTGAAACCACACATGATTTGTCCAATAATCGTATTAAACTGCCACCCACCGCCTTAAATAGTGAACTCTTAATTGCTCCAAGTCAAGAGTGCTAACTATTACACCATAGAACCTGGCTTATGCAGCAGAAGCAGGCATATAAAAACCTATGCCTACCTACAGTAATTCTGTGAGGATTGGTGCATTCCCCGCCACACGCTTCTTGGGGTGCTGTGATGATCGGTCCGTTGCCTAACGCACACTTCTAGGTCAAGTATCAATTACCATCACGCAGCTGTCATAGTTTGTGATTAGCACCCCAGAGGGCTTTATATACCTGGACCTTCTTTCTATCGATGTCGGGTCGTTTTGGAATACAACTGCTTTTGCCTGCTTTTTCCCCGTTGCTGTGCCTCGTCTTCTTTCCCTCCAGGACTTTCTGTGGAGATCCGCTAATGAGAACCTTGTTCCCCGTTTGGAGCTGCGCCTCGTTTACCCGCTTTACGTGTTTGCGCTTGGGTGAGTTGGAACCAAACCCCTCTGGATTATTCTGTCTGTGTGTGTGACGAACACCGAAGATTATCATTTTTGCTTGCACTGGACTCAGTTGAAGTGTGTGTTTTGAAGAGACACTGAAGATATCATTTCTGTTTGCACTAAACTCAGCTAACTTGTGTGTTGTGGAGAACACTGAAGATTGTTACTGTTCATTGGTTCTGGACACAGCTAAGGGAGGAGGGAACCACACTGCCTCTGTGTTTCGTTGGACTGTTATTGATATCTCTCTCTCTCTCCGTTTTCCACCTCGAGTTAAAGCTGGGAGTATCTGCAGAGCCGCTACAACGTCAAATACCGATTCCCCACTGCTATCACCAGGAGGATCTGCAGAGCCGCAGAGAACTCTGCCGATGGCAGTCTCCCTTGTTGTTTCATAATTGTTACTTTACCCCTTTTGTGACTCTGTAAATAAATACGCCCTAGTATTTGGCTAACTCTGAACTTCCTGTCTGTGCCGTGCGATTGAGGTCGGTTCAAACCCTAACAAATTCTTACCTCTACACTATTAGTTTTATTAAACATTGTTACTATTGCTCTTATATTTTTTTGTATGTCCATCCCTGTAGAACTTGAGATTCCAGTGGACAATAATGAGTACTCACCAGACCAACCCTGGGTGAAGTCCCGAAACCCTATCTAACAACAACTGGTAGGCAAATTTCTACAAATAATTACTTTCTATGTAAAACTACACGCATCTGTATCACAACAATGGTTATTATCTTCAGCTCAGTTATGTCCTGGACCGAAAGTGGCCTTCTGAAGAAATAATTGTGAAGGAAGGACAAACTTGTTTGACACAGGATGAGTTTTGGAGCCTTGGGTTGAACATATATATGGATTCAACTGTGTGTAGTCACATGGTCTAACAGATTAACATTTATTACCGAAGGGGGAGTTTCAGTCATGTTCACTATAATTAATTGTGATTTCTTGCAGATTGGAAATGCATGCCTGAAGCTCATTGGTGAACTGGCTCTGAAACGTGTATGACCTCTTTTTTAAATTACACATTTAAAAGTAACTTTTGGTACTGAAGGCAGACTATTAATATCATGTTTGTTTTTTCCTCATCAGGACATGGACATTTATATAGAAGACATGTATGTTGTTCCTACCTGGAAGGACCGAAGTATCAACCCGTTAGCTTCATTTCCGGTAAGTGTAATTAATTGATGAAATAAATATAATCATTCAGTTAGTAAATTGAATAAGCATAATGGCACATCCCTACTCTAATGGCAAACTCATGTTTCATAAATATTAGGCTGACATGAAGATGAAACATGCAATAGTCTTTCCAGCCTGGACCGAAAACCACTTTGTGCTATGTGTAAGTGAAATTAGTAATGCGTGTCTTATAAACTTAATCTGTTTATAAGGAATTATAAACTAAAAGGCTTTGATAGCTATTAACTAAACATTCTATCGGAGCAGATTCTGCCGTTTGGGTGAGAGGGGCACACGTCCGCCGTCCTGGGAGAATAGCAGAATCCACGTTGGGTGAGAGGGGCACACGTCCGCCGTCCTTGGAGAATAGCAGAATCCACGTTGGGTGAGAGGGGCACATGTCCACCATCCTGGGAGAATAGCAGAATCCACGTTGGGTGAGAGGGGCACATGTCCACCATCCTGGGAGAATAGCAGAATCCACGTTGGGTGAGAGGGGCACATGTCCACCATCCTGGGAGAATAGCAGAATCCACGTTGGGTGAGAGGGGCACATGTCCACCATCCTTGGAGAATAGCAGAATCCACGTTGGGTGAGAGGGGCACATGTCCGCCGTCCTGGGAGAATAGCAGAATCCACGTTGGGTGAGAGGGGCACACGTCTGCCGTTCTGGGAGAATAGCAGAATCCACGTTGGGTGAGAGGGGCACACGTCCACCGTTCTGGGAGAATAGCAGAATCCACATTTCCATAGAAACCTGACTGACATGCTGTGTTTATTTTTACATACCCATTATAGGTCTTGAAGCCACACATACAGGAGATTCTATTATTGGACTCCAAATATATAGATCATACCTCTGGCTTTGGCGATGAAGACTACAGAACTGTTTTTAGGTACACAGATGAGAGCTACTGTTTGTTGTGTTCATATGGCATTTAGATGTGATGGTTCACCGATGAGAGATACTGCTCCTGGCTGCCCCCAGATGTCGACAAAAGGCATGCCAACATTATCCTAATCATAAGATTCGTTTTTATTATCTGAAACATTTTCTCTTTTAAATGTCTGTTTTGAATTTTCTTTGTCACAGTATGTGTTGTCCTGGTCATATCGCTATTAGACCTAACTATGTATAGTGGTACAGTGTAGAATTACCAGAATATTGCATTGTTAAACTTTTTTACATTTTCTATATATTATGCTTTTTCATATTAGTGAGTGGGAGGCATTCGATGACAAAATCAACCGTGAAAGGAAGAAGCAGCGCTGAACTCGGCTGCAAGGGTCCTCACGCACACCAAACCCTGGCAGCACATCACCCCCACCCAGTGTTGTGCTAGTTACTGAAAAATAGTAACTCAGTTACTTTACTAGTTACTCATTTCAAAAGTAACTCCGTTACGTTACTAGTTACTTACACCCAAAAGTAATGCGTTACTGTGAAAAGTAACTATTTAGTTACCTGAAGAAGAAAAAAATTGCTCCTATGCAGATACTCAAAATCTGTTGATCAACTTGACAGTTTCCATTCACATCACTGAACTCTGCTAAGCAATGTGGTCTAGAATAGATACAAACACAAATCTGACACAAACACAAATGTCCCGACGTAATAAGAAATGCACCGTGCCTAATTGCTCGGGGAGGTTGAGCGCAGGCACGTTTAGGTTGCGCGCATGCACGTTTAGGTTGCGCGCATGCACGTTTAGGTTCTAGGTTGAAAATAAGTGCTTGAGGAACAGCCTTGATATCTGTCGGGAGCGTTTCATTATAACCGTCTTGCAACGTTGTTTAAGATATCAATCGTGCATTGCAACGTTAGAATAGTTAGGATATCAATTGTGCATGAAATGACTATATTTATATTGTTTGATTAGTATTGATGAGATTCCCTGGCAGATTTGTAGTCAAAATGCGTTGATCAACTTGAGTTTCCATTCATTTACATTCACATCACTGCACTCACCAGTGTCGAGACTCGAGATGTAACGTTAGTCCAGCAGCCCCTTAAACATTTTCTTTATCTCATTTCCATGTTGTACTGTATATTCTCTCTCCAAGTAGTTTGAAAAAGTTTTCCGTCCCATTTGCTGTGTGTCGCCTGGTATCATTCTACGCGGGTGGCGAGTGGATTTGGATGAGTCCTGGTAGTTAACGTTAGACTCCAGTATCTTTGAGCCAAAACACAAATGACATAACTAAAACGTTATTTTCTTTTCGCTCGACAAAAGAGAAATACGCGAGTAGGCGCTGGGCGCTGCCATTATCAGTCAGGATCAGGAATAGTAAACAAAACACGCCCCCAGCATAGCGTTTCCCCGCAGCCAGGCAGGAGGCAGACAGCCTATGAGGATAATAATAATAATAATAATAATAATAATAATAATAATAATAATAATAATAATAATAATAATAATAATAATAATAATAATAATAATAATAATCACTACCGCTCGCTATCAATCTACGCCGTATATAACGCAAATAACGCAGTGACGAACCATTCAGTAACGTAAGTAGCGTTACTGAATTTCAAAAGTAATGCGTTAGAGTACTAGTTATCGCCAAAAGTAACTTTGTTACTGTAACGCGTTACTTTGTAACGCGTTAGTCCCAACACTGCCCCCACCCTGCAAAAACTCCACTGGCTCCCCATCAACTACCGAATCCCCTACAAGAGCCTCCTCCTCCTCAATCATTAGTGGTTAACATACCGTTGTATTTGTTCCGTACGTTACACACTGAAACGGTTTGGTATGGATATGTGTACCTTTACACCCCTAATGGGAAAGCATTAAACATCATCTGTCTAAACCTCGTAACTCTATTCGCCCTCAAGGGACTAAACACGTTTCGCAATTATGCCACAAAAATGTGGAACGCCCTACCCAAAGCTGTAAAGGAATGTGAATCCCTACCCACATTCAAAACCGCTCTTAAAGAGCACCTACGGGGGGCTGCAATTCTAAACTGGCCACCGTAAATGTCCAAACCCCCCACCCCCTCCTAATAGACAGTCTCCTCCCCACCGCATGTATATATTCTCTCCCCACTGTATGTATATTTCTCTCCCACCCACCCCCTCCTAATGTACAGTCCCCTCCACATCATATGTGTATATACTCTGTCAGGATCTATGGGTAACAGTACTGTATATTTGAATACCGTATATGTCACAAATGTATCGGTACTAAATACCTGTATGTCATGTCAATATGAATTGAAAATGGGGGACCCTGATGTAAACAAGACAAACGTCTTTCTCTGGTCTGCATCCCTTTAACAATTGTGTGTATTGAGCCGTACTGTATTGTACCCATTCTGCAATATGTTAAATAAAGTTTTCATTCACACTCAAATCTGTGTTAATTTTTTATTTTGCATACTAATGTTCTGTGTCTTGAGTCGTACTTGTATTCTGCATCTGTTAATAAAGTTTCAATCTGTAAGAGCCTCAAATTTCCAAGTACATTTAATAAGTTGTCAGCCAGTTTCTAACCTGTAACATTCCTAACGTAAAGGCACAAGGGTAGAATAATGTCGTTGAAGTTGTGTAGACATCTTTCCATTCCTGGTAACTGTATGCAGCATTGCACTTGATATACAGTACTTTCTCACATGGTTGATTATCAAACCCATTGTGTTTACTGATATATACCATATATAAGAGTGGGTGTCAGACAAGAGGGAAGACTCAGGTTTTAAACTGGATACCAAACAGAAGGTAAAGATGACTTTGAACTGTACAGTAACAGTAATCCAGAACTATTTCATTGCACTGTAAATAAACTGATTTTATATTATGTCACATCAATGTCATTCTTGTCTTTCACATTCTACTAAAACTGAATCAAACCATAAACAAGGTGGCCTGTTGGGATGTTAGATCCTAATGTGAAAAACTGATTTTATATGTCTGAGGAGAAGACTGGTACTCATCATCAGGTCCACAGACGGGCCTCCCATCTTCATACTGGGGGGGTCTACTGTATGTGAGACATATTTCCTTTAGAGTGAAAGAAAAATTACACGTGAACAAGTATGTTGTGTGCCAGGTTAATGTGCAGTCATGGTAAAGTGACTGGTGGACCACCACTTATGTCATGTGTCCAGGCAGGCCTCAGGTACAAGTCATTTTAACTCCAGCAGCCCATTACGTACCAGTTTATTCCCCCTCAAATGTATATACTCTCTTTTTAGACTATTTTTGTATCACAAACAGTGCTGTATATTTGTAGATCTGGTATGTCATAAATGTCTAGTATATTTGTAGATCTGGTATGTCATAAATGTCTAGTATATTTGTAGATCTGGTATGTCATAAATGTCTAGTATATTTGTAGATCTGGTATGTCATAAATGTCTAGTATATTTGTAGATCTGGTATGTCATAAATGTCTAGTATATTTGTAGATCTGGTATGTCATAAATGTCTAGTATATTTGTAGATCTGGTATGTCATAAATGTCTAGTATATTTGTAGATCTGGTATGTCATAAATGTCTAGATGTAACAGTAGGCTACTGTCTATCTGTATGTCATGTTATGATGAATTGAAAATGGGGTACCCTGATGTAAACAAGACGAAAGTTGTGTATGTCATAAACGAGTGAGAGCCCCCCCCCCCCTCATCCGCATGCGCAGTAGTGCAAAGCCAGGTACATGCCACAAGGCTAGTCCACGCCACAAAGCCAGACGTTGGGCTCTGTGGCTCTGCAGATATACCCTACTCGCAGCAGCAGCAGCAGCAGGACCACATGACTCACTGCAGGAAGCCATGATACTGACGTCAACATGGCGCTGCAGCCCCGGAGACCAGCGTGTTTTCAAGACAGCGCCACCTACCGTGTTGGATGACAATCAGAGTGTTTGAGTACCTTGAATGTGAATCAGAAGTTTTATTTGTTTAATTTAACAACCATTCCGAGGTGCGTAGAAGTTTAACGACCAAGGCAAATGTTTGCAAACTATTTCAAACGTTAGATTTGTGTTCACCACAAACCTTTGTTCAAGTTCAAGTTTTGTTTTATTTGTCACATATAGGAGTACATGTACATTATTACAGTGAAATGCTTGGTTCTGTATGAGTCCTCCCACACACCCACCCCCTCCTGATGTATATACCTCCACACCTCCCCCTCGTATGTATATATTTTCTGTTGGGATCTCTGTTTAACAGTACTGTATATTTGCATATTTTGTATGTCATAAATGTCATGATATATATCTGTATATCTGTATGTTGTGTATGTCATAAATGTCATTATAAATTGAAAAATGGGGGACCCTGATGTAAACAAGACGAAAGTCTTTCTCTGGTTTGCATCCCCTTAACAATTGTGTGTATTGAGCCGTACTGTATTGTACCCATTCTGCAATCTGTTAATAAAGTTTTCAATCAATCAATCAGCCCCCTGAGAATGTGCTTCATACAGTAAAAAAGTTAAAAGAATAAAGTCCAAACACTATACAAAGTATACAATATACAAATTAAAGTACAACCTATAAGTAGTACAAAATGCAAGCTATGAAGTACAAAATGCTAACTTAATAAAAAAAAAAAAAAAAAAATAATAATAATAATAATAATAGGTAGGGATGTAGTGCAAATCTTTTTGTAATAAATAGATAAAAAATATGGCGTAGTGTTAAAAAGTGTTTAAAGTGTCTAAAGTGAATGTTAAAGGTGAGTGTTTGTTTAAAGTGAGTGTGTGCATGTGGATGTGTGTGATTGATTGATTGAAAACTTTATTAACAGATTGCAGAATGGGTACAGTACAGTACAGCTCAATACATACAATTGTTAAGGGGATGCAGACCAGAGAAAGACTTTTGTCTTGTTTACATCAGGGTCCCCCATTTTCAATTCATCATAACATATATGACATACACGACATACAGATAGATAGACAGTACTGTTACATCTATACATTTATGACATACCAGATTTGCAAATACAGTACTGTTTGTGATACAAAAAGAGTCTAGAAAAGAGAGTATATACTAGGCTTGGGCGGTATGACGGTATTACGGTATACCAGGATATTTCTAAATCCCGCCGGTATGATTCTCAATACCGTGACGTCACATACTGCTATTACCCTGACACGGAGTTGATTGTAGTGCACAGCACGCGCCAGCAGAGGGTTATGTGGCTATCGTTCTGGGAGCTAATGTCGGGACCTGGCTGGTGCTGGGCTAACTAACGTGGCTATCGTACTGAGAGCTAACGTCAGGACCTGGCTGGTGCTAGGCTAACTAACGTGGCTATCGTACTGGGAGCTAACGTTGGGACCTGGCTGGTGCTAGGCTAACTAACGTGGCTATCGTACTGAGAGCTAACGTCGGGACCTGGCTGGTGCTGGGCTAACTAACGTGGCTATCGTACTGAGAGCTAACGTCGGGACCTGGCTGGTGCTGGGCTAACTAACGTGGCTATCATACTGGGAGCTAACGTCGGGACACGTGAACACTTAAGGTAACTAACTTGCGTTCAGCGTTTCGTTCAGCGTTTCTCTGATTGGCCACGACGCCCACGTGACCGTGCGCTAGCACGCCCCCGCGGCAGAGCGGCAGAGGCGCTCTCCTTCGTAAATACGCTCGTTCAGAACGCTCTCCAGAAAAACACAAAGCCGCCATCTTTAATGTGTCACATAGGTCGCATAGGTAATATTAATAGGTTGCCGCGGCATTATGCATTCGTAATCCCCCCTACATAATAACCATGCAGGTTAATCGAGCAACGCTCGCACAATACCTAGCTTAATAATAAGTAGGCAATTGGCACAAGTGTAAATTATACATTCGTCACTCAGTTTTAACATCGACGGTTAGTTCAACTCGTTCGTCAGCTTGCTGTGGAGCCTATGGTCCGTTGTTGACAAGTTCGAATCACTTCAATTTTTTTTCTTTTTTTTTCTTTTAATTAATTTATCATCTCTCTATATAAACGTAACTAGCTATTCATATCAATCGAAATAACGTAGGTTACATGATTGATTGATTAACTACATTACAACGTTATTTCGCGTGACAACACAGCACAGCTGTCAGAAACTGCACATTGAGGGGGTTTGAATCACTGTACATCAGTGGAGGCTGCTGACCAAATTTTTAGGTGAAGCACAAATTATTATATTATATTATTATATTAAATTATATTTTTTAAACATCCCCAACGCTGCAACACCCCCATTCCTCCCAGGTGTCAGGCTCCTCATTCGCTTCCATTCATTTTGGGGACCATGTTTAAATATCGTAGATGAACGTTATTTCGATTGATATGAATAGCTAGTTACGTTTATATAGAGAGATGATAAATTTATTAAACGTAAAAAAATATATATATTTAGTGAATCGAACTTGTCAACAACTGACCATAGGCTCCACAGCAAACTGACAAACGAGTTGAGCTAACCGTCGATGTTAAAACTGAGTGACGAATGTATAATTTACACTTGTGCCAATTGCCTACTTATTATTAAGCTAGGTATTTTGCGAGCGTTGCTTGATTAACCTGCGTGGTTATTATGTAGGGGGGATTACGAATGCATAATGCCGCGGCAACCTATTAATATTACCTATGCAACCTATGTGACACATTAAAGATGGCGGCTTTGTGTTTTTCTGGAGAGCGTTCTGCGAGCAGCAGCCTATTTCCGCGAGTGCCGCTCTGCCGCGCGCTGCAACGCGTAACACAGAGCGGCAGGCGGCGATAAGGGGGCGTGCTAGCGCGCGGTCACGTGGGCGTCGTGGCCAATCAGAGAAACGCCGAATGCAAGTTAGTTACCTTAAGTGTTCACGCCGTCGGGACTTGGCTGGTGCTAGGCTAACTAACGTGGCTATCGTACTGAGAGCTAACGTCGGGACCTGGCTGGTGCTAGGCTAACTAACGTGGCTATCGTACTGGGAGCTAACGTCGGGACCTGGCTGGTGCTAGGCTAACTAACGTGGCTATCGTTCTGAGAGCTAACGTCGGGACCTGGCTGGTGCTGGGATAACTAACGTGGCTATAGTACTTAGAGCTAACGTCGGGACCTGGCTGGTGCTGGGCTAACTAACGTGGCTATCGTACTGGGAGCTAACGTCGGGACCTGGCTGGTGCTAGGCTAACTAACGTGGCTATCGTACTGGGAGCTATTGTCGGGACCTGGCTGGTGCTGGGCTAACTAACGTGGCTATCGTACTGAGAGCTAACGTCGGGACCTGGCTGGTGCTAGGCTAACTAACGTGGCTATCGTACTGAGAGCTAACGTCGGGACCTGGCTGGTGCTGGGCTAACTAACGTGGCTATCGTACTGGGAGCTAACATCGGGACCTGGCTGGTGCTAGGCTAACTAACATGGCTAACATTCTGGGAGCTAACGTCGGGACCTGGCTGGTGCTGGGCTAACTAACGTGGCTATCGTACTGAGAGCTAAGATAAGATAAGATATTCCTTTATTGATCCCCTTGGGGAAATTCAGGCATCATAGCAGCATGGGGGAAGGGGGGGGGGGGGGGTACAGGTAGTAAAAACAACGCAAGCAGTGTAAACAAATAGGTCAATATAATTTACTATCTAACTAACTGAAATATATATTCACAGTATTCACAGTGTCACATAAGGTGCAGTATGCATAAGGTAGTGTGTAACGGATCCCCGTATATTGAGTGGCTTATAAACGTACTGATGGTATAATCACTGTTTTATTTATCCTTTTACATCGTATTACATTTCCTTTTAAAACAATAACATTCTCACCGTAAGAGATATGGCCTCATACGGGTCCATTAAAACTTGTTGCGTATTCCTTCTCTCCCAATGCACTGTCAAACTGTCAACAAAAGCCAGTGACAGCGATAAATAACACTGTTGCCTCGCAACACTGCGACATGGATTTACATAAATTAAAGTCACACACACATAGGCTTCTATCAATTCTAATAACAAAAAAGTTCTGGATATTCTTATATATAAAAGTAAATGTAAATTTCCTAAACACAAATATTACGCAGGTAATTAATCAAAAAATAATAAACCATTCTTGGGGTTATTTACAGTACTGTATATTTGTATATCTTTTATGTCATAAATGTCTGGATGTAACAGTATATCTGTATGTATGTCATGTATTTCATAAATGTCATGATGAATTGAAAATGGGGGACCCTGATGTAAACAAGATGAAAGTTTTTCTCTGGTCTGCATCCATTTAACAATTGTGTGTATTGAACTGTACTTATTAACAGATTGCAGAATGGGTACAATACAGTACAGCTCAATGTACTGTATTGTACCCATTCTGCAATCTGTTAATACAATTTTCAATCAATCAATCAATCATAATATTTAGGCCTGTCTTAAATACAGGGGCGGGGCTAGGGGGTGGCTACGTGGGCTCAAGCCCTGAATGTTTTCTGAAAAGCCCCGAATCTATTTAAAAAAAATTAAAATGATTATCTTTTTTTTTGACAATTTGAGTGAGTTAAGTCTTGGTGTCATGGTAGACTCAGACCTAAGCTTTAAATCACAATCAACAAGTTGACAAAAACTTAATTCTTCCACCTTAGAAACATAGCTAAAGTACGGCCATTTATAAATCAAAAGGACGCTGAAAACCAGATCCATGCCTTTATCTCAAGCCAACTCGACTACTGTAATGCACTCCTTACCGGCCTCCCGAAAGAATACGATGATAACTATTTTATTGCAATGCACTATTGCATTATTTTATTCTATTTTACTAACTATTTTATTGCACTGCACTATTTTACTTTGTATCAGTGAATCATAGACGCCTGGCCATAAGAGTATTCGGAGCATCTCTGCCCTCCCACTATTGAACTTGGGGGAGCAAAGGTATGCTCTTACTCCACCACTTTTTGATCATATGAAAAATATGATATACCCCCCCCCAATATATAAATCTAACCATAACTACGTTATGGTTAACTGAGTTTTATAGTGAAAAGAGCAGCTTTATTGGTCAAGATTGAAGGCTCTATATTGCAGGAAATTGCACGTACAGGTTAATTAAATTCAAAAAAAATCTGCCGTAAAAAAGAACAAAAAAGGGGGGCACCTATCTGGGCTAAGCCCCGGATCTCCTATAATCCTAAATCCGCACCTGCTTAAATACTTCGAAGCTTCGTTCGATGGGCATGGGATTCGAAATATGAAAAGAAGATTTGCTTATTAAAAAAGATATATATATATATATATATTTAATTTTTTAATTTTTGTGTGCAAAATCAACTCTGCCTCTCTGTTAAGTACAACAAGCAATGCTGTTTGTTATTTAAGATGAGGTCGGACTCGGCACTGACAGATTTGTGTTCATTGTGCTGCTTTTATAAAGCCTCAAATGACGGCTTACAATATTTCATGAAAGCAAAGTGTTTTGTTTGTCTAAGATTTAATATTAGATATATATTAGGGCTGTCAAAATTAATGCTTTAACTTTTGAGATTAATTTTAATTATTTAAAGCATTAAAATAAATTAATCTAGATTAATCTATGGAGTGAAAAATCTTCAACGTTCTGAACTTTCAGCAGTATATTTGCTTGTTCGGATATAAAAAAGAGGTCTAGCTGAGGTTTTGTTGAACATTTGTATTTCACAGGAGAGAAACTATTCAAAGAAAGCTATTAAAATAGTCTTCTAAAATATAGTCCTCTGCATCTAAATATACTTTCTTTGTGTTGATTTTACATTAATTCCATGATTTTACTCAAGTAAATATCTGTTACAAGCTTCGGTCTTAAGTAGAAAAAACCTATTTTTAATCTAGATTAATTACAGAAAATTGTGAGATTAATTAGTTAATTATTTTTAATCTATTGACAGCACTAATATATATATATATATGGTAACACTGCGATTACACACGACTGTGCTTGCACCTCATGGTACCAAAGCACCTCAAAGGCGCTAAAAACAAGATTACAAACATCACAAAACAAACTGGTCAGACTACTGCTTGACCGTACTCCTAGAACCCACCTCACCCCTGCCTACAATTTCCCCCACCCCGCCTACCCAACCCCCCACCCCCACCCCACCCACCCACCCACCTCCAGTGTACAGTTCCCCCCACCCCACCTACCAAACCTCCTCCAATGTACAGTTTCTACGTCAAATGTATATACTCTCTTTTTGTATGACAAACAGTACTGTATTTGCAAATCTGGTATGTCTAAATGTATAGATGTAGCAGTACTGTCTATCTGTATGTCGTGTATGTCATATATGTTATGATGAATTGAAAATGGGGGACCCTGATGTAAACAAGACGAAAGTCTTTCTCTGGTCTGCATCCCCTTAACAATTGTGTGTATTGAGCTGTACTGTACTGAACCATTCTGCAATCTGTTAATAAAGTTTTCAATCAATCAATCTCGTAAGCTACGTCATCCCCCGCTAAGAGTCATGGGAGATGTAGTAAGTACAACAGTCCTTCCATGTAGGCTAGAACGCCGTGAATTATGACTCAGTAGTCATGACAGTAACATCAGTCTGCTCTTGCTATTCTCCTCACAACTCAGCCAAAACCGGGACCCAGAGCAGATTAAAGATGAACTAGATCAAGGGCTGGAGGAAGCTGATCTCTCCAAGATCACTGTTCACCCAGTGAAATGTGAAGATGGTCAAGAGAACGCTCTGTCCTTCCAGCCTCTTCAAACCCAAAGGGAGAAAAACAGAGAAGCATACTCTTTACCCAGCACTTCAACTGAACACATGCCTCTCTCTTCAGACTGTTCTCTAACTGAGACTGATGACAGTGATGATGACCGTTCTGGAGCTGAGACTGATGACAGTGATGATGACAGTTCTGGAGCTGAAACTGATGACTGTGGTGAATGGAAGGAGAGTGGAGGTCCAGGTTTGATGGCACTAAAACAAAAGAAGACACAGAAAATACAAACGTTGTCTAACAGGCCTGGGTTCAGCAAGAAGAGAGATCTGAAGATACACATAAGAAATCATACCGGAGTGAAACCATTTAGTTGTTCAGTTTGTGGGAAAGGGTTCAGTCAGGAAATAAATCTGAAGAAACACATGAGAACTCATACTGGAGAGAAACCATTTAGTTGTTCAGTTTGTGGGAAAGGCTTCAGTACGAAGGGATATCTGAAGAAACACATGATAATTCATACTGGAGAGAAACCATTTAGTTGTTCAGTTTGTGGGAAAGGGTTCTGTAGGAAGGGAGATCTGAAGACACACATGAAAATTCATACTGGAGAGAAACCATTTGTTTGTTCAGTTTGTGGGAAAGGGTTCAGTACGAAGGGATATGTGAAGATACACATGATAACATGCATGAAGATACACACAAGAGTTCATACAAGAGAGAAACCATTTAGTTGTACAGTTTGTGGGAAAGGGTTCAGTCAGCAAACGAGTCAGGAGAAACACATGAGAACTCACACTGGAGAGAAACCATTTAGTTGTTCAGTTTGTGGCAAAGTGTTCAGTCAGCAATCAAATCTGAATAAACACATGAGAACTCATACTGGAGAGAAACCATTTAGTTGTTCAGTTTGTGGGAAAGGGTTCAGGTATACAGAAAGTCTAAAGATACACATGAGAACTCACACTGGAGAGAAACCATTTAGCTGTTCAGTTTGTGGGAAAGGGTTCAGGCATAAAGAAAGTCTAAAGACACACATGAGAACTCACACTGGAGAGAAGCCATTTAGTTGTTCAGTTTGTGAGAACGGGTTCAGTACGAAGGCACATCTGAAGAGACACATGATTACTCATACTGGAGAGAAGCCATTTAGTTGTTCAGTTTGTGAGAACGGGTTCAGTACGAAGGCACATCTGAAGAGACACATGATAACTCATACTGGAGAGAAACCATTTAGTTGTTCAGTTTGTGGGAAAGGGTTCAATGATAAAGGAAATATGAAGAAACACACTAGAACTCATACAGGAAAGAAAACATTTAGTTGTTCCGTTTAAGCTGAGAGTAGACTTGAAAAGAATAAAGAGAACAGGTCCCCAAACACAGTTTGCAGTATATTAAATAGAAACCCCATGTACTTTTTTAGAAGAGGAAAACAGACACGCATGCGAGATGGGCGACCCACAGGAACACTCACACACACAGATGAAATGTCTCTCTGCACTTTTCCCATCCCGTCGTCCTTCCCCCCCAAGGGCAGCCGGGAGCAGAAATGGGCTGTTTTATGGGCCGTGCCTGGGGGGCAATCAAAGTGCTCCTGTCCATCTTCGTCAGGGACGCGACAGCGTTAGCGATCTGTTCTACATGTTTTTCCTTTGGCTTTATCTTATCTGGAGGGGAAACCCTTGCGAGCACGCAGAGAACATGCAAACTCCACACAGAAAGGCCCGGGAGATACCCCACCTGGGTACCTGGCAACGCGGCAACCTGGTCCCCAAGCGGGAATCGAACCCAGGACCACCGAGCTGCCCAAAAATTCTGTTCCCATACTAAGTAGTATACTCAACAGGAACCCCATTAGTCCTTGGGCCGGACGAGATATCGGTACCGAAAAGGCGGCAAAACCTTACCTATTTTAAAGTGTTCATAGGGTCAATATAAGTTAATTAAAATATGATAGACTTTCCATAGGAGCAGCTTTTTATATTTTTTGACTGTTTGTTATTTTCCTCTATAGGCGGATTTTCATCAGTTCCAAAAAGAACACAGACAGCCAATAGCACATACAAATTTCTATAACACTCTTTTTGGACATTCCTTTTTATAAATTAAACAAACCTGTGTCCAATTAAATTAGTTGATGAAGTGGGTGTGGCCTATTATTTGGTGGTGGAGCAGTTCTTTCAGGAATCAAAGCTGAATGGGACACAGCTGTCACAGCTGACTGGTAAGATAAATCCAACTTTAAATGTTACTACATGTTAAGGGTTATGAAAACACATATACAATATAATTATGTATACACATGTGCATGAGAATTTAAGAAGCATATTTGATTGTTTAGAGACATATTTTGTTACTAACTGTATGTTTCATTGCATAAGGGCAATAACGTAAGGCATCATGCAGGGGTCCTAAAAGTGAATTTGAACATTAGCCCTGAATAGCCGATCTACAAGCTAATGTAAAAACAAAATATTGATTTATCTATTTCAGAGAGTCACGCCATCATAGAGCAGTTCTTACAGGAATCAAAGCTGAATGTGACACAGCTGACTGGTAAGGCAAATCTAACTTTTTATTCTTGGGTTTAAACAAATATATATATATATTTGTTTGTTTAGAGACTTTTGTTTGTTTAGTGCTACTTTAGAAGTGCATTAGCGTCAGATTTCAAGCTAATTAATGTAACAACTAAATATTAATTTGTCTATTTCAGAGTGTCACGTCGTGAAAAAATGAATCCAACTTCAGTCGTAGGCAGCAGCAAGGTATGCATCATCCACTGCTCTGACGGGATTTCTGACTCAAACCTGGTGTCACCCCAAAACATGGACTCATGGAAGTCCTTGCTGAGGGCAGCAGAAATCAGACATAATATCCCAATTTTGGACATAGCCAAAGACTTGTGTGAAGGAGAAATTCCAAAAGTACTGTATCATCGCCGATGCCGTAGCATCTTCACATTGAAAAAATCACTAGACACTATCACTCTAAAAACAGCATCTGCCTCAAAAACAGCATCTGCCTCTGTAGCAGCAGAAGAAACTTCTAGAAGACCATCTAGAGATGCACCAAGCAAATCAATAGTGTATGAAGTGAAGTGTATCTTCTGCGAAAAATCAAGCAAGTATATGAAGGGCCAAAACACGAGGGAACCTCTCATACAATGTTCAGAGTTGCGCGCAGATGACATGATCAGAAAAGCAGCAGTCATCAAACTGGACCAGAGAATGCTTGCTATCACTAGTAGAGAGCTTGTTGCTGCTGAGGGCCAATATCATAGGTCTTGCTACCGTGCATACACATCTCATATTACATCTGGGAAGCCTGCTACCTGCTCTAAGTCAAGGAAAGAAAGTGGAGATGCAGAAAAACAGTATGAGGTAGCAGAAAAAAAAGCCTATGACGAAGTGTTTTCATACATTAGGAATGAACTCTTTCCCAATCCAGAAGTAATACCCATGACAAACTTCTCATCAAGACTAGAATCATCCATGAAGTCTCTTGGTGTCAGCCAGATCAAGGACTCAACTAAGAAACATATCCGCCGTAGGATGGAAGACGAGCTTGGCGGATCCATCCATATCTTTCCTGATGAAAATGGAAAGCTTCTTCTATACCCAGACAGCCTATCAAGGACTGAGCTTGTCAAAACAGTATTGTCCTTGAAAATAGAACTGCAACATATCAAATCAGTGAACCCTGATGATGCTGTAACAAAGGCAGCTTTGCTGATGAGAAATGCTATTAAAAAACAAGACACCAAACAAGTGTGTAGAACAAGGTGAATTCTTAATTCCTGAATCCATCACTCAGTTCTTGCAAACACTACTGAATGGAAACTGCAACAGCCCGTCTGAAAGAGTAAAACGACTTGTCACCTCTTTTGGTAGTGACTTGGTCTTTGCAGTCACATGTGGCAGAATCAAGCCACCAAAACATGTACTTCTGCCCTTTGCTGTGAAGTCCTTGACAGGAAACACGGAATTGGTGCACTCTCTGAACCGGCTTGGACATAGTGTGTCCTATTCACAGTTTGAAGAGATTGACACAGCACTGTGTCTGCAGAAGATGGAACTGTCAAGAGATGACCTACCACTACCGGCAAACATTTACCAAAATGTTTTCACCACCCTGGCTTATGACAACATAGACCGGCTAGAGGAAACATGTAGTGGAGCAGGAACCTCTCACCGAGTCAATGGCATAGCTGTCCAGGCAAAAGTCATTGGACATGCACCTCAAAGGATCATGCCTACAGTCACCAAGTCAAAGAAGAGGAGTATCAGCCCCAAAACATTGCTGCTACCTACGTACAATTCTGGACAGAGAGTGGGGCCACCAAAAACCCCAAGTGTAGATGCTGACACTACAGCACAAGTCCAGGATGCAAAGGCAAAGAACCTTGTTTGGCTGCTTGCTCGAATGTCTGTCCCAGACACTATTTGCAATCTGCTTTCCATTCTGGGCAAACGATTCCAAGATGCAGGGTTGAGGGACCTCTGTGTGGAGTCTGGAGTTGTTGCGGAAGGGTCAGTAACTGGTGTGATGGAAGGCAGAAAATACAATCGAGCTGTCAGGTTGCACAAGCTTGTCTATGAAGCATTGATGAGGCTTGCCTGGAAAGGCTTCCTTCTGTGGATAAAGGAGAAACATCCAACAGAGATGTCACACATGGAAGAAGCACTGAGGAGCATTGATAGCTTCCAAGGTGATATCTGTCAGGCATCACTCACAGAGCTTCTAGATGCTGTCTTGCAGTTGCTATCCTGCAAGTGTGTGAGGTCATGCAAACTACCTGAGTGCACATGTCTCAAGAATGGGCTGAAATGCACAAACCTGTGTAAATTACAAACCTGTGCCAACCAATGCAGTGAGGAGGAGACCCCTGCACAGCTGACAGACTCAGATACTGATGATGATTAAAAAAAAATCTGAAGTACCCTGTTGGTACCCTAAACATAGGGACATATACATAAAGATGGACATAAGGAGGGACAGACATTGGTGTTCCTTGGAGTGGTTGCACCACTCAAAAAAAGAAAGAAAAAAGAAAGGACACTGGTGTGTGGTGCTGTACGATGACATCACTGGAGGACAGAAAGGACACTGGTGTGTGGTGCTGTACGATGACATCACTGGAGGACAGAAAGGACACTGGTGTGTGGTGCTGTACGATGACAGAAAAGAAAAAAGTAAAATATGCACAACTGTTTCCTTTCCTTTAAAGTAATGATAACAAGGGGCTAGGTAATTGAACGTCTGTGACTCAGTGATGTTATGTGACATTGTAACATATTTCTGTTATAGCTGATACTGTATGTCACCTGTGTTTTGGTTTGTGCTGATGTCATAACTAGGATTGCCTTTTTACGGTCTACTTTACACAGGATGATTGTATAGAGTGTATACATCTGTATACTTTATTTTATTTTGTTGACTGTGTTGGCTCCTTGCTCTGCAGCAGATTATTTTACATTATTTTTGTATCATATTAAAGTTGTCTTGTGCTGCTATTCGTCTGAAATTACTATACTACTTCTATGTCCTGTATCTGTATCCCTGTGGGATCAATGAAGGTATCTATCTATCTATCTATCTATCTATCTATCTATCTATCTATCTATCTATCTATCTATCTATCTATCTATCTATCTATCTATCTATCTATCTATCTATCTATCTATCTATCTATCTATCTATCTCCCACTGGCGCCGCTCTGATGGCTGCCTTTCTGATCGCTCCGACGAGACTGTGCTTTATTTTGTTAATTTTTATAGTATTAGGAGTTTTATTTGCACCAACTGTTGGTGCATTATATGTGTATGACCGTCAGTCAATCATTGACATTGGATTAAGAAAAACTTACCGTTTGGATTGCTCTCTGGATCGGATCGCTGAACAGCAGAAATGGCCCGCCGAGATCCTTTGTTATGCCGGCCATGGCCAAGACGCCAAGAAGCCGCCGCGAAGACGAGGAAAGAGAGCCGGGGTCCGGAACAGACTGAGGTCCAAACGACACAGAACCACATTGCCCAGCATATTGTTGGCCAATGTGCAATCGATAGGAAACAAATTGGACGACATCAGAGCAAGGATCCAATTCCAGAGGGACATTCGGGATTGTAACGTCCTCTGTTTCACAGAAACTTGGCTGAGTCCAGATGTCCCGAACCACGCAATAGAACCGGCAGACCATTTCTTCGTTCTCCGCAAAGACCGGACGGCAGAAGAGTCATTAAAGAAGAAAGGAGGCGGCATTGCCTTCATGATAAACAAGGAGTGGTGCGATGTAGGCAACACAAAGGAAATGTCTAACCACTGCTCCCCAGACCTGGAGTTTATCACGATAAAATGTCGACCCTTCTTCCTCCCAAGAGAGTTAACGTCCATCATCCTCATCGGAGTGTACATTCCACCACACGCGAACACTGGGGTCGCACTTTCAAAACTTCACGACGAGGTAAACAAACTCCAAGCAGCTAATGTTGACGCTGCCATTTTGGTCTTGGGGGATTTCAACAGCGCGCGTCTTAAAACGGTGCTGCCGAATTTCTATCAGCATGTGACCTGTCCCACCAGAGGCGAGAACATATTAGACCATGTATACTCGCAATTTAAGAATGGGTACAAGTCACAGGCTCTTAGTCCATTCGGTAAAAGCGATCACGCCGCCATCTTTCTTTTGCCGAAGTACAGACAGAGTCTCAAGCGAACGCCGGTGGTCTCGCGAGAGGTTAAGCGTTGGGCCGTGACGTCAGTGGAGTCACTCCAAGCAGTGCTGGGAAGCACAGAATGGAGTGTATTCCGTGATAACACAGCCAATATTAACGAATACACCGAAACGGTGATTGACTATGTCTGTACTCAGGTAGAAGTAATAATCCCCTCCACCAAAATTAATATCTACCCAAATCAAAAGCCCTGGGTAGACAAATCCGTCCGTGAGGCTCTGAAAGTGCGCACATCAGCATACAACATCGGGCTGGTGACAGGCAACATGGAAGAACACAAGATGGCAAGATACAACGTCAGGAGAGCAGTAATAGAGGCAAAACGGCGTTACAGGGATAAAGTTGAACTTCAGTTTGAACAGGCTGACTCTAGAGGCATGTGGCAGGGCCTCAGAACAATGACAGACTACAAAGGAACCCCCCTCAAACTGAACAGTGACATCTCCTTAGCAAATGATCTCAACTCCTTCTATGCGAGGTTTGAGGCTGTGAATAACAACACCAGCCTACAAACCACGGCAATGGGGGGGGGGGGGTCTGCTGATGGAGACTCAGTGTTCAGGGTAACAGAGCATGAGGTGAGACGGATCTTTAAAAAAGTGGATATCAGGAAGGCAGCAGGACCGGACGGCATCCCCGGCCGCGTCCTAAAAGTCTGTGCCGACCAACTGGCCCCGGTATTCACTGACATCTTCAACCTGTCCTTGGAACAGGCCGTCATCCCCACCTGTCTGAAGAAGTCCACCATCATCCCTGTACCCAAAAAATCTACGCCCGCTTGCCTCAACGACTACCGCCCTGTAGCCCTCACCTCCATAGCCATGAAGTGCTTTGAGAAGCTAGTGAAGGGCTACATCTGTTCCTCCCTCCCCATCAACCTGGACCCTCTGCAATTTGCATATCGCCCCAACAGGTCCACGGAGGACGCCATAGCCCATGTGCTGCACACAGCAGCATCACATCTGGACAAGAGGCAGGGGAACTATGTGAGAATGCTGTTCATCGACTACAGCTCAGCATTCAATACCATAGTCCCCTCCAAACTCATAGCCAAGCTCAGGGACCTGGGCTTGAACTATGACCTGTGCCAGTGGGTCCTGGACTTCCTGACGGGCAGACCCCAGGTGGTAAGAGCCGGCAACTGCACCTCCTCATCCATCACGCTCAACATAGGGGCCCCCCAGGGCTGTGTTCTGAGCCCCCTCCTCTACTCCCTGTACACACATGACTGCGTAGCACAGCGGAACAACAACACCATCATCAAATTTGCTGATGACACAGTAGTGGTGGGCCTGATCTCTGCCAACGACGAAAGGGCCTACCTGGAAGAGGTAGAGAACCTGTCACAGTGGTGTCAGGAGAACTGCCTCTCCCTGAACGTCAGCAAAACAAAAGAGATGATTGTGGACTTCAGGAGGTCGGGGGTCAAGGACTACAGCCCCCTCAGCATCGACGGGGCACCAGTTGAGAGAGTGAACAGTTTCAAGTACCTCGGAGCCCACATATCCGAGGACTTGACATGGACCACACACATTGACAGTGTTGTGAAGAAGGCACGACAACGCCTCTACTTCCTCAGGCGCCTAAGGAAGTTCCAAGTCAGTCAGAAGATCCTTAGGAACTTCTACTCATGTACAATAGAGAGCATCCTGACCGGCAACATCACCTCCTGGTTTGGGAATAGCACTGCACAAGACCGTAGCAGACTACAAAGAGTGACACGCTCAGCCGAACGCACAATTAGAGGGGGGCTTCCCACCCTCCAGAACATTTACAACAAGCGGTGCAAGGGGAAGGCTAAGAGAATTATTAAGGACTCGAGCCACCCGAACAACTGCCTCTTTGAACTGCTGCCGTCAGGCAGGCGATACCGGAGTCTTATGGCGAGCACAGAAAGACTCAGAAGGAGCTTCTATCCCCAGGCCATCAGGCTGCTAAACGAACAATAATCGCTAAACGAACAATAATCACTATGCAACAACCATCAAATGCACACAGCACACACACCCACACGCACACACTCACTCAAACAACAACACACTGCAGCACCCACTCTCCACACTTTAGATCACACAAACACACTTACACTTTATATTTATTGATAAAGGATTTACATTTACATTTACATTTAGTCATTTAGCTGACGCTTTTATCCAAAGCGACTTACAAGTTCTGTACGACAAGCCATCAGGAAGGGCACAACTCTATCAGCTGAGCAACAATGTTCATCAAAGTGTTGAGTGCTACAGTGTAGGTTAGTTTATTAGGACAAGTGCATGACAGTACGGTTAGTTAGGGTTAGATTTTTTTTTTTTTTTTTTTTTTTTTAATTCAGATAATGGTTGAAGAAGTGCGTCTTTAGTCGACGGCGAAAGATTGGACGTGATTCGGCTGTCCTAACTGGGGTGGGTAGTTCATTCCACCATTGTGGGGCAAGGACTGAGAATAGGCGACTTCTCTTTG
Source organism: Notolepis coatsorum (assembly GCF_963971535.1). NCBI lineage: Eukaryota > Metazoa > Chordata > Actinopteri > Aulopiformes > Paralepididae > Notolepis > Notolepis coatsorum. Next base: position 171,748,114 of record NC_140171.1, on the reverse strand, counting down.
ATGACCCTCCCGGAGCTTGGATAGGAGTAGGTCTGAGGCGGCCAGAAGATGCAGAGCGTAGGGGTCTTGAGGGTGTGTAGTTAGAGACCATTGACCGGAGGTAGGCGGGAGCGGTTCCCTTTGCCGCACGGTATGCTAGGTCGAGGGCCTTGAAGCGGATTCGTGCAGCAATGGGGAGCCAGTGCAGGTCCCTAAGAAGTGGGGTGACATGGGCCGACTTCGGTAGGTTTGAGATCAGGCGGGCCGCTGCGTTCTGAATGAGTTGAAGAGGCTTAGTGGCAGTGGCCGGGAGGCCAGCGAGCAGTGCATTGCAGTAGTCGAGGCGGGAGATGACTGTTGATTGGACGAGGAGTTGGGTGGCTTCTTTTGTCAGGAAGGGGCGTATCCTTCTGACGTTGCTCAGGAGGAATCGGCAGGTTCTGGTCGTCGCTGCGATGTGAGCAGAGAAGTTCAACTGGTCGTCGAGGACAACACCAAGGTTCTTGGCGGTCGGGGACGCAGTCACAGCTGCATTCTCGACTGTGATTGAAAGGTCGGTTAGGGGGGAGGATTTGGCCGGCAGGTGGAGCAATACTGTTTTGCTTAGGTTCAGTTTGAGGTGGTTGGACGTCATCCAGGCTGAGATGTCGGACAGACAGGCCGAGATCCGCACAGAGACGTGGATATCTGAGGGAGGGAAGGAGAGGAAGAGTTGAGTATCGTCGGCATAACAATGGTAGGAGAAGCCATGAGACGTGATAATGTTACCCAGTGATTTAGTGTAGAGGGAGAAGAGAAGGGGTCCTAAAACCGAGCCCTGGGGGACACCCGTCCGCAGGGGGCGGGTGGCCGACAGGGTCCCTCTCCATGACACTTGGTAGGAGCGGTCATTGAGGTATGATGACAGCCATGTCAGCGCAGAGCCAGCCACTCCCATTCCTGCGAGGGCCGCAAGGAGGATCTGGTGGTTGACTGTGTCGAAGGCTGCAGATAGATCTAGGAGAATCAGGACAGAGGAGAGGCCTTTCGCTTTTGCTAAGTGAAGTGCCTCTGTGACCGCAATGAGGGCTGTCTCTGTGGAGTGACCAGTCCTGAAGCCTGACTGATTAGGGTCTAGGAGGTCATTCTGTAAGAGATAAGTAGTAAGTTGGTTGGATACAGCACGTTCAAGTGTTTTAGAAAGGAAGGAGAGAAGAGAGACAGGACGGTAGTTGCCTATGACAGTAGGGTTCAGGGTTGGTTTTTTTATGAGCGGCGTGACTCTGGCTTGTTTTAGGGAGGTGGGGACCACCCCCGAGTTGAGTGAGGAGTTGATGGTTGCAGTTAGGAATGGGAGGATGTCTGGTGCTATGGTCTGGAGGAGTGGGGAGGGTAGCTGGTCCAGCTGGCAAGTAGTCGGACGGTTTGACGTTACCAGTGTCAGGGTCTCTGCTTCTGTAATGGGAGAGAAAGATGACAGAGTGAAGGATGAGGTTCTCGATTCAGCATTTGGAATGGGTGGGGGTTGGGAGAAGGAGCTGCGGATGTTTTCCACTTTTTCCTCAAAGAAGATCGCAAAGTCTTCGGCAGAGAAAGATGAGGGAGGGGGGGGTGGGGGGGGAGTGAGGAGGGAGGACATGGTAGCATGCAGTTTGCGAAGATTCTTGGCAGAGGCCTCGATCCTATGGTGGAAGAAAGAAGCTTTGGCATTAGTGATGGTTTTGGAGAATGTTAACAAGAGGTTGTGATATGTGTCGATGTCAGCAGTGAGGCGTGACTTTCTATACTTCCTTTCAGCTGCTCTCAGGACCTGTCTTTGTTCTCTCACTGGATCTGTCAGCCATGGACTGGGTGGGGAACGGCGGGCAGGTTTCTCAACGAGGGGACAGAGCTTGTCGAAGGAGGTTGCAAGGGCTGAAAGGAGGGTGGAGGTTGCCATCTCTGTGGAGAGAGCAGAGAAGGTGTCACTCAAAGGTAGAGCGGATAGTATGTCAGAGGAGAGGGTGGAGGGGGATAGGGAGGGCAGGTTGCGTCTGAGTGAGACTGTTTGAGTTGGGGTGAAGACCTTTCGGTTAAGCATGAGAGTTAGTGAGAAGGATATGAAGGAATGGTCAGATACATGTAGGGGAGTTACCGTGGTGTTAATGATGCTGGAGTTACGGGAAAATATGAGATCCAAGGAGTTGCCTGCTTTGTGGGTGGGAGGCATGGCAGTGGGAGTCAGGTCAAACGATTGTAGGAGGGAGACTACTATGACTGACTGAGATGAGTCAGGCAGGTTGAAGTCGCCCAGTAGAAGGAGAGGGGTACCATCTTCCGGTAAGGAGCTAAGAAGCATGTCCAGCTCATCTGTGCTCATTTGCACTACAACTCGTACACCTACTGTGAATTGTACCTAAACTGCACCTCGTCCATTTATGCCTTGCACTATATAGTATTGTATATTAGTACACTGCACAGTATTGTATATTGTATGGTAACTACGTCTACGAACATTGTACATATGTCTAAACTGAACACTGTGACCTCTTTTTTTACTTCTAATTTTTACTATGTTTTTATTTCATACTTACCTTGTCATGCACAGTCTCTGGAGCGCAACAGTAAGAAGCATTTTGTACAAAAGTATTCTGTACTTCTGTATGACAACTATTAAAGAAACTTGAAACTTGAAACTATCTATCTATCTATCTATCTATCTATCTATCTATCTATCTATCTATCTATCTATCTATCTATCTATCTATCTATCTATCTATCTATCTATCTATCTATCTATCTATCTATCTATCTATCTATCTATCTATCTATCTATCTATCTATCTATCTATCTATCTATCTATCTATCTATCTATCTATCTATCTATCTATCTATCTATCTATCTATCTATCTATCTATCTATCTATCTATCTATCTATCTATCTATCTATCTATCTATCTATCTATCTATCTATCTATCTATCTATCTATCTATCTATCTATCTATCTATCTATCTAACTCTAAAACCAATTGAATAAGGTATTGAGAAGAACAATATAATTTGTCAAAAAGGTTCCTTAATTAGACAATATACATTGCAATTATTTAGTACTTAAGGGTTTATTACAAGTATCTGTGGCTGGCTAATAGTTCAACACACCCAAAGGAGATGATATAATGAAAGAAGATGATTTCCAGGGGAGGCACTTTTTAGTTTTTTGAACATACAATTTTCACAGATTTGAGGTATAGTGCAGAATTTTGGCTACAGAAAGAGTCATTTTCAAGATAGAAAGGTCATCTTGGGCTTAAATCGAAGCTTAGGGATATGGGAAGTTTTCTATATACAAGTGAGGCAGTGATATTCACCGTAATGTGCTGGAAAATAACCATCTTTGTTGTTATTTGTTAAGCGGACAGTATATTTCTTTGTGTTTCTGTGGATGATGCAGGTCATATTTAACAATACAATGGTAGCATGCCCCAAAATACTATTCTGCTACTTACCCCTATGTGTCAAGATACTACATGACAAATTTTAGACTACCAAGTCGATATTTGTAATTTTATTGAATTAATGTATGCCTTTACACAATTTCGCCAGAGCCATATACCAAAAAGGGGGGTTTGAGGTGATAACCACTAAAAAGCTGCCAGTCAGCAAGGTCTATCATATCAAAACCTAATCTAGGGATGTATAGGCATAAAAAAATCACAACTAAACTTTGCCGCCTCACCGGTACCGACATGTCATATCTGGGCACTTGGCCCAAGGACTACATGTACTTATACTAAGTAGTATACTCAACAGGAACCCCATGTACATATACTAAGTAGTATACACAATAGCCATGTACATACTAAGCAGTATACTCAACAGGAACCCCATGTACTTATACTAAGCAGTATACCCAATAGGAACCCCATGTACTTATACTAAGCAGTATACCCAATAGGAACCCCATGTACTTATACTAAGTAGTATACCCAATAGGAACCCCATGTACTTATACTAAGCAGTATACCCAATAGGAACCCCATGTACTTATACTAAGTAGTATACCCAATAGGAATCCTTAGGACTTATTTTTATTTTGTGACTGATTTCTTCATTCATATCAAACACAAAGATTCTGTACCTTTTTTGATTTAGTCAATAAAATATATTTTATATGCTTGTTTTGACTTTCATTATGAGTGTTATCATTTAAAATGCTGTGTAGCCATTTGGACATGATATTTTACTTAAGTTAAAAGTAGAATACTCTACAGAAAATAGTTGCTAAATTAAACAAAAAGGTCTATTGACATTAATGTTGAGTTTTTCAAATTATTTTGGCACAAACCCAGTGCCATTTAGCTCCATTGTATTGGAGTGACAGCGGACATCTCTACTGCAGATATGTCGTGCTCTAGTGGGCTTCGCTCATAAGTAGTTCAAGGTAGCAGTCGGAAGACAGGTGTGACAGCAACAGTGTATTCCTTCAATAACTGGTGGCGCCAGAGAGCATCTGACAAAACCTCAGAGCCTGTTTCACCACAGAACTGGTGGGTCACGTGCTTGAAGCTCTGATCCCTAGCAAGACTTCAGTGTTCAATGTTGAAAGACGGACACATCACATTGGACCTGGACTTCAATTTTTTTAAAGAAATGGACTTCCATAATGTTATTACTGTATGTATCAATGTTGTAGAATGGCTGCAATATTATCATTTATTGATAATTGTTCCACAGTAACAATTAGCGATTGGAAATGTAGGAGCCAGAATAGTGATTTTGTGTTCATGCAGTTTTTATATTCATTTATTCTCATTTACATTATTTAATTGAAATAATGTACACTACATTAATTTGATTTTATATAAAGATTGTTTTGTTCATAATACCGATGGTATGGCTATATTATTCATTTGTGAGAAATCTTAATGTTGTGGGTTAAACCTATTAGCCCCTCCCCCTCTCCCCGTAATATAAGGACCAGGAAGTGATTTCTTTATGTCAGTAAGAGTTTAGAGACGTAACATAGGCAGAAGAATTCAATAAAATAATGGTTTAATTTAAAACAAGTGTCTCAAACGTCTTTCTCTGGACTGCATCCCCTTAACAATTGTGTGTATTGAGCCGTACTGTATTGTACCCATTCTTACTTACTTACTTTGTAACCATTCTGCAATCTGTTAAATAAAGTTTTCATTCATTCATTCATTCATTCATTCATTCATTCATTCATTCATTCATTCATTCATTTTTTTTTTATTTTTTTTTATTTATCCTTTATTTATCCAGGAATGTCCCATTGAGATACAAGATCTCTTCTTCCAGGGAGTCCTGACCAACACAGCACACAACAAGTTTCAACATAAAACAGGGCATTAAACAAAAAACATACAATTCAAATATAAATACAGAGGGTCATTTGTGCAGTGGCAAGGAGCATAATCACATCAACAATAGCATCAGGTAAAACAGTTACATGTTTCATAAAGGGCTAATCGTAGCATACCTTTAAAAGCATTCACAGTAGGAAGTGCCTGTAGACAAAGTTTCACTTGCAGCGTATTCCATAAAAAGGGAGCATAGTGGGAGAATGCAGCTTTACCAAGCTCTGACTGCATCAAAGGAACATTTAACAGCATCCCATTTGCTGCTCGTCTGGTATTAAAAAAGCAAGTATAAAAGGACAGAAGTCTGGAGATATATAAGGGCAGCTTACCTAGCAATGACTTAAGGATAAAAATCAACATGTGTGATTGTCTTCTTTGGTACAGAGAGGACCATCCTAATGACTGATACAAAGTGCAGTGGTGGGTGCGAGAGCCTGCACCTGTTACAAAACGTATGGCAGTATGGTACGCAGAATCCAGCTTTTTAAGCAGGGAGGAAGGAGCATGCATATAGATTACATCGCCATAGTCTAATACAGGCAGAAAGGAACTCTGCACAATTCTCTTCCTGGCTTCAGACGGGAAACATTTCTTTAACCGGAAGAAAAAGCCCAGTTTAGGTCTAAGTTTTCTCAGTAGGTTCCCAATATGAACATCAAAGGCCATCTTTTCATCAATCCATATGCCCAGATATTTATAGGATGCTACTTTGTCAAGGCATGTCCCTTCCAGTGTCAGAATCGGGGGGACAGCTGTATTAGCTCGAGAGCGAGAGAAGGTCATGTACTTGGTCTTTTTTGCATTAAGGACCAGTCTTAGCCTTAGCAAGGAGTGTTGTAGTGTATTAAAAGCATCCTGTAGAAGCTCTATGGCCTGAGTTAAAGAGGAAGCCACTGTGTAAACAACTGTATCATCGGCGTATAAATGAAAACGTGCTGGGTTTATCCCATTTCCTAGTTCATTTATAAAGATGGAAAATAAGACAGGGGCCAAAATAGAACCTTGTGGAACACCTTTGTTTACAGTAAGAGCAGCTGAGGTATAATCTTCTACTGAAACACACTGAGTTCTTTCAGATAGATAGTTTTTAAACCAGCTCAAAGCCATTTTACCAAGACCTATGCAGCCAAGCCTTTGCAGTAGCAATGCATGATCCACAGAATCAAAAGCTTTAGACAGATCAACAAACAATGCTGCACAGTGTTTTTTCTTGTCCAGTGCTTCAATTATGTCATTTGAGACTAGCATAGTTGCTGAAGTAGTACTATGGCCTGATCTGAAGCCTGACTGAGACTCGTTAAGAATATTATGGTCAGTTAGAAACTTTTTCAGTTGTTCGTTTACAAGAGATTCAAAGACTTTGGCCATTACAGACAGTCATTACATTACAGACAGTCATTCATTCATCATTCTCTGTTGCTACTTTACTGTTTGTTGGACTACCATTCCCCCACATAGAAATTAATGTTGGTTTAGTGCCTCTACACTATATAATTATGTCGGTTCTGTCCACCTGTCTATCTCTGTCCGCAGCTAACCTCACGATAGGGCAGTTTTGGACAAGTATTTTAAGTTAATTCATTGCCATCATTGAAATGCATATTCAGTATGAAGTTACAGCTTTTGACCACAAGAGGGCGATATTACACAGGTTTGCTGGTAATCAGCTCTCTGGCACCTGTTTACAATATATATACATGCCATAGTGAACCTATTGTCATTGATATACATTAAAATGATTTATGAATAAATTATTGTCCATTGCAATAAGCCCCGCCCCTTTCATATCTCATGAACCGTTCATCGTACAGACTTGTGGGAGGGGTTAATGAGTGGTGGGGGCTTCCCCTGGAAGGTTGGTGGTACCGTTCAAAACGGCCGTAAAAGCTGTTCAGCACATCCGGTAGGGAGGCACCAATGTTAGCTGTGCTGTTGGGTTTCCTTTTAACACATTCAGCGCCAGAGCTATATGGCTAATATAGGTCTAGAATTGGTTGCCGCTTTAATCAATGGGAGGACGGGGAGATTTGCGAGTGCTTAAAATATACCTTAAATTATGGCTATGGGTCTACTGGCCATCTGGCATACCGGGCATTTTCCCGGTGGGCAGACGCATCTTTGGGCAGTTATGATTTGATAGAAGAAAAAAGTATTATTATATATTTCTTTTTTTTTAAATATATTTTTTTTAGTTTGGTCAACGACCGGCCCACTACTAGGCTGGGACAGCGGCCCATTGGTACTGACTGACACTGGGCTGGCCCAATCACATCTCTTACTAAGCACCCCCCCACCAGTCGTGCAGGTACATGACCGAGATGGGGCTGTGGTACATAACTGAGAGGGGGCTGTGTTACATGACTGAGAGGGGGCTGGTAGATGACTGAGAGGGGGCTGGTACATGACTGAGATGGGGCTGTGGTACATGACTGAGAGGGGGCTGTAATAATTTTTTTTCACACAAAACAAATCCACCCTATGCAGGTGGACCTATGTTTCCATATAAACTATAGTGGCTGTTCTGTATAGTTTAATAGGAGCCTAATAATAATAATAATAATAATACATCTATTTTATATAGCGCTTTTCCAGGTGCTCAAAGACGCTTTACATGGGCAGGAGAGACAAACTATGGCAAAACAAAAAAACAGAACAAAAATAATACATGACAGAAATAAAATAACACAGACAGAATTAGAGGTCAAAAGCAAGATTGAAAAGGTGAGTTTTGAGGGCTGATTTAAAAGATGTCAGGGTGTTTGCATCATGGATATGGCTGGGGAGGGCATTCCAGAGGGAGGGGGCAGCAGCAGCAAAGGCCCTGTCGCCCCAGGTCCGGAGCCTGGTCGTGGGAGGTGTTAGGAGGTTGGCATCTGCAGACCTAAGGCGACGGGTGGGCGTGTGACGGTGGAGGAGGTCGGACAGGTAGGGAGGGGCAAGGTTGTTGAGGGCTTTGAATGTGATGAGTAGTATTTTAAAATGTATCCTGTATTTGATTGGAAGCCAGTGGAGGTCGTGGAGGACAGGGGTGATGTGATCAGAGCGACGGGTGGAGGTGAGCATGCGGGCAGCAGAGTTTTGGACATATTGGAGTTTATTGAGGATAGTGTTTGGTGAGCCGTAGAGGATGCTGTTGCAGTAATCTAGTCGTGATGATATGAATGCATGAACCAGTGTTTCAGCAGCGGAGAGTGATAGGGAGGGGCGGAGACGAGCAATGTTCCGGAGGTGGTAGAAGGCCGATTTGGTTATGTGGTTCACATGGCGGAGGAAAGAAAGGGTGGGGTCCAGGATGATGCCAAGGTTACGGACGTGAGTGGAGGGGGTGACAATGGTACCATCAATATTTAGGGTGAAATCCTGGGTGTGGCTGGTGAGGGATTTTGGACCGATAATGATGATTTCTGATTTATTGCAGTTTAGTTTAAGAAAGTTATTTTGCATCCATGTTTTGATGTCTGTGAGGCAGGTGCTGAGGGTGGAGAGAGTGGCTGGAGTGATAGTCTTGGTGGAGAGGTAGAGCTGAGTGTCGTCTGCATAACAGTGAAAACGCAGGCCATGTTGGCGGAGAATCAGACCAAGTGGAAGGATGTAGAGGATGAAGAGCAGGGGACCAAGTACTGAGCCTTGGGGGACACCATGAGTGATGGGGGCAGTGGGGGATTTGCAGTTGTTGATAGAGATGAATTGGTGCCTGTGTGAGAGGTATGATTGGAGCAAGGTGAGGGGGATTCCGGAGATGCCAACGGAGGACTGGAGACGAGTGATGAGGATGGGGTGACTGATGGTGTCAAAAGCAGCGCTGAGGTCTAGGAGAATGAGGATGGAGAGGGAACCAGAGTCGGCAGAGAGGAGTATGTCGTTGGTGACCTTTAGAAGAGCAGTTTCGGTGCTGTGTTTGGTGCGGAATCCGGATTGAAATGTATCATAAAGGTTATTGTTGTCGAGGTAGGATTTTAATTGGGAGGCAATGGCTCGCTCAATTATTTTTGAGAGGAAGGGGAGGTTGGAAATGGGTCGGAAATTATCAAGGGTTTCAGGGTTGAGACCGGGTTTTTTTAGTAAGGGGGTGACGGAAGCAATTTTGAGGGCGGGGGGAAATAGGCCAGTGGTCAGAGAGGTGTTTACGATGGAGGTGATTAGGGGAGAAAGGGCAGGGAGACAAGCCTTGACTAGGATGGAGGGGATAGGGTCCAGGATGCAGGTAGAAGTTTTCATTGTAGAGAGAATGGAGGATAGGTCCGATGCAGTGATTTCAGTGAAGGATGTAAAAGGTGGGTTGGGCGGTGGAGAGGGGGTTGAATCCGGAGGGGAGATAGTGTTGGCGGAGGCAATTGTTAGTTGGGTGTGGATTTTGTCAATTTTTGTTTGGAGATGTGACAGATAGGAGACACATTTACTGACAGTGAAGGAACAGGAGATTGTGTCAGAGGGTTTAAGAAGTGTGTTGATGGTGGAAAACAGAGTCCTGGGGTTGTTGCTGCCAGACTGTATGATAGCGGAGTAGTGGGAGGAGCGTGCAGAGTTGAGGGCGTCTTTGTAGAGCTGTTGATGTTGTCTGTAGGCCTCTTTATGGACAGTGAGACCGGTTTTATTGGATAGCCGTTCGAGCTGGCGGCCCTTGGATTTAAGGTGGTGTAGGTGATCGGTGTACCAGGGGGCGGAGTTAGTGAAGGAGACAGACTTGGTTTTGATTGGGGCGAGCTGATTGAGACAGGAGGAGAGAGTGTTATTGTAGATGTTGACCAGGTCTGTAGGGGAGCCATGCTGTAAGAGGGAGGCATCAGGGATGGTGTCAGTCAGTAGGGAGGAGAGAGAGGAGGGGTGGATGGATTTGAGATTACGGAATGTTATGGAACGCATCTGCTTGATTGGAGGAGTAGGGATGAGAATGTCCATGGTGATAGCCAGATGATCAGAGATGGTGAGGTCGGAGCAGGTGAGATTACTGATGGAGATGCCAGATGTGCAGACCAGATCCAGTGTGTGACCTCTCTTATGAGTGGGAAAATCAACATGCTGGGTGAGATTAAAAAAGTTTAAAATGTCCAGGAATTCTGTGGCGGTTTTGGAGTCCGAAGTATCAACATGAATGTTGAAATCACAGATTAAAAGGATGGATGGAGAGATAGCACAGAGTTGTGTCAGGAATTCAGACAGGTCAGAGGGGAAGGTTGGGTTTGGTTTGGGGGTCCGGTAAATGACTGCAGTGACTAGGGGTTTGGGACCAGACAGTTTAAAAGCAAGGTGTTCAAATGAGGAGGCAGCCGGGATGGTAATATTGCTTGTGTCAATGCTTCTTTTGTGGAATGTGGCTATTCCACCTCCACGCCTGTGGAGGCGTGGTTTGACCATGTAGGAGTAGCCGTCAGGGGTGGTCTGATTAAGAAAATAATAATCCAGGGGTTTTTGCCATGTTTCCGTTAAGCAAAGAAAGTCCAGGTTATTGTCAATAATGAATTCATTGAGTAGAGGGGCTTTATCTTTATTTAGTGATCGGGTGTTAAACAAAGCAAATTTGAGATGTGGTTGGATTTGGTCAGACTGGTGTGCTTTGGGAAGGGGGCGGAGGCAGACAGAACGCACATGTGGGTTGTTTTGATGACGTAATGTTGTTGAGGAAATGCGCTGGGGAGACCAGAGCGCGGGGATGTGATTGGAGTCAGACCGGGAGTAAACAAACTTTCTCCGGGAGGATCGGTGGATGTAGCGAGGGCGATGCAGGAGTCCAAGTGTTTTGATGACTGAGAGGCACGGAGGAGCGCTGACATTATTGAGTTGGAGTAGCTGTGAAACGGAGTATTTCAGAGACATGCCAGCTGGGAAGGATGTAATGTTGAATCCGTTGTCAGTCGGTCGCCAATGACTTGATGACCAGAGAAGACATGCCAGACAAAACGAGATGGTCCACAGCATGATAGAAGATCCGTGATAGTGGTAGAGACGTTTGTCGCTGCTACTCAACAGAGAGAAGACAGTGGAGTTAGCTGGAGATGTTAGCTTCCAACAGCTAACTGGAGGGTGGCTAGCTGACAGCTAGCCTGAGGAGGCAGCAATCCCAGTCAACGAAGACTAACCACACTGTGCCAGTTGTCAGGTTGTCCAGGAAATAAACCTTGTAGTCACAGTATGGAGCAGCGGAACAGTGACGAAAAACGAATCCTTGAAAACAGCAGGGAGCTGGCTACCGTTGGAGATACCGGTAGGAAGCTGCAGGCTAACAGTGCGACAGGTGAGTCCAAACAGTTCGGTGGAAATCCAAACAGAAAACAGGAGAATGTTTAAATAATGAATTGACTGAAAAGTAGAGATTGTTTGTAGAGACAAGCAAACTTTGCAGGTAGAAAGTAGATAAACTAAACAGATAGACTATAAAACTAAGTTTCAGATGGAGAAGCGGCGAAAAAAACAGCGCCTGCGTCCTCTCACACCGGGTAGAGTGACATACATGACATACTGCTCTTCTAATTTAAGGCTCACAATGACCTGTAACAATGAAATAGTATAGGCATATTATACATTTCCTGAATCCTTATGGTCCTGAGAATGTTGTAGATTTTGTCTCCCTGTTGCTCCTAGATGACACAAGGCTAAAAGATAGTATATCATTTAGGCGAAAATCGTGTAAAATGTGTGTTGTTGACTGTTCAAAGAGCTCCAGTGACCTCTATATTGGTCAGAAAGATTCACATCTTAGCTTGAATGAAAGATGACATAGTCCCCTTTAAAATGATACCAAACACAATATTGTGAAACATTGACAGATGTCCTCTACGTGAGTCTAAACAGGATATACGCCAGCATCTGAAATGCAATTTCCTGAGCGGGTGGGTATACTTCATCACTTGATAATTATGATAAAGCTACCACTCTGGAACGGCTATCATACCAAAATATCATCTACAGACATAGATCTTTGAAAAAATTATATCTAAGTTTAGTCACCCTGAGTGGCACCGACAAGTGAAATTTTGGCCTCTGGCCCATGGACTACATGTCCTGTTTTCTCTTGCCTGTTACTTCACAGGCATGGTAGGGAGTGATCTTACGCAGTAGACACAGCAATGATGGATGTCCAGTCGTGATTCCAGGTTTAGGGGTGTTTATTGCTGAAGTTGCAGTTGTATATTCAATTTATTGCCAGTGTGGGTTCTGTAGGAATTATACGGTATTCTATATTTATTTGGTATTTCTTTCTGCTTCTGGCTGCTGAGCTGCTGAGCTTCTGTTAAGAACGGTGTGCTCCTCACTACCTGTGTCCCTGCTGATTACTGCACCTGTGACCCTCTAAATACCTAACCAGTGCTGTCAAATCTAAAACCCGCCACCAGGTGTCCAATAATAATATTACAATAATAAAATAATATGCCACCATCATAATGGCTCCTACAAGAATGCTGTACTGTCAGGAGGCTCCCGCACCGCACGTCCTGCGTGTGTGTTTGGTGAGCCTGGTGTTGTATGTGACGACGGAGCAGGGTTCCCTGTATCTAAATTTTTTTGCCAGAGTGAGAACCCTAGGCCCAGGGAGGGACCGGGTCACCTGTCTACGATTCTTAGCGGACCAGCGGCAGTTGGCGGCGAGGGTGCTTTGGGATTTTTACCTCGTATGGCTACAGAAGTGCCATATGTCGGCGTGGATGGAGAGAACGCTGAGGGCGGGGCTTGTGTTACAGTTTGCACACCCCCACCCTCCGTTTTTGGGTTTGGTACAGACTCTATTGTCAGAGTCCGCGGCAGTGACAGCTCTGGCCGAAGAGATTCGTTTTCTGGTGGCGAAGCAGGCCATCGTCGTGGTCCCATGGGAGGACGTGATGAGTGGCGTTTACTCCCGATATTTTCTGGTGTCCGAGAAATCGGGGGGGGGGGGGGTGTCAGACCCATACTGGACCTGTCCCATGGAAGGTTCCGAAGGTTTTTATTTTCTTTTTTTTCAAGACACACAGAACAAGACATCACAATACAGTAGACTTAATAATAGAGACACTAACAATAATAACAATAATAATGACAGTAAGAATAGCAAAGACATAACATAAACTATAATAGTACATTAACAGACATGACAAAAGACAAACAGCAAAGACATGGCTCAAATATTTTCACATGTTGTACTATACAGCAAAGGTGGCGTTTAGGGAGTCGGCTCCTGGCCAATGATAGCACCCAGTGGACTGGTATAGCCTGTGTGTGTGTGGAATGACTTTCACATACATTATAATATCCTCTGCAACGACACAAAGCACCGACAAAACAAGGCAGTAGTGATCTATAGGGAGGCTATGGGTAGTGGGGAAACCCACAGAGTACGGTGGCAGACAGTGCCGGTCCGATATGAGACAGATAAGGGTCCCATATTTCATAGAAAGTGTCCAGTTTAGAGTGCAGCATGCACGTGATGTATTCACATGGAATGCAGTCCATTATAATATTGTGCCATGATCTCTTTGATGGGACCTCGTCCTTTATCCAGAATAAAATAATGTTTTTCCTAGCAGCAAACGTCAACAGATTGAACAGTCTCCTATGTTTGAAGTTGGCAATGAGAATATCTGGGAGGCCTAGTAAGAGGCACAAGGGTCTAGTTCTATGGAGATCTGGAATATTTCAGACAGTTCCTCTATAATGTCGAACCAGTAGCTCTGGAGCTTTACACAGGACCAAAAGCAGTGGACGTGGTTTCCTATCTCTATCTTGTATTTAAAGCAGAGTGGGGACGCATTGGGATCCATTTGACTTTTAAGGGCAGGGGTTATATGAATGCGGTGTAAGATTCTAACTTGAATAGACTTGGTGCGGTTGCAAACCGAGATTTTTTTTGCGTAGGTCCATGCATCCTGCCAGTCCTCGTCCGTAATCTCTATGTCTAAATCTTTTTCCCAGGACTGTTTAGTGACAAGGGAAGATAAAGATGAATTAAGGTTTAGAGTACTATAGAAAATAGATATTTGTCTTTTCGAAATCTGCAAGGAGAGGGCTTTCTCCACCTGCGAGGTGGAGCTATTTGTTAACAGTGAGGTGTCCTTGGTGATAAACTGTCTAATTTGTAAATATTTAAAGAATTCCGTTTTCAATAAGCCGTAGCGCTGCTGAAACTGTAAAAAGGATATCAGGGTCTGGCCATCAAACATGTCACCAAGATTGGTTATGCCCTGCGTATGCCAGATCTTGAAGCCACCGCCGATTTGGTCCGGATTGCCTACGATCGGGGTAAGAGGAGAGGTCAGCTTAGCTCGGCCCTCCACCTTACGGACAGTCTTCCAGGCCTTGACGGAGCATAGTGTGATGGGGTTAGAGCATAGTTTCCTAACAGACTTGAAGTCTTTTATAAATAGTAGGTTCCACAGGGGGGACTTAGATTGCGAGGATTCAATGTCTAGCCAGATTGATAGTGAGTCCAGTTTACACCAACCAACAAGTACCCTAAGGTGTGCTGCTAGTTGGTAATGTCTTATATTAGGTAGGTCTAGACCTCCATCAGCACCGTCCATCTGTAATTTGGCCATTTTCAAACGTGGCTTCTTCCCATTCCAAATGAATGAGCTTAGCCAGCCTTCTAGCACCTTGATAACCTTGTTTGTCAGCAGCACCGGGATCATTTGGAGAGGATATAATAGTCTGGGGAGTACGTTCATTTTGACGAGGGCTATCCTACCTAGCCAGGAGATTGGTAAAGGGGCCCATCTAACTAAGTCTTCCCTTATTGTGTCTAAGAGAGGGGGAAAGTTGGCCTTAAACAATGTATCATAGGTAGGGATGGGTACCTTTCACATTTGAACCGATACCGGTACCGGTACCTGTGAATCGATACCGGTACCCAACGGTAACTTTTTTCGGTACTTTAGTCTCAAGAAATTTAATTTACCTACCCCAGTCGTAAAAAAAAAATCCAAACTTCAAATAACGACAATTTCGACAGTTTTCGGCTTGTCATTGCTCCGACTGCTTTGTTGTTGAATCAAGTCAAATCCTAGGTAAGCATATATTGTGCGTGTGAACGTTGACATAAAAAGAAAAAAGTAAAAAAAAAAAAAAAAGTAAAAAAGTAAAAAAAAAGTTTTTTTATTTTCTTTTTATTTTTTTTTCGGTTTCTCACTTGATTATATACTCGGTAGTACCGACGTGTTTCGGTTCGGTACCTCAAAAGTACCGAATTAGGTACCCATCCCTAATCATAGGTGGGTGTCACAAACACTCCTAAGTAAATGAAGCCGGAGGACGACCAGCAAAATGGGAAGGGCTCAGGCAGGATCGAGATGGACTTAAGTGTCCCAAGTGGCATTGCTTCGGATTTGGAAAAGTTAATTTTGTACCCCGAGAAGGTTCCAAATGTGGAAATCATGCGGGTTAGACATGGAATGGAAGAGTCAGGCTTAGATATAAAGATCAGTACGTTGTCCGCGTAAAGAGTGATTTTGTGCTCCCTCTCGCCCACCCTAATACCTGAGATCGCGGCTGACTGCCTTATGGCCTGAGCAAGTGGTTCTATGGCTATGTCAAATAGTAAAGGGCTAAGAGGGTCCCCCTGGGGGTTCCCCCGTTGTAGGAGAAAGTTGTTAGACCTAAGCCCGTTAGTCAGAACCGCCGCCATCCGTGAGTTGTAAAGAACCTTGACCCAGTCAATAAAAGTGTTTCCTAGGCCAAATTCTGCGAGAGTTAGAAAAAAATACGTCCATTCTACACGGTTGAATGCTTTCTCCGCACCAAGAGACAGAACCACCGCGGGGTGGTCCATCTCACGAGTCATTTGGATAATATTAAGCAGCCGTCTCATGTTGTCGGTAGAGTTCCTGCCCTTAATAAAACCAGTCTGATCTTCGTTAATAATGAAAGAGAGCACTTTTTCTAGGCGCATGGACAGGATCTTGGAGAGCAATTTTTGGTCCGAATTAAGTAGGGCTATAGGCCTATAGGAGGCGCACTTTTCAGAGCATTTACCCTTTTTAAGGAGAAGGCAGATATTGGCCTCCCGTAGGGACTGGGGTAATATTCCAACCTCAGAGGAGTGATTAAGCATTGCCAACAGGGGATCCAAGAGAATATGACCGAATTCTTTATAGAATTTGCATCCGAAACCGTCCGGACCCGGAGCCTTACCAGATGGCATACCCTGCAGGGCGCACAGAGCTTCTTCCTTCGTAATTGGGGCGTTAAGGAGCAAGTTCTGAGCTTTTGATACCTTAGGGAGGTGCAAGTCAACAAAAAAGGAGTGCATGTCAGAGAGAGCACCATCGGGTCGCTCAGTCCTATAGAGTTGGGCATAAAAAGAGTCAAACTCTTTATTAATAGTTTTGGTGTCAAAGGACCTGACCCCGTTTGAGTCTGAGATTGAGTCTATTATTTGGGTGTCAACCCTCTTTTTTGCCAAGTTGGCTAGGCACCTCCCAGGCTTGTCACCGCGTTCGTACATTCTCTGTCTGGCAAATTTAAGAGAGTATTCGGAGTCTTGGATCAGAAGAGTGTTTAACGCAGTTCTGGTGGCCGTCAGCTCTATAAGCACAGCCGGGGCTGGGTTTTAAACATGTTGATTCTCAAGGTCGGCTAGCTTGGATTCGAGAAGTTTGCATTGTTCATTTTTCTTGCGTTTCTTGGATGATACGTAAGACATAATCAGTCTGCAACAAAATACCTTAGATGTTTCCTAAAGCAGAGACGGGTTGTCCGTAGAGTGTGAGTTAATTGAGTAGAAAATCTTGAATTCCGATACGAAATAGGAGACAAACCTATCATCCCTAAGGAGGTTAAGACGCCAACGTCTCGATAGTGCCCTCTCTTCTGACAAGGAGTAGACCAGATATATAGGGGCGTGATCAGATAAAACAATACTTCCGATAGTACAGGACGAAACCAGAAACAGCTTGGAGGAAGGGATGAAAAAATTGTCTATTCTACTGTTGCTCTTATGTGGGCCGCTAAAAAAGGTGAACTTCAATTCGGAGGGGCAAAGGGTTCTCCAGACGTCTGAGAATCCAATGTCTGTACATAAGGAGGAGAGCATCTTTGCTTGCATAGAGGGGGGGGTGGGAGTTTGTCGAGAGACGGTATAAGGTGACAATTAAAGTCTCCGCCCACAAAGGCATTCTCTTTTTTGGATAAAAAGTCAGGGGAGTAGCCTGGGGGACAGTATACATTCATAAATGTCATTTCTTTACCCTTAAGAACCCCTTTGATAATCACATAGTGGCCTTGGCTATCTACAGAGGAAGTTATGAGTCTAAAGGGGAGATTTTTTTTGATCAGTATGGCCACTCCCCTACTAAATGTAGAATAGTTTGTGGCGAAGACCTGTCCCACCCAACTCTATTGGAGTTTAGCGGCGTCGTTGGGTCCCATATGGGGTTCCTGTAATAAAGCAATAGAAACATTCTCCTTCTTTAAAAAAGTCAGAATCACCTTCCTCTTCGCTAGTTTCTGAAGACCTCGAACATTCCAGGAGCAGAGCTTAAAGCTCTCAGAGTTAGCCATAGCCATAAAATATTAGGGGGTGTGTAGACAGATCAGACCTAGAAAGGCCTGTGAGCATGCCAAATTCACTTATTTTAAACACTAAGCACATGTACCTTGAGCCATACATAAAACAAATATTAATGACATTAAAAACATATAAAGGTGTGGAACCAGTGGGTCTTTCCCCAACATCACAGGGACTTACCAACATTTCCAGAAACTCACCAGCGGGGTCTCCATGGGCAGCAGGCTATCACACGTCACAGTCTTCACCGACGCCTTGCTCACGGGATGGGGGGGATGTGTCGGACCGACGCAGTAGGCAAGACCATGCTACCCGGTCTGCACTACATATTAATGTGTTGGAATTGAAGGCATTGCTTCTAGTCCTCGAACAGCTCGGCCATCATGTGATGGGCGAGCATGTTCTGATCAGGACGGACAACATGAAGTCGGCGTCGTATATCAACAGGGAGGGAGGAGTACGCTCCCCCTTCTCCACCTGGCAGCGGTCGAACTCTGGCTATGGGCGTCTCTCAATCTGCGCAGCCTGAGGGATCTCCACATCCCCGGTAGGGAGAATGTGGGTGCAGATGTGATGTCGCGGGGCGGTCCCCACCCAGACGAGTGGGGACTACGTCCAGACGTAGTCAGGCAGGTCTGGGACCGATTCGGGGAGGCTGCGGTGGACCTGTTTGCAAGCAGTCAGTCCTACCAGTGCCCTCTGTGGTTCTCGGTCAGTCAGAAGGACAACCCCTCTCTGGGAGTGGATGCCTTCTCGATGTACCCGTGGCCGCCCGGGATTCTGTACGCGTTCCCCCCTATACACCTGATAGCTCAGCTGTTGGAGCGGGTACGTCAGGAGCGCAGGACTTTGATCCTTGTCGCGCCGGACCCGGGCACAGCTGTGTGGTTCCCGGCCCTGAATCAGCTCTTGGTGGCCCCGCCGTGGCCTGTTCCGTGGGTCACCGCGGGCCCTCTCTCAGGCACGCGGAACACTGTTCTGCCTCCTGTTCTGGGGCAGCCTCTAATGGCTTGGCTGTTGAAAGGGTGAATCTGGAGGGGATGCGTCTTAACTCTACTGTGGTTAACACTATCCAGAACATGCGCGCTCCGTCCACTACCGCGGTTTACGCAGGGAAGTGGCGTATGGTTCGAGAGTGGAGGGCAGAATGCTGTTCAGCGACCCTCTCATGAGACGTTTCCTGCTTGGCGCACGGCGTCTCAAGCCTGTGGAACGTGCTCTGTCTCCGAGCTGGGACCTCCAACTGGTCCTGGAAAGGCTGTTGGGGGCCCAGTTTGAGCTTCTTGAGCAGGCGCCATTGGATCGACTGTCTTTCAAGACCACGTTCCTTCTGGCCATCACCTCCGCTAAATGCGTGGGT
This sequence comes from Notolepis coatsorum, assembly GCF_963971535.1. Lineage (NCBI taxonomy): Eukaryota > Metazoa > Chordata > Actinopteri > Aulopiformes > Paralepididae > Notolepis > Notolepis coatsorum. Next base: position 171,728,958 of record NC_140171.1, on the reverse strand, counting down.
GAGCTGTGTGCTCTCTCGGTGAGGTCAGAGTGCCTGTCTATTCAGGCCGATAACAGTGCGACTCTGAGGCCTAATCCGGCCTTTGTGCCAAGGGATATCCGGAGCTCTTATCGCTCCAGGGATATTGTGCTCCAGGCGTTTCACCCTCCTCCTCACGCTAGTGTGTTGGAGGCGAGCCTTCACCTGTTGTGTCCTGTCTGTGCGCTGATTGTTTACCTTAGTCGCACGCAGGATCTCAGGGCTACCGATCAACTGTTTGTTTGTAACGGTGGCTCTCACGCGGGTAAGGCGCTGTCCAAGCAACGCCCGTCACATTTGTTATGCAAGGGCTTTTCCCTCTGCTACACTTTGGTCGGACGGGTTCCCCCCGCAGGTGCCTGCCCTGCTTGGGGGGGCCTCGGTGGAGGACATCTGCGCTGCGGCCTCCTGGTCCTCCCTGGGTACTTTTGTTAGGTTTGACCTCATGGACATAACTGGGGGCTCTGTCTCCCAGGCAGTTCTGAGGGCCGGGACCTCTCCTGCACCCCGCCATCAGGTGGGCTAGCAGGTGTGTGTGGGTGTGGACCACGGAGTGCTCTGTCACACGCGGTCCCGCTTGCACTGTGCGTTCTAGGGTGACTGGTCCCTTTTTCGCATGTTGGTTGTAGTTGACTGCCTCCCCCCCCTCGTTAGGACGGGCGGGTGGACAGGACTCCCCCCCCCCCCCCCCTGGTCAGGGGCTTATAGGCCCTCAGGGGGTGCATTTGACGTGGCCACGCTTCCGCTCTGCCCCTTTTGATCTCAAAATGGCAGAGTGAGACGCGATGTCACATATGAAATATAATGAAGGTTATTCTATAACCCTAGTTATATGAATACTGACAGAGCGTCTCGCTCTTCAGCGCCCTGAGGACCCTTGGATGTTTTTCACGCATGGAATTCAGACTTGGAAGGGTGTAAGCGTGACCACTTCCTGTGTCTTGTAGGAACACACAGGAGTAGGCATGGTCACGTGCAAGTGACGTGCATGTGTCAACTTTTTCACGTGCACAATATGTGTATGGAGATGATATCTCAATATGGCAGAACAAGACGCTCTGTCAGTATTCATATAACTAGGGTTATAGAATAACCTTCGTTACAGTGGGTGACAATGTTGTCACAAGGAAAGATGAAATTACATATCTGGGTTCCATCCTAGAGGAAAATCTTTCCTGTGACAAAATGGCATCCAATGTAATAAAAAAAGTCAACCAACGAACTAGATTCTTGTACCGGATCTCCTATCTGGTAAACAAGAATACCCTGAAGACTCTGGCAGGAGCACTCATTCAAGGGTACTACGACTATGCTTGCACCTCATGGTACCAAAGCACCTCAAAGGCGCTAAAAACAAGATTACAAACATCACAAAACAAACTGATCAGACTACTACTTGACCTTACTCCTAAAACCCACCTCACCTCAGCCCACTTTGACTATAGGATGGCTTAGAGTAGACGACAGAGTACAGCAACTTGCAATGGGCCTGGTCTACAAGACACTACATCACTCAGGTACCCATGTACATGTCGAAATACTTCCCAAAGGTCAGTGGATACCACACCCACAACACCAGAGGGAGTTCCACAAATCATGTGCAACCCAGATTCGGCACAAACACGGGACTAAACACATGACGTTTCGCAATTATGCCACAAGAATGTGGAACGCCCTACCCACAGCCGTAAAAAATGTGAATCCCACATTTAAAACCGCTCTAAAAGAGCACCTACGGGAGGCTGCAATTCGAAACTGGCCACCGTAAATGTCCAACCCCCCCCCACCCCCTCCTAGACAGTCTCCTCCCCACCATATTATTTTCTGTTAGGATCTCTGGGTAACAGTACTGTATATTTGCATATCGTATATGTCACAAAACAGTACTATATACCTGTATGTATGTATGTCATAAATATCATGATGTTGTGTGTATGTGTGGTAATATTGCCTTTGAATTCCATAACTAAAATGTGTGAATAATTAGGAAACCATAACATTATGCCTTGTATACTGTTTAGCAGAATGGGCTGCAGGACTAAATGAGGAACGAGACTAGAGACAGTTGAACAGAAAAAGGTCACACCTACTGTGACCAGATTACAACCACACCTACGGGGCCACTAGCAAAACCCCGCTGTACTCAGCAAAAGACCACACCAAGGAGGGGGGCCATCAAGACCCCCCCTTCTGTTCACTGAGGGAAGACGACACCAACCCCCACCCACGAACTAGGAACCTGTTGGGGACAGACCCAACAGGAAGACAATGACGGGGGCCACTAGCGGCCCCCTCTGGGTATTGAGTCAAGATCCACACAGGAGATCAAGGAGGCTGCCAGCCCCCACAGGAGACCGCCCACAGAAGATCGCCTGATTGGACCAACTGTATTAGTAAAATGTGCTATTATTGGCCAGAAATTATAGTATATAAGAGCGAACATATTGGTAGTTCAGGAGCCCAGACCACCCCAACCCCAGGGTCTGCGGCTCCACCCCTCCCCACCAGAGAGACGACTGTGCTGTTTTTGATGTAAGTAGGCTGGATGGAACCACTATGTTTGGTTTGAATAGAATGTAACTTAGCTTAGAAACCAGGCTTACTTATATGCAAAAAGGGCTTACAGTATTTTCAATGTATGTTCAAATTATGTTAACAAATGACTGTTTTGTGTACCTGTTGGGGTTTGAGATGCAAACCGTGTTGATTCTTTGTACACAGCAGATATGTTAATGTTTTCTGATAATCCTTGTATGTGAAAGGCAACCTTTTATTCACTCTTGGCCCTGGGTCAAATAAATCAGTTGAGTTGAACTAGAGTTCTGGTTGTCTGGCTTACACGTTTATTTCTCATCTGCTTAAGTCAGATGAGGAGACCAACAATTCTATCACGTATGATCCTTTCTCCTCCTTCCAGATAGCAATCTCATTGTACTGTACAATAACCTTAGATTATTGTAGGATTCTATAGGAATATACTACAGAAGTGGTGCCGTTCCACCCGCCCTGTTGTGCCCCCCCCTGAAGATGTGCGGTGAGGTCTATGTGGCAGGCTGCTCAGAGCCATGACCTTGCTTGTATGTTGGGGACATGCAGGAGAAGAGCCGGGGGTTGTTGCGTTTCAATAAGAATAGTTGCAGTGCAGGGTTTTGCTGTCTGGATGGAGGACAGAGGGACAGGATGAAGGCTGGTTGTGTACAGGAATGGGGGAGCGGTGTTTAGGTTAGTTTAGGTTAGAATATCCAAAGGTAAAGGGATCGCGCTTGTTGTGCAGTGAACATACAAACATGTGCTTTTTATGTTTGTATGTTTATTCAGACACAGGAGGCCGTTCCCGGCCTATTCGTTTGAGGTTTATAACAGTAAGTATGGGCAGCATATTTGGTGCCAGGCCCTTGCGGACAGGGGGATAGTATTTTTTATTTTTTGTTGGAAGTAATAGCTTAGGGGGATAGGTTAGGGATAGGTAATTTACTAGAAGGCGAAGGCGTGGAGCGGTAGAACGGAGAATAGTCACAGATATGCAGGAAGTGGGACTGTGAAGTGATTATGGACATTAATGGGTAATGCAGAGTAGTCAGATCTTAAAGAAAAGATTATAGGGTAAGGTAAAGAGTCTGATGAGAGAACCGTGATTGTAGTACAGGATTTCCTGGTTCCACGGTGAGAACGGAGGTAGCCTCATGGGATTCTCGCCCAGGACGGAGCAGCCGTCGAGGGGGGAGATGAGGGGGTGAATAGGGTGTGTGTGGCGATCAGAGATCACTCGATTGATGGTATTGTACTGCGCGTCGGCGTGTGGTCCTGATCAGGCCACATTCGTCGTTGTGTTTGGTAAGTACGATAGGAGTACGCCCTGGGATACAAGACAGGCCGTGTTGTTCCAGGGAGCGTAGAAATGTGTATTTTTTTCGTGAATCTGTACAGTGAGTGGCCTGGGTGTACGTCTTGCTGGGCTAACGCAGAATTTCCGTTCGTTGGCGCCTCTCGAGCGGCAGGGTACGGAGGTTTTAAACGTCGGCGAGCGATGCAGATGGAAGTTACAGGCCCTATAGCCAACGCTGAAACAGATCCGCGGATTCAGATGGATATGTAAAGAAATGCGCTAATATGATGAGAGATCGTCACGGGTCGCGAGATTATAAACGTGGTATGGTGATATAGGTGAACAGGGGCTTGTTCGAAGCCAGCGCGTAGGCTTTTGAAAATATTGATCAGATTAGCCAGACACCTCGAAAGTTTAACGGGGAGGGGATTTTTTCTGAGAATATCAGCCGATCTAACTATAGTCGATCCGATATTGAGGGTTGATTAGAAGGGTAGGCGGGATTTGCTTGTTAGCCGTGAGTAGGGTAATTACAGAAAGCAAAAAGCCGCAGCAAATCCGATTAGAACGTGTTTGGCAGGCTTCGGCATCCTATTTCAACACGTTCGTCGTGGCAAAAACGGGGACAGTAGCTCTTAGCAACACATTGTTAAATAATACTGTTTACAAATGTAAGTGTACATTGCATGTATTGTATGTATGCAGAGCAGCCTTGGCTGGGTTGTTGTGTTGTTTAACGTGGATCAGGGTGGTATACGAGTCTGGAGCGGATCATATTGGAGATTGGGGCTAACTAGCTTAGCTCTGTGGAAGAACCGCGGTAAATCTAGGGACGTCAAGGCGACGATGTGGGAGAATTGACGAAACACTGTGGCGGCAATTGCAGGTAAGAAGCGAATCGAGGCGTAAGTTGAGGAGATTGTGGCCGTTTTGAGGGTTATAGTTAATGCGGTAACAATTGTGTACGTTATTTTGGTGGAGGAAGAAGTCGCTGTTTGATGACGTCATGGTGTGGAGTGGAATGTGTGAAACGTCCTGGCTGTGCGTGGAGCCGGGCGAAGCGAAGGGTAGGAGAATTGGTTTATGATTCGTGTTGGACTGTGTATGCGGCGTTGGTATGTGAGAATGTTTTAAGAATTCTTTTCTTTTAAAGTAGTTTGTTATTTAAGCATGTGTGAGTTGTTTATTGTTAGATTGGTACTGGGCGGATTGGATGAATGTACGGATCTCGAACGTGGCATAACTTGGGGCTTCCGGGAGCGCATGGAACCTTGCATCAGGTTGGCTAGCTACTTAGCTGGTATGTGAGTTTGAGGGATAACGCTGTGATGAGGGCTTGTACGATGTTATGATTATAAGCGGTGTGGTGGCGTTAGATATGGGGTATTGGTGAGTAAAGCGATTGTTTGATAATAACGTTGATTGAGAGTTATTTGCAAAAGGAAGACACTTCGGTTGTAATGTTGTATGGCCCTGGGCGAGAGCGCCGCGGTGCACCCTTGGGAAACGGGGAGCTGGCTATTAGAGCTAAGCTAAGCTGCCTATGCTAAGCTAAGCTGACGGGCTGTTGAGCTACCTGTGCTAAGAGTACGGTTGATTCTTTTCATGTTGTATGAACGAACGGTGTTATGTTTTGTACTGCGTAGGCCGTAGGATTGCGTTATACTGGAAACAGTTGACATTGGGTTGTGTAGAGTCTGTAGCATTGTGCAACTTGTGACCGCCAGCGGAGGGATAGCAGTGCACGACTTGCACGACCGTATTAACAGGAAGCGTCGTAGCGACCATTTTGGACAGGAAGCCCCGTAGCAACCATTTTAGTTGTAGTTTTTATCGTCTTGTTCCGTTGTCTAATGGCGGAGGAGATAAATGTGTGCAGCTCTGGTTAGTGAGATTGGTAAGTGGTTTGTATTTTGGCTGTGGGTTGTAAACAATGTTCTGGGAGTGGTTTTGGTTGTGTTGCTACAAGTTTGTGTGGCAAAAGGGGAGAGTAGGTGCAGCATGTGATGATTAGACTAGGGGAGATAGTCAATGAGGGGTTACTTGGGCTGCAAACAATGCTGTGAGCCTATCAAACAAAGAGGAGATGATTTAATATACATGCCCATATTAAACTGGGATTCACAAACCAGCTACACATTGAACCTGTAACACTGGGCAAGAATATGTTACACAAGAGTATAGTCTTGACCGAGTGGGGTTTGAGAGCTGAGTTGGGAAAGCACTCTACACTGAAAAAGACATATTGCTTGTGTTATATTTGATTAAATACATCTACATTAGAATCACATGTCACCTATATACAGAGCTAACGTTCCCAGAATATTCTGTTTAAAGTGTTTGAGTCTTAGCATGATTGGAACTTAACTAATAATAATGTTTAATTTCTAATGAGTGGCGTTTGATAGAGATGCTTATATTTGTGTCATGCATGATTAGTGTTGTGCAAATATGTGATTTTAAAATCTGTATAGAATGGAAATTATTTTGAGATTGTTTATGCTTGTATGAGGTAAATCGTTAATACACTGTTAATATGATTAGGATATTTAATGCTTGACACAAGCCTCAGACTTGTAGGAAATTATAATTTATTGATGGAGGTTTGCTGTCTGTGTTAGGTTAGGTGTGTTAGGTGTGTGCCACCACGTTTTGCATATGGAATTAATGGCTTCCCTTGTAGAGTATGTTGACATATGGTGTAATGGGATTTGCTTTGTGCTTGTGTTTCTTCAACAGCTCAGTCAAGGAGGGGGATTGCAGATCAGCAGCGGGAGGACACATGAATACATTACATTAGAGCGGTAACGTAGGATTTCATCTTCCCTGTTACTCTGCAGTCCAATGGTGGTCAATTACAAATTGTGGTGAGAGAATTCTTGTGCACGGAGACCCCCGTCTATACAGACCCCATACAGGGGGGGCCGGGTTGTAATAACTGAACAGATGTGGTGGAGAGATTTCCACGCTAAAAGAGTCGTCTGACGACGGGTTGTCATGAGATAATAGATGACTGGACCTGGGGCATGTGACCTGGCCTGGGGGGGCGGAGCCGGTCTGAGGGCTGAGCTGAAAATGTGTGGACAAGGTTCTCTGGGGAGTTATGAAGTTGTGATTGGATTGTAGGGGACAGGGACATGACTGAATAGCTACTGATGGGCTTTGTTTTGTGCACATTGATTTGGTAAGACGCGCAAACAAAGGGCGGATAAATTACACAACGCAGGGACAGGTAAAGACGCATTCACATAGTGAGGTTATGGCCAGAGTAAGTGAAAAATGTTTGTTGAAAATCTGCTTTCCTCTACCAGACTGGGCTGTGGAAACCAAGGTGGTAAGATTATGACCATTATATGTGTCATAAAGGGGGGAGGATAGGTGGGAAGAAATTGATTGATTATGCAAATGTGATTGTACTATTTAAAAAAAGAATTAACAGGAGAAGAAACAAATGAATGTAAAAATGAATACTAATGCATGTTGTCTCCCTCAGATCATATAAAGGAATGTGGAACCAAACGTTCTGTAACTTAAGAAAATTGGGTTTTTAAACATTTTGTTTTATTTTAAGGTATAATGTTTAGATTGAATTGTTTTATTGTTTTCAACAAACCCAAAAGTTGTTGTTTAAAAGGTGGGCCGCTGGCTAATGAGCCTTGAGGAGAAGAAACTCATTGATGATATGTACTAAAGAATAATGAAAGAAAAATGTGAGAAAAAGAAAGAAAAAATTGAGAAAAATTAGAAAATATTATTTTTATTATTATATTGTATGGTTAGTATGTATAGAAAATCAAGTCAATATACAGTATATGACTGTGAATTGTCAAAGTGGGGAATGTGGTAATATTGCCTTTGAATTCCATAACTAAAATGTGTGAATAATTAGGAAACCATAACATTATGCCTTGTATACTGTTTAGCAGAATGGGCTGCAGGACTAAATGAGGAACGAGACTAGAGACAGTTGAACAGAAAAAGGTCACACCTACTGTGACCAGATTACAACCACACCTACGGGGGCCACTAGCAAAACCCCGTTGTACTCAGCAAAAGACCACACCAAGGAGGGGGGCCATCAAGACCCCCCCTTCTGTTCACTGAGGGAAGACGACACCAACCCCCACCCACGAACTAGGAACCTGTTGGGGACAGACCCAACAGGAAGACAATGACGGGGGCCACTAGCGGCCCCCTCTGGGTATTGAGTCAAGATCCACACAGGAGATCAAGGAGGTGGGGGCAGCCGCCCCCCCCCCCCCCCCCCCCAGAGAAACCCAGAGGTGGGGGCTGCCAGCCCCCACAGGAGACCGCCCACAGAAGATCACCTGATTGGACCAACTGTATTAGTAAAATGTGCTATTATTGGCCAGAAATTATAGTATATAAGAGCGAACATATTGGTAGTTCAGGAGCCCAGACCACCCCAACCCCAGGGTCTGCGGCTCCACCCCTCCCCACCAGAGAGACTGTGCTGTTTTTGATGTAAGTAGGCTGGATGGAACCACTATGTTTGGTTAGAATAGAATGTAACTTAGCTTAGAAACCAGGCTTACTTATATGCAAAAAGGGCTTACAGTATTTTCAATGTATGTTCAAATTATGTTAACAAATGACTGTTTTGTGTACCTGTTGGGGTTTGAGATGCAAACCGTGTTGATTCTTTGTACACAGCAGACATGTTAATGTTTTCTGATAATCCTTGTATGTGAAAGGCACCCTTTTATTCACTCTTGGCCCTGGGTCAAATAAATCAGTTGAGTTGAACTAGAGTTCTGGTTGTCTGGCTTACACGTTTATTTCTCATCTGCTTAAGTCAGATGAGGAGACCAACAATTCTATCACTTATGATCCTTTCTCCTCCTTCCAGATAGCAATCTCATTGTACTGTACAATAACCTTAGATTATTATAGGATTCTATAGGAATATACTACATATGTCATAAATGTCACTATGAATTGAAAATGGGGGACCCTGATGTAAACAAGACGAAAGTCTTTCTCTGGTCTGCATCCCCTTAACAATTGTGTGTATTGAGCTGTACTGTATTGTGCCCATTCTGCAATCTGTTAATAAAGTTCTCATTCATTCAAGTCGTACTAGCCAGCCAGCAGCGTAACTAAGAGTAAGTAAGATACATGTACAGATATAGTATTAATAGGTTGAATGAATGAATGAATGAATGAATGACTGAAAAGTTTATTAACAGATTGCAGAATGGGCACAATACAGCTCAATACACACAATTGTTAAGGGGATGCAGACCAGAGAAAGACTTTCGTCTCGTTTACATCAGGGTCCCCCATTTTCAATTCATAGTGACATTTATGACATACACAACATACATGACAAGTTGCCGGTGGTCCTACTGTACCTGAGATTGCGCAGCTGAGGTGGAGGCTGCAGGGGCCGAAAAGAAACGTGAAATACTAGTTTGCAGGCGGGTTTTGTTAATAGAGGTATGCTTAGAGCTCAGCATGTGCGACTCGACTGCTTTCACTCCCACCGTCCCCAGTTTAAAATCTTGTTTTGCGGCGTTTGCAGCAGGCTTCGCTGCTAACGTTACGTTAGCTATCAGCCCCTTTCGTGACTGTGATGCACGGCCAAAGCATATTGGCGTGCATCACAGTCACGAAAGGGGCTACGTTAGCTATAGACTCCGTTGCTGAATTAGTTCCATGATGCAAACACTGGGTTGTCGAGCCAGTTCTCGTAAAATGTGCACTTCCCCATAACTAAACGCAACGTTAGTGCTTGCTAACGTTAGCTATAGACTCCGTTGCTGAAATAGTTCCCAACAAACATACCTCTGTTGGTTCCGCCCCATTCCGGTGAACACTGGTCTGCGTAAATAAAAAGTCAGACTTTATCTCCCGTTTTTCCCCAGATTTCATAATGAAACATAAGATGCCATGGCATTTTATCTTTCCTGTCTATGGCATTTTTTAAGACCTCTGAAAGATGGATTTAAGACATTTTAAGACAAATTAAGGCCTTAATAGTTGATAAACACATTTAAGACTTTTTAAGGATCCGCGGACACCCTGTAAAGGATCAAATGTCTCCTCTTATCAATGTCTTGCACTGCCTCAATAACACTAGGAGAAAGACAGTACAGTTTACAAAGACATATCACTTATTGCACACTATCATTAATAAGAAGGGACCCAATTTCATTTTGAAATACATGACCAGCAGCAGCAACATGTGTATTAAAGGCAAATCTCTTTCATCTCAGATATTAAACAAGTCAACCTCACAACAGCAATAACGACCATCTCTGACTGGAATAGTTTCAATACTCTGGCTACTGACTGTAGATCTGAAATAAAGGATCAACCACAAGGGGGAGCCAGTTTACCTGACATATTCTGCTCTTGTGTAGGAGAATGATGTTACTGCAAGTCATGGGCTTTTAACACAATACTTCTGTTATAAACTAGAAGACTAAGAAAATAGTAATTGGTGTGACCAATGTGAAAATAGTTACAAGCTGGGTTTATCACTCAAAAAGTTATTTTATAGGTAGTAGTAGTAGTTTTATTCAGTCATCACACCCAATACAACACAATCATTCCACAGTCTTTGATTTGGCAGTGACTGAAAAGGTACAGACTGAAGCATAATTCTTATACATGCCTGTCCTATATTCTTAAAAAAAGTAAGACTCCAAAACAGTATTCTAAAAGAAAATAACAAAAAAAGAATTATTCACATTTGTAATCTTAAAAAAATAACTATACAAACCATTGTCTTAAAAACCAAAAGCGAATGACTCATTCTTATGTATATCAGCATTGTTCCACAAGTTAACCCCAACAATAGAAATACATCTCCTTTTAATCCCTTTCTTAGCTTTTTGAACAGTAAATTTTCAAATGTCTCTCAAATCATATTTTCTTTCATGTATTGAAAAAAACCTTTGCACACTGTCCGGGAGTAACTTTGCTTTAGCTCTGTACATTATTTGCATAATTTTATAATAAACCAAATCATTAAATGTCATAACATGAGACTTTATAAACAGTGGATTTGTGTGGTCATAGTAACCAGCCTTATGAAGGCTCCGGATGGATACAGTATTTTATGTCTACCCCCATACTTACATATCCCCCATAGTAAGATATGTAAGGTGAGCAGTAGATAATGTACAAGGCTTTATAGTTTAATATACCCTTACATTTATACAAGATTGCTACTGACTTAGATATTTCCCCTTGAATATAGTTAACATGTTGTTTCCATGTTAACTACCTTTCTGAATAAATATTTTGCCACAAACTGGACAGCTAAATGGTCTACAATGACTTATTGTGCATTTTCACATTCCCTTTATCTCTGAATCCGTTCCAACAAATTAAACAACTAGAGTGTCTCTCCAGTATGACTTCCCATGTGTCTTCTCAGAACCCCATTATCACTGAACCATTTCCACAAACTTCAGGATTTCTCTCCTGTATGACTTGTCGTGTGTTTGTTCAAATTTCCTTTCAGCGTGAACCCTTTTCCACAAACTGAACAACTAAATGGTTTCTCTCCTGTATGACTTGTCACGTGTCTGTTCAGAGTTCCTTTGTCACTGAAGTATTTTCCACAAACTGAACAACTAAATGGTTTCTCTCCTGTATGAGTTCTCATGTGGATCTTCAAATGTCCTTTATCACTGAACCCTTTTGAACAAACTGAACAACTAAATGGTTTCTCTCCTGTATGAGTTCTCATGTGGATATTCAAATGTCCTTTCTCACTGAACCCTTTTCCACAAACTGAACAACTAAATGGTTTCTCTCCTGTATGAGTTCTCATGTGAATTTTCAAATGTCCTTTCTCACTGAACCCTTTTCCACAAACTGAACAACTAAATGGTTTCTCTCCTGTATGAGTTCTCATGTGGATATTCAAATGTCCTTTCTCACTGAACCCTTTTCCACAAACTGAACAACTAAATGGTTTCTCTCCTGTATGAGTTATCATGTGGATATTCAAATGTCCTTTCTGACTGAACCCTCTCCCACAAACTGAACAACTAAATGGTTTCTCTCCTGTATGAGTTCTCATGTGGATATTCAAAATGTCCTTTCTCACTGAACCCTTTCCCACAAACTGAACAACTAAATGGTTTCTCTCCTGTATGAGTTCTCATGTGGATATTCAAATGTACTTTATCACTGAACCCTTTCCCACAAACTGAACAACTAAATCGTTTCTCTCCTGTATGAGTTCTCATGTGGATCTTCAAATGTCCTTTATCACTGAACCCTTTTGAACAAACTGAACAACTAAATGGTTTCTCTCCTGTATGAGTTCCCATGTGGATTTTCAGAGTTCCTTTGTGACTGAAGCCTTTTTCACAAACTGAACAACTAAATTGTTTCGGTCCTGTATGAGACAAACTTAATGTTTTTTGTTTCTTGTTTAATATTAGCATCTTTAAACCTGACTGAGGTTCCCCACTCTCCTTCCAATCATCACTGTCATCAGTCTCAGGACAGTCTGATGAGAGAAGCTGGCCATCTCTAGTTGGTTCTAAATCGCCATCTGGATATAAGTTACTGGCTGGTTCTGATACTCCACAGTCCTCTCCACCAGGTTCTGTTTTCATCTGTCCAGTTGAGGTGCTGGGTAAAGAGTAAGCTTCTCTGTTTTTCTCCCTCTGGGTTTGAAGAGGCTGGAAGGACAGGGCGTTCTCTTGACCATCTTCACATTTCACTGGGTCTACTGTGATCTTGGAGAGATCAGCTTCTACCAGCCCTTGATGTAGTTCCTCTTTGATCTGTAGGAGCTCTGGGTCCTGGGTTTGGCTGAGCAGTGAGGACAGAGTATTCTCTCCACCATGTTCATATTTCACAGGGTGTAAGGTCATCTTGGAGCCATCAGCCTCCTCTAGATCTTGAAATAGTTCCTCCTGTTCCTCTTTAATCTGTAGGGACTCTGGGTCCTGGGTTTGGTTAAACCATGAGGACTGAGGTTTCTCTTCATCATCTTCACTCTTCACAGGGACAGGATTGTATGTCAACTTGATGATATCAGCCTCCTCTAGACCTTGAAGCTGCTCTCCCTCCTGACTGCTCCAGAGTTCCTCCTGTTCCTCTTTCATCTGTAGGGGCTCTGGCTCCTCCTGGCTCAGACTGGGGCTCCTCTCCTGCTGCTCAGGGGGAACCTCCTCTTCACAGACAGAGAGCTGTGGGGTGTCTGGAGGGAGGAATAATAATAATATGAATAACAAACATAAAGATGCAGTAGATAACTTTATCATTAACACATGGCCCATTTGACATCGAGTATCTATCATTCAAGATGTGAAAAAGGAATAATTTTTCCATCCATACATTATACATTTATACCGTGGTGAATATAAGTATGGTTTTAGAGCGGTTTAGGGTAATTCCTGGGAGGCTAGTAGGGCTGTCCCCGACTAAGGATTTGGATGGTCGACTATGATTGGCCAAAATTTGCTGTTAGTCGCCTATTGGTCAAAAAAAATTAAAAAGTATCATATTTTTAATATTAAAAAACAAATGTATATATATATATTTTATAATTCCATTTGGGCTGTGGGGGGTGCTTAATGTCTGAAGGAGTCGACTGAAGGCTTCTTGTCCTCTGCAAAAGCATGCAATTGGTCCACTGATGGATACATCTTGATATTTGTCTAGTCTAGTGTGTTCATTAGATGGGTGAAATCCTCTTTCAGTGCCTCTGTGCCTGTTTTCGTAGGCAGTTAGCCTCTGGTATGCGTGCCATTAGCATTAACCATGCTGCTAGGCCTCTTTTCTTTTGGAAAGAATGAAAAAATAATAATAAATAAATAAAAAAATTATAAATATATATATATATATTTTTTGTATTCGACTAAGAGGTTGGCTAGTCGACTACGGCTCCTTTCGACCGATTAGTCGACTAATCTACTAATAGGGGTCAGTCCTAGAGGCTAGTAATAGGCTGCTGTGGCGATAAGAAAGTAGCAAGCCAGAGACTAGAGCCATATGATGATTGGCCACTGACGTACGCTAGTTTTGCCCCCGGTAAGTTATCTACGCCAGTTACGCCCAGCTCAAATAAAATGGATTTCATATGGCTCTACCAGAGATGTGGTTCGAGTTGAGGTACTTTACTTCTCACTGCACATAGCATTTACATTAACAACCAACTTAACCCGGAACCGGAAGTGGTATTTCCCCTTTCCCCTAAACAGTAAAACCCCCGCCCTTAAAGGCACAAGCCCCCCTTGGTGAATGTCTCTTAATATAGGTCACCACACAGCCCCCCCCAGAATTCACCAATACAAAAACTGCAACTAATTAATAGCCAGTGAACAGTCCATCAGTGAACAGATCACAGCATGAAATAGTCAACGTGGAGGGGGACGGATCAAGCGGCCGAACCGACTGTGCTTAACAAGAGGGGGATTAAGGGAGATAAGTGGGACCAGCGGCCGGGCCATGGAAGGGGCCAAGGCCGGAACAGAGGACGGGGAAGGGGTCTGAGCCGAAACCGGGGGGCGCCCCCGCCGCGGGGGTAGGGCCGACTGAACTGGTTCGTCCTTGTCCAAGTGAGCAGGCTTAAGACGGTCTATAGTGACCCGCTCTGGCCTGCCCCCCATGTCCACAACAAAGTTTTTAGTGCGTGCCTCCAGGACACGGAAAGGCTCGTCATAAGGGGGCTGCAGCGGGGTCCGATGGCTGTCGTGCCAGATGAACACATATTTGGACAATGGCAGGTCCCTGGGGACGTAGGACTAGGGAAGGCAGTGGCGGGATGTTGGAATGGGAATAAGGGCATCGGCAACACCCCGGGACACTGTTCGATGGGAGGCGACGGACCAGGAAGCTGTGGCCTCCGGAAAAAACTCCCCAGGGACCCGCAGCGGCTGGCCGTACACCAGCTCAGCGGACGAGGCCTGGAGGTCCTCTTTGGGGGCAGAACGAAGACCAAGCAAGACCCACGGGAGGCGGTCAACCCAGTCGCCATCCGTAAGGGCAGCCCGAAGAGCGGCCTTCATGTCCCTATGGAACCGCTCACAAAGTCCGTTGCCCTGCGGGTTGTACGCCGTAGTGCGGTGGATCTTCACCCCCAGGTGCTCCGCAACTGCAGTCCAGAGCTCCGAAGTGAACTGGGGGCCCCTGTCGCTTGTGATGTCCCCCGGTGTGCCAAAACGGGCTACTCAGCAGCCGATGAACGCCTGGGCCACCTCCGCTGCCGTAGTGGAGGACAGTGGAACAGCCTCCAGCCACCTGGTGGTCCTGTCCACCATGGTGAAGAGGTGAGTATATCCGTGGGAGGGGGGCAGGGGGCCCACCAGGTCCACATTCACGTGGTCGAACCGCCTCTCTGGCACTATAAACGGTGCCAAAGGGGCTTTGGTATGGCGGTGCACCTTGGCACGCTGGCACGCCACACATGAGCTAGCTCAGGTCCTAACATCCTTCTGGAGGCCAACTTGACCCCCACCAGCTTAGTCGAGGCCTTCCCACCTGGGTGGGAAAGGCTGTGGATCATGTTAAAAACCCGGCGCCGCCAGGCCGTAGGCACCATAGGGCGCGGTTGGCCAGTGGAGATGTCGCAGAGGAGAGTGGCGTTAGCTGTGTCGAACACCACATCCTCCAGCTGCAGTGCAGTAGGGCCCGTCCGATAGGCCTGAATGTCTGAGTCTGTGGCTTGGTCTGCCGCCATGGTGGCATAATCGAGTCCCAAGTGGACGGACCCGATGACCGCCAGAGAGAGGCAGTCGGAAGTGGCAAGTTGTCCTTGCCCGCCACGTGCTCAATGTCCGTGGTTAACTCGGAGATCGCAGAGAGCTGCCGCTGCTGACGTCCCGACCACGGCTCCAAGGTCTTGGCCATGGAGAACGTTAGCGGCTTGTGGTCCACAAAGGCAGTGAACTGGCGGCCTTCCAACAGGCATCTAAAGTGCCTAGTGGCGAGGAACAGACCCAGCAGTTCCCTGTCGAAAGTACTGTACTTACGCTCGTTGTCACGGAGCTGTTTGCTAAAAAAGGCCAGTGGCTGCCAGGAACCGCCCACCCACTGCTTGCACACCGCTCCCACTGCATAGTCAGAGGCGTCTGTCGTGAGGGCGACCGGGGCAGTGGGAGAGGGGTGCGCCAGCAGAGCAGCGTTGGCTAGCGCGGTCTTGGCAGCCCCAAAAGCGCTGTCCATCCCGAGGACCAATCTAACTCGTCCTTGGGCACTTTGCCCCGCAGGGCCTCGTACAAGGGGCGCATGAGGTGGGCAGCATGGGGAAGGAACCGGTTGTAAAAGTTCACCATGGCCAGGAACTCCTGCAGAGACCGTACGGTGCGGGGACGAGGAAAACTGGCAATGGCCTCCACCCTGGCGGGGAGTGGGGTGGCTCCCTGTGGAGTGACATGGTGTCCGAGGAAGGTGATGGAGGACTGCCCAAACTGGCACTTGGTCGGGTTGACGATGAGGCCGTGTTTACTGAGCTGCTCAAACAGCTGCTGGAGGTGGGTCATGTGCTCCGGTGCCCGCCAGTTGGATGTATGCAAGTTAACCCAAAGTGTGGAAGTAAAGAACCTTCAGCTATATTGTCATCGTGTGGACATTCAATTCTTTCTGCTAGACACTAAGAGTGACAGCCAGAACAGAAACATTACACTAGCTACTTCGCCATATAGTCCATTCTCAGTGTACGTGTGCACCAGTGGAGGTTTCTCTGTGACAACACGTGAAATACAAATTCACTCATAATTCATAATTATTATTAATTTACATATATATATATATATATATATATATATTTTTTTTTTATATTATTATTACATTCTTTTTATTAGAAAAGTTTTCCTCTGTAAAAAAATGCCAGTGGATTTTTTTTTTCTTGAAAAATGGCCCAAATGTACAGCTCTGAGCAGGCCTGCACTGCAGTAATGACTGCAGTAATATTCGTGCAGAATATCTGCACAGGTTGACCCAATTTAAATAAATAATAGCCAATCAAAATAGGCTATTAATGTCATCTAAGCACGGTCTGTGCAGTTTAACTCTTGCCATTGAATGGGGGATTGAATGATTGACAGCCTTGTTATCCAATCAGCTAATGGTTTCTCTTTTGCTGCTCTGCGGCTCTGCTGCTAGCATGATTGACAGCCTTGTGGCCCAATCAGATAATGGTTTCTCTTGTGCCATACTGCGGCTCTGCAGCTTGTTTACAAAATAATTTTTATCTCAGGAAGATAACATGTTGGAGCTAAGCTTCTATCCCCAGGCCATCAGGCTGCTCAACGAACAATGAACACTACATAACAACCATCAAACGCACATAGCACACACATCCACACGCACACACTCACTTTAAACAAACACACTGTAGCACCCACTCCCCACACTTTATAGCACACACTCACTTTAAACAAACACACTGTAGCACCCACTCCCCACACTTTATATTTATTGATAAAGGATTGCACTACAACTCGTACACCTTACTGTAAATTGTACCTAAATTGTACCTCATCCCATTTCTGCTTTGCACTATATAGTATTGTATATTAGTACACTGCATAGTATTGTATATTATATGGTAACTCAGTTACGTCTATTCTGCATCGAACATTGTACATATGTCTATACTGAACACTGTGACCTCATTTTCTACTTCTAATTTACATGCTATACTATGTTATTTGATACTTATCTTGTCTAGCACAGTCTCTGGAGCGTAACAGTAAGAAGCATTTTGTATAAAAGTATTCTGTACTTCTGTATGACAACTATTAAAGAAACTTGAAACTTAACGTAGCTAAAGGGCTACCACCGCAGCTATCAGGCCCAGGGTGGAGTGTTTTGTTATTGTTCATGAACTTATTGTGCATCGTTTGATGATATATATATATACACCTGCGATAAAAGCTAAATGTGACAACAACAACAACGTCATCGCCTCGTGGGCACTTTGAATTCTCTAGTACTGTAGATAGCGTTGCAATGGAGGAAGGAGATATTGTCGACTAGCTTGCTTGCTAGCTAACGTTACGCAAGTCTTGTGAATGTCTAAACAGGGCTGATGGCATTGATGAAGATGATATCAATAACAACAATGCCTCTCCATTGTGCATCGTTTGATGATATATATATTTTTTTTTATCTCAGTCGTTGTAAAACGAAAGCCTGCAGTGCTTAGCCTCAGCCGAAGTGTAGTAGTTCTAACTTCACTCGGGAGACAAATGCCAAACATCAATTTGATGCAACAAGCTGGCTCGCGATGCACTATTGTTTACATTTTCCATGGGATTAATGCACGCGGCTCGAGTCGGACTCGTCACATGGAGAAGCTGCACTATTCAACGATAGATGAGATCGATCGAGATACCGTCTTTATGGGTAAGTCGTGTCTTCTTGGCTTTAGAATGTCAGTTTGTGTAACGTTACTGTAACCGAATTAAAACCGCATCATAACTCCTACATCGACCATGTCACTTTTCAAAAGGCATGAATGAATGAAAACTTTATTTAACAGATTGCAGAATGGGTACAATATACAGTACGGCTCAATACACATAATTATTAAGGAGATGCAGACCAGATAAAGACTTTCGTCTTGTTTACATCAGGGTCCCCCATTTTCAATTCATAGTGAAATGTATCTTGTGTTATTAGGAGCCCTGCTAAAGTTGGTAGCTAATGTTATATTGATAATGTTTCAATATTATCAGGTTGATATTATTAGGTTGATAATAGTGTCAGTGTTTCAGATAGCAAGGTGGATATCTTTGTTAACTAGTAGAGCTTTGGTTGAGACAGATTACAGTGCTGTCTCTTAAAACTCATAAACAAGTATTGAGCAAGACGAGTTAGTCTGTTGTGTTGTGCGTATTGTATGGGAGGGATAATGATGACTGTGTGTAACTAGGAGGGATATGAGGACTGTGTGTATGTGACACTGAATTGATGTAAACAAGACGAAAGTCTCTCTCTGGTCTGCATCCCCTTAACAATTGTGTGTATTGAGCGCCGTACTGTATTGTACCCATTCTGCAATCTGTTAAATAAAGTTCTCATTCATCATTCATTCATGTGTAGAAAGAAGAACTATAACATTCTCATTCTCAAAGACCACAGTCTTAAACACACGCACACACAAAAGATACATGGACTATTGTTATTGGACACAAGCCACACACATGGACCCTGCACTGCACCATAATACACCTGTGATTATAGTATACTTGTTATCACACACACACACACACACACACACACACACACACACACACACACACACACACACACACACACACACACACACACACACACACACACACACACACACACACACACACACACACACACACACACACACACACACACACACACACAAACACACACACTTCTGTTGTGTTAATATAAACCCGCCGTGGTCTCTCTCTGTCGCTCTCTCTCATTCATTCATTCATTCATTCATTGTCCTTGTGTTACATAAAACCCATCTGTGGCCTCGTGCAGAGGAAGGTGGTAAATACATGTTAGATATTCCAATGTACAGTTTTGCATACCATTGACTCAGAATGGTCTGTGTTATTGAAATCGTCAGTATAGTATAGTTTGTGTATACTTCAGAAGTATGATATTTAAACATGGTCCCCAAAATGAATGGAAGCGAATGAGGAGCCTGACACCTGGGAGGAATGGGGGTGTTGCAGCGTTGGGGATGTTTAAAAAATATAATTTAATATATAATATAATATAATAATTTGTGCTTCACCTAAAAATTTGGTCAGCAGCCTCCACTGGTGTGCACTGGAGGCTTCAAGTAGCCTATGCCTTTTTCATGTTTATATGTTACTACTTTTTAAAAACGGAGCTCACTTTTGCTGGTTGGTTGTCCCCAAAACTAAGATGGCGGCGGTCTCGTGACGTCAGAGTGTCTTGTGTGTGCATGTGTGTGTGTGTGTTAAGGCCTCTGCATGCTACAGAAACTTCAAAGCAACTGCAACACAACATCGACAAAGCAACGGTGTTGTAGACACTCTGCTTTTATGCTTCTGCAACATCGACGCGCAAAGTTAGTTTAACTAAAGTTAGTTTAGGTTCGTGTTAACGTTAGATAATGTACAAAATAAACGTATTTCCGGTGCTTTTAGACGTCGCTCTTTTATTTTGAAATCCCCCGACCGGAAGTGTTATAGTGTCTGTTGCTAGCAGCTTAACTTCTGTCGCCCGTTTCTGTGCTTTTCGAGCTAACGTTACCGTAACGTCATTAGTTTCCAATGGATAGGAGAGAAAGACCTCAAACTACCTGTTGGAATAAATTAATTGATTGATGTTTAACTTGTCCCTGTGTGTGTCCAGTCATTTCGACTAGCAAACGTTGTATTTAACGTTACCTCAGAATACCATTGTATTTAGTTGGTTAGCTATGTAGCTAATGTGGATAGCATTTTGAATAGCACCAATGCTAGCTGGCTGGCTACAGCTTTATTTACTAAATTATGGAGGCTTTTTAATCGTCAAGGTAAGAGAGGATTTGTCATGATCAACTGAAGGCGTATGCTATGGAACAATATGTGCTTGGGTTTTCAGAAAAAGGCCAGCTATGTGACGCTAATTATTTAGCATCAACGCTGGCTGGCTACAACAATGGAGGATAGTATTCCTCTCTGCGGGACCAATATTATTCTATGACAGCCCCGCCCCCATTCACTACCAACCAATCACTGCTACGCAATATCAACGCAACAGTTGTTCAGATTAGATTCTGGGGACATGTACGCAACGTCCTCGCAACACAGTCTACAAGACCCTCTGCAACAACCGCGCTGAAATCGCGCTGATGTTGTGTTGAAGTTGCTTTGAAGTTGCTGTAGCATGTAGAGGCCTTAAGAAAGAGAGTAGTTGAGCCTTGTGTGATCTAATCTCCTCCATACTCATGTGTATAAAGTGATGCCAGCCTCCTCAGTCTCTCTGATCATGTTAGTACAGTAATTGATTGATTGATTGAAAACTTTATTAACAGATTGCAGAATGGGTACAATACAGTACAGCTCAACAATACACACAATTGTTAAGGGGATGCAGACCAGAGAAAGACTTTCGTCTTGTTTACATCAGGGTCCCCCATTTAACTAGGCTGCACTAGTCTCTCTGATCATGTTAGTACAGTAACTAGGCTGCACTAGTCTCTCTGATCATGTTAGTACAGTAACTAGGCTGCACTAGTCTCTCTGATCATGTTAGTACAGTAACTAGGCTGCACTAGGCTCTCTGATCATATTAGTACAGTAACTAGGCTGCACTAGTCTCTCTGATCATGTTAGTACAGTAACTAGGCTGCACTAGTCTCTCTGATCATGTTAGTACAGTAACTAGGCTGCACTAGTCTCTCTGATCATGTTAGTACAGTAACTAGGCTGCACTAGTCTCTCTGATCATGTTAGTACAGTAACTAGGCTGCACTAGTCTCTCTGATCATGTTAGTACAGTAACTAGGCTGCACTAGTCTCTCTGATCATGTTAGTACAGTAACTAGGCTGCACTAGTCTCTCTGATCATGTTAGTACAGTAACTAGGCTGCACAGCCGACAAACATAGTTGCTGCCTAAACAATATCCAGGTAAGATGGCGGACGGTTATCCCATGATTTATGGCGTAATGTCGCATCTGATTGATTGATTGAAAACTTTATTAACAGATTGCAGAATGGGTACAGTACAGTACAGCTCAATACATACAATTGTTAAGGGGATGCAGACCAGAGAAAGACTTTCGTCTTGTTTACATCAGGGTCCCCCATTTTCAATTAATCGTAACATATATGTACATTGGAGGGGGTTGTGTTAGGACATTTACAGGGGCCAGTTTCGAATTGCAGTCTCCCGTAGGTGTTCTTTGAGAGTGTTTTTGAAAGTGGATAGTGATTCACATTCCTTTACAGCTTTGGGTAGGGCGTTCCACATTGATGTGGCATAATTGCGAAACGTGTTTAGTCCCTTGTTTGAGCCGAATCTGGGTTTAACATGATTTGTGGAGCTCCCTCTGGTGTTGTGATCGTGGTATTCACTGACCTTTGGGAAGTATTTTGACATGTACATGGGTACCTTGGTCGTGTAGTGTATCTTGTAGACCAGGCCCATTGCAAGTTGCTGTACTCTGTCGTCTACTCTAAGCCATCCTAAGTTGTCAAAGTGGGCAGGGGTGAGGTGGGTTCTAGGAGTAAGGTCAAGCAGTAGTCTGACCAGTTTGTTTTGAGATGTTTGTAATTTTGTTTTTAGCGCCTTTGAGGTGCTTTGGTACCATGAGGTGCAAGCATAGTCGTAGTACCCTTGAATGAGTGCTCCTGCCAGAGTCTTCAGGGTATTCTTGTTTACCAGTGAGGAGATCCGGTACAAGAATCGGGTTCGTTGGTTGACTTTTTTTATTACATTGGATGCCATTTTGTCACAGGAAAGATTTGCCTCTAGGATGGAACCCAGGTAGGTAATATCTTCTTTCCTTGTGACAATATTGTCACCCACTGTAACTGAGAAGCCGTCGGTCTTGCTGAGTTTGTTATTTGAACCAAAGAGAATGGACTCTGTTTTGCCCATGTGTAATGATAGTTTGTTATCAGCGAGCCATATGCAGATTTTGCCTAGTTCTGAGCTGAGGGTTTTTTCAACCTGTAACTTGTTCTTGTCAGAGACCAGCAGGGCTGAGTCGTCCGCAAACAGGAACAAGTTGCAGTCACAAGTTGACGACATGTCATTTGCATAAATTAAATCTAATGTTTTATTTATGGCAGCACCGCTGGTCTAACTGTTGGGTACATTATTATTAAGGGTTAGGCAATTGTGAAATACCGTAATCACAAACGGGAACATATTGATCAAAGAATAATGTCCAAAGGACCTTCTGATTAAACAAACCTGCTTTGTGTTTCTTCATCTCACTTTCACAACACTCTGAAGTTTACGGCCAGTCTCGACTCCTCCTTAGTTCAAATCTGTCTCCAGCAGCTGCAGTTAGTCCGTTCTTTACACGATCACTGCATGTAGATCTGTTCAGAGAGTTAACGTTAGAGATTAGCAGCATTAGCTCGTTATAGCAACAGACAACGACAAAGAGGTGAAGCATGGAGTGTGGTGCCCCTGGTGGCTAGGACGAGACATTGCATGGCATTTCCGTATTTCCTGGTGACGTCAGGGAGGGCTGGACCAATCAGCTACGTCTGCGTCACGCGGCACCCCACGCCCCGCCCCTTTGGAAATAAACAGCCAATAGCTGCCTCACACGGGGAAAGGCTGTAGCCCGACAGACCGCGCGCTGATTGGCGGAGAGGGGACGTCACTCCACATTGGGCCTAGCCCCTCCCCCCTGACCAGGCTCGGTTGAGACGTGCGGTTGGAGAGAGTGCGAGAGAGAGGGATGATGAATGAATGAATGAATGAATGAATGAATGAATGAATGAATGAATGAATGAATGAATGAATGAATGAATGAATGAATGAATGAATGAATGAATGAAAACTTTATTTAACAGATTGCAGAATGAGTACAATACAGTACGGCCCAATACACACAATTGTTAAGGGGATGCAGACCAGATAAAGACGTTTGTCTTGTTTACATCAGGGTCCCCCATTTTCATTCATAGTGACATTTATGACATACACAACATACATGACATTTATGGCATAGGGACATACATGACATACAGGTATTTAGTACTGTTACATTTGTGACATACGATATGCAAATATACAGTACTTTTACCCATAGATCCTGACAGAGTATATGATGGGGAGGGGACTGTACATTAGGAGGGGGTGGGTGGGTGGGAGAGAAATATACATGCGGTGGGGAGGAGACTGTCTATTAGGAGGGGGTGGGGGGGGTTTGGACATTTACGGTGGCCAGTTTCGAATTGCAGCCTCCCGTAGGTTTTAAATGTGGGTAGGGATTCACATTCCTTTACAGCTTTGGGTAGGGCGTTCCACATTGATGTGGCATAATTGCGAAATGTGTTTAGTCCCTTGTTTGAGCCGAATCTGGGTTTAACATGATTTGTTGAGCTTCCTCTGGTGTTGTGGTCGTGGTATTCACTGACCTTGATTTGATTGATTGTATGTCATAAATGTCCTGATGAATTGAAAATGGGGGACCCCGATGTAAACAAAACGAAAGTATTTTTCTGGTCTGCATCCTCTTAGTATTGTACCCATTCTGCAATCTGTTAATATGTTTTCAATCAATCAATCAATAAGAAGGACAACCATAAGCATCCTTCCTCCAGAAATCAACCAATCCTGGGCACTCCCATACCATATGGAAAAAGGTACACAAGGCGTTTTTGTGTGCACAAAGCGCTTTTAGGTGATGGTATGGCTTTCTTTATGTAATATGCATGGAGTAAAGTATGTCCTATGTATAAAATCAAAATGGATGACTTGGTGGTTGGGAATTCTGGAGGATAGCAAAATGTTTTGCCAGATTAATAGCCCATTTAGACTGCTGCTATTGAATGGTATATCCACACTGGCACACTCTATCAATGGGTAGAGGCTTTGAAGAAGTCTTTGCCAACATGGCATAAACCGCTGAGACCAGACCCCTGGGTCTGGTAAATATTGTGTGAAATGGTTGGGTACCTAATTGACTATCCCAAGGTACACCATTGCTGTGCGCAATAGAAGCTAGAAGAAAGTGCCAGGTGAATTAAAGTGTTTCTGAATGTCTTGGAATAAGCAGAGACCCTCTAAACCAAACAAATCAGCAAGTGTAAGAACTCCCTTATTACACCACTGGGGGGCAGTATTGGACGCCTCCCAACTGGAGACCAGTGTTATTGATTGATTGATTGATTGAAAACTTTATTAACAGATTGCAGAATGGGTACAATACAGTACAGCTCAATACACACAATTGTTAAGGGGATGCAGACCAGAGAAAGACTTTCGTCTTGTTTACATCAGGGTCCCCCATTTTCAATTCATCAGGACATATATGACATACATGACATACAGATAGTCAGTACTGCTACATCTATACATTTATGACATACCAGATTTGCAAATACAGTACTGTTTGTGATACAGAAGGAGTCAGGAAAAGAGAGTATATACATTTGACGTAGAAACTGTACATTGGAGGAGGTTGGGTGGGGGGGGGTTGGGTACACTGGGATATTGACAACCATACTGGGTAATCTACATTGGAGGTGGTTGGGGGGGGGGGGGGGGGCACACTGTATAAACAAGCAAAACTGTACATTGAGGGGGGGGGGGGGGGACACTGTACAAACAAACAAAATTGTACATTGGACTATTGACAAAACCATACTAGGTAAATTACTGTACATTGGAGGGGGTTGGGTTAGGATATTTACAGGGGCCAGTGTTGAATTGCAGTCTCCCGTAGGTGTCCCTTGAGAGAGGTTTTGAAAGTGGGTACCAGATAGCAAAAGGTGTTAATTCAATGTTGATTTATGGTCAAAATGCTTGATTTTTGGTTAAGGTCGACGATTGATGGTGAATCACCCATTAACCGCTAAAGCAATTGACTAATGTTGAAAACATATCATTGAATCAATATTGTTTTGTGGTTGCATTTTAATGATTGAAATGCCAATATCTAATAAATGTTGAATCAACGTATGCTGCTCAACGTATGCTGTCGTCATTGTCTCATCACCCAGACTGCACTGCACTTGTGCTGTGCCGCCTCCCAGAATGCACCTGTGCGGCAGCTTCCTGGCTGCTACCTCATGTCTCTCTGCATCTGGTGAGTACTGCATGGCAATAATGTCGATTATGTTGTATGTTGTATGTATGCTTTCGATTGCAAACGCCAGCGGAGTAGTGCCGTGTTCGTTTTTACATGGTAGAGAATATTATATTAACCGTTATTCATGCCTGCTAGCTGAAGCTAATTTAGCTAGTAGCGTTAGCAGTTAGCTATGATGAATGTTTCCACCTGTTGCATATACTGTTTAGGGATGCACGATAAGGCCGATATCAGCAATTATGACGTCATCCCGATAAACTCGATAACGTTATTGATAGCTCCGATAACATATAATACATTTTTTGGTTAAAAGAAATCCGGTGTGGGTGGATTTGGATGAAGGGCGCTTGTTTTTATTATAGCCTCCTCCCGTTTTGCCAGTACTGTGGTAAAACTGATAGCGTGTGGTTTAGGAACAGGGAGTTTTTCACAAATCGAGTGCTCCCTTTCTTGGCTGTGACGTAGTCACGTTACATTCGGAGACAGACAGTCGATCTGCCAATTACGTCCCACGGCTTGCACCCACCTCTTCTTCTTACCACCAATCAGAAGCTCTCGTTTATTTACCTCCGGATTGTCAGCCATTACTCTACTCGGAGCTAACGTTATCTCCCCGCCAGCCACATTGACAAGTACCAGCGCTTATACATTACTGGCAAATGTCTTGTTGCACTCGACTTTAGTAAAATAGACCCAGACTTTTGAACATTTCGTTCTCTCCGCCATTATGAGAGCAGAGCTGTCTGTACTGAGTCAGCAGCGCAGCACCCGTGTGAGTGAGTGTGTGTGTGTGTGTGTGTGTGAGTGAGTGTGTGTGTGTGTGGGAGGGAGCCTGCTCGCAGCAGGCAGAGACAGAGGCAGGAGAGATAATAGACAACGGCCAACAAGATTAGTTTGCGACGTTTAAATTCCTCAAAAAAAACCTCCATAATTTCTCGAGTACCGATAGCAGTACCGATGACGTCGGAGCTTATAAATACTAAAAAAAAAAAAAAAATTGATTAAAAAAAAATATATATATATATATATACAGTTAAAAAAATATTATAATACAATAAATATCGGTATCGGCTTGAGGAGCATAAATGTATCGGTATCGGTGTCAAAAAATCAATATCGTGCATCCCTAATACTGTTATACATTTTATGTAGGCTAACGTCAGTAACGTTTCAAAATGTGGCTTATGATGTATTCTTTAACAGGATACACTGGCACAATCAGTTAGCTTAGCATTGCTGCTACCTTGCTTGCTAAAAAGTCATGGTAAACCAACAACATGGCAGGGTGCAGGCATACAGGCCGGGCCTGTCTCTCTCCCTCCCTCCCTAATGTGTTTGTGCTTAAAACAGTGATGACCGCATGTTCTCAGAGCATTTTCAGAGCACTGTTAAACTGTTAAATGGTCATTTTAAAACTAATATAAGAAATTAATGTATATAGTGGTATATTTATGAGGGAAAAAAAATATTTGCAACAACTTTTAACATTTATACAGGTAGGTTATTGATAACTAATTCTGCTATGAGTGTCATATTACAGTGACATTCATACAGTATCCTTTGATTTCACATAATTTAATTATTATTTCACAATAAAATACTGTAATCAAAATCCTCTGTAATATCACATCAGATTTTGTAATCTCACAATAACATAGCAATATTTCACATTTAATTATTATTTCACAATAATAGTAATCAAAATCAAAAGGTCCATTTGCATATTATTGGTATCTAGGGACATCTATGGACCTCAGGGAATGTATTCACATTGTCAGAAATATTGTGTCTATTACTAGGCTTGCTTAAATTGTGATGAAACAAATGAGAATATGAATTATGATGTTTCTTTGCATCTTTGACAGTGAATAACACCATGCTAATAATGACCAAACATTAAAAACTGCCACTGATCTCGTTCAGTCCCCTCTTGAGGTCATGTGTAAAAAAAAAATCGAAGGAAATTAATAAAGGGAAGATGATTAAACCGAAGGTTCTGTAGATGCAGTACTGAATTCTCCCATCCGGACCAATGCAATTTGAAATATTATTATAGAATATGATGCTTATAAATGACCTTATTATAGCCAATTCGCACATTTATATATATATTATCTTTCAAATGCCTGAGTTCAATTTGGATTTAGTATCACCAGGCATGCATAAGAACAGATAATAATCTACTGTAATCTACTGTACTTTTAAATTTTCCCCACAGTGCAACCGTTTTGAAACTAATTTCAGATCTAATTGTTTCTCCCACTTTGGCCTCCTGACAGACACCGATGCCCTTCAAAAGATCCAAGATGCCCTGGGTCAGAGAGGACGGACCATCCTGCAGTTCTGCCAGAAACTGGACAACCCGGAGATCAGGGAAGTTCTGGCCAGATATGATCCAGAGGCTTCGAAGAACACTCCTTATGGTGTACTTCAAGGAGCCTACGGAGAAACTGCTGCTCGGAGTTGATGTAAGTTTTATTTATTTAAATATTAAAATATTTGAAATGCTAAACGAGTGATTACAAACCCTACAAACACTGTGATAGACCCTCTAAACACTGTGATAGACCCGACAAACACTGTAAACACTGTGATAGATCTATCACAGTGTTTAGAGGGTCTATCACAGTGTTTAGAGGGTCTATTAGTGTTTAGAGGGTCTATCACAGTGTTTGTAGGGTCTATCACAGTGTTTGTAGGGTCTATTACAGGCCTTTAGAGGGTCTATCACACCCTCTAAACACTGATAGACCCTCTAAACACTGGGACAGACCCTCTAAACACTATGATAGACCCTCTAAACACTGTGATAGACCCTCTAAACACTGTGATAGACCCTCTAAACACTGATAGACCCTCTAAACACTGTGACAGACCCTCTAAACACTGTAACAGACCCTCTAAACACTGTGACAGACCCTCTAAACACTGTGATAGACCCTCTAAACACTGTGACAGACCCTCTAAACACTGTGACAGACCCTCTAAACACTGTGATAGACCCGACAAACACTGTGATAGACCCGACAAACACTGTGATAGACCCTCTAAACACTGTGATAGATCTATCACAGTGTTTGTCGTGTCTATCACAGTGTTTTGAGGGTCTATCAGTGTTTAGAGGGTCTATCACAGTGTTTAGAGGGTCTATCACAGTGTTTGTCGGGTCTATCACAGTCTTTAGAGGGTCTATCAGTGTTTAGAGGGTCTGTCACAGTGTTTAGAGGGTCTATCACAGTGTTTAGAGGGTCTATCAGTGTTTAGAGGGTCTATCACAGTGTTTAGAGGGTCTATCACACCCTCTAAACACTGATAGACCCTCTAAACACTGTGACAGACCCTCTAAACACTGTGACAGACCCTCTAAACACTGATAGACCCTCTAAACACTGTGATAGATCCTCTAAACACTGATAGACCCTATAAACACTGTGACAGACCCTCTAAACACTGTGACAGACCCTCTAAACACTGTGACAGACCCGACAAACACTGTGATAGACCCGACAAAAACTGTGATAGACCCTCTAAACACTGATAGATCTATCACAGTGTTTAAAGAGTCTATCACAGTGTTTAGAGGGTCTATCAGTGTTTAGAGGGTCTATCACAGTTTTTGTAGGGTCTATCACAGTGTTTGTAGGGTCTGTCACAGTGTTTAGAGGGTCTGTCACAGTGTTTAGAGGGTCTGTCACAGTGTTTAGAGGGTCTGTCACAGTTTTAGAGGGAACTACCACCAGTTTGATCCAATGCAGTCAAACTAGTGAAATATATAACTATGATTTTGTTTCTACAGCGATGTCAGGACACAGCTCAGGGCAATCTGGTGTTTCACAGTGTAGACAGATGGCCGGCGATGACGGGCAGCTTCTGAAAGGCAAGTCTATTGGACATGGTGTAATTCCTCGTGTGATTTGCTGCTTATTTTTATTTCTCACTTAATGATTTTAACTCTTCTTCTGAAGACCTTACCATCCAGAAGAATAATTCAATGCTGGCTGAATTACTTGTCGTGGTGAAGGATCTATCGAGAGATGTGCAGTTCATCAAGACCGAGTTGGCTGAGGGCAACATATCTGGTGGGACCAGGGGACACGGGGTGGCCACCACAACCACTATGCTCCCCTTCCAGCTGCCAATCGCCAGTGAACAAGACTTCAATGAGGCAGAATCATTACTGATGGAGCAATCAGTCCGTCAAAAGATGGTAATTTATTGAACTGCATTCATTTATCAAATGTAGATCGTTTCAGTGTGGTCTTGTTCAGGGGAAAAATGTGTTTAGCACTTTCTAGTTCAAAACGTGTTAGAGCTTGTATATCTGCTATTTATGAAACGTTTTGAAATTGTTCAAATATACCGTTTACATATGGACAGGCATGGGCTGGAATATCAGTGCATGCATAAAGTGTGTGTATAAACAAGTTGGTTGCTCTGTGTTCATAAAATAAACGTTATGCTGTTTCTAACGCAGGGCCTTCATTTTCTTCTCTCTGATTTAGATTTCTCGCCTGGCTTTGGTAGGAGGCACCAATTCAGAGAACCTGATCAGACTGATGTTGAAAACTGCTATGACCAACGCCCTGGCCAGTGGGTTCAACTGGGCTGGAAAGAAAGACAAGCGTTGTTCAGAAAGCAAGAAGCCATTCAAGCACACCACACTACAAGCCTGCATGTTTGGTGAGCTTCCTCCCCTGCAAACTACTTCATAGGTTAAGTTTAGGTAGTGAGGTGGTGATGCTGGTGATGCTGGTGATTCAGAATATAATTATGCTGTTGCAAAAACTTAAAAAAAAAGTGTTATGTTGGAATAAAGTGATGAAAGTGCAACCTATAAGAAATGGACAACGTAATTGAGCTTTAGAGGTGCATGGATACACATTGTATTGCCTAGATGGTGTCAGGCTAGGCGATTGCTTAATTCTCTTTCCTGTCCAGTCTAACTGGATGCTGACTGTAGCTTGTTACTGTAGAGTGATTAAAAAAAATCGCACTCGTGTGAAGTGAGGGGTGCTCTTATCATCGTACATCATCTCACCCACCTCTCTTCCTCACTTTTTTATTTTTGTGTCTATCAGCTGCTGCTCGACAGTTTGACCCCAAGCTGACCGACCAGGACTACAGCGAAACTGTCAAGAAGTGGCTTCGTTATGCGCCAGACCGGGAGGGAGGCATCTCAAGGAACCGAAGTGACCCAAACTTAAGTCAAGCGAACCAGAGTCAAACTTAGGGTACCCCAGCACAGCACAGCACACACTGTTTCCCTGGTTCATACAGTACAAGGAATTACCCTCATTGACACTGTTCTTCCATGGACGGCATCTACTTGAATGACTTATGCTGCTTCAGCCTGTTCTTGGAACCGAAGTGACCCAAACTTAATTGTCAAGCAAACCAGAGTCAAACTTGGGGTACCCCAGCACACTGTTTCCCTGGTTCATACAGTACAAGGAATTACCCTGGACACTGTTCTTCCATGGACGGCATCTACTTGAATGACTTATGCTGCTTCAGCCTGTTCTTGCAGTGTTTATTTTTTAAATTTTAAATTTTAACCTTTATTTACCCAGGGTAGGTTCGCTGAGCACAGATGCTCTTTTTCAGCTACGCCCTGCTTCACATTCACAGAGTTCCATTCACACCTGGGAGCTGCCCAGGCCTAACAAAATTAATAGTTGGTTTCAGGTTGCCGACCGACCCTGCCGATTTAGGTGCGACCCAAAAAGAATTGCTTTTCATTTATCTATTCATTTAACTGTATTAAACAATATAAAACGAATTGGCCATAATTGACTGAGCAAACTAATGCTTACTGCTGTAACCTACTAATAACACTTAAGTAAATCTGAAGATTATTATATAGCAGATGCCTTGGAGGATAAGTCATGGACAACTGTAGATCATCTAAGCTCCACTGTGTTTAAATTCAAATCCTATGCCATTGTTATTTAACCCTTGTGTCTGAAAACTAAAGTATTATACTCTTATTAGGGGACTAAATTGAAAAACTCCATAAAAAGATTATGTTGAAATAATTTCCCACTTTCTTTTCCATAAATATTTTATTCAACTTCAGCCCTGATCATAACCATTTTTTATATTATTTTTGTAATGAAATACTCCCACTTTTCTGAAAAGAGTTGTTAAATATGACAAAAAAAATAATATGTGGTGGTTATGATCGGGCTGAAGTGGAATAAACAATTTATGAAGAGTAAAAAAAAAAATACAAGATAATTAAAAGATTATGCCACATATTATGTTGGCTCATCACTGCAAAGTTATCAAACAAATATGAATCTGATCAGACACAAGGGTTAAGTTGTTGTTCCCTTTCTAATTTCCTCAAACATCTAGTCTAGTTAATGTGATCAATATTATTTGACAATTGATGCTTTTTGTTGGACATTTCAGTCAGTAGTGAGCTCATACTTTGAGCTCATAAATTTATAGTTAAAATGATTGAGACAACGCAATCTTGTCTTCGTTGTGCATGAATGCGTGTGCTCACCACACACAATATGTGTGTCACTATTCTGGCAGTGGCTATATATGTATTGTTAATGAAAGCCTGTTATAAGGTCTGTTATTTTTTTTGTGTGTAAAAGGTATGGTCACTGGAAGTTATGATACCCTAGAAAAAAAAAGAAATTTCATATTAAAGCCATGTTGTCATTTTTGTTCACAAATTTTTGGAAATATGGTCATATAAGAATTTTATTATTATTTATTTAACAATAGTGTGTTTAACAGCAGGAAAAAAACATGTAATGTTATGATGTATACATATCAGCAGCAATATTTTAATGTAAAATGTACATTAATCAGTATTGATTCCTTAACTTTACAAGTTACAAGTAGATGTACAAGTTACAAATGTACAAGTAGAGTACCATTTAGATTATGGTTGAATAAACATTGATGTCTAACATTGATTCAATATAAAATCAACTAAAATGTGCATGCAGATTACCATTTAGATTATGGTTGAATAAACATTGATGTCTAACATTGATTCAATATAAAATCAACTAAAATGTGCATGTAGATTACCATTTAGATGATGGTTGAATCAACATTGATATAGTATCAGCTATGGTTGACACCTAACGTTGATTCAACGTGTAAGTCATAGACAACGATCTGTATAATTTAGATGTCAGGCTTCAACATAGATTAAATATTTCTGCCGAACCCTATTTCAACGTTGATTCACCCTTTTTTTGCTATCTGGGTATATAGTGATCCACATTCCTTTACAGCTTTGGGTAGGGCGTTCCACATTGATGTGGCATAATTGCAAAACGTGTTTAGTCCCTTATTTGAGCCAAATCTGGGTTTAACATGATTTGTGGAGCTCCCTCTGGTGTTGTGATCGTGGTATTCACTGACCTTTGGGAAGTATTTTGACATGTACATGGGTACCTTGGTCGTGTAGTGTATCTTGTAGACCAGGCCCATTGCAAGTTGCTGTACTCTGTCGTCTACTCTAAGCCATCCTAGGTTGTCAAAGTGGGCTGGGGTGAGGTGGGTTCTAGGAGTAAGGTCAAGCAGTAGTCTGACCAGTTTGTTTTGAGATGTTTGTAATTTTGTTTTTAGCGCCTTTGAGGTGCTTTGGTACCATGAGGTGCAAGCATAGTCGTAGTACCCCTGAATGAGTGCTCCTGCCATATGATGGGCGATTGAAGGTACAAATTTGGTGTCATTTTCCTGAGATTTTCTGCAAGATTGCGAACTGAGATGAGCTCAATAATGATGGAGCCAAATTAGTTTTTTGATTGTTTGATAGATATATTGGAATAGATTACATATTGTAATTGTAACCTATGAGGGCCGTACAGAATTTCCCTCTATATAGGGTGCCAGGACACCAATAGTACCATTGGAAGGTTGGTAGTCCCGATC
Source organism: Notolepis coatsorum (assembly GCF_963971535.1). Lineage (NCBI taxonomy): Eukaryota > Metazoa > Chordata > Actinopteri > Aulopiformes > Paralepididae > Notolepis > Notolepis coatsorum. Next base: position 171,695,489 of record NC_140171.1, on the reverse strand, counting down.
CACCTTCACCTTTTTCCCTCTGGAGGGTTGAAAGTTTGAGTCTGCCAGAGGGAGCATGGAGCTGAAAACGATAATTTGTGGAAGAATATTAATTTTAATATATGAAAAAGAGAATGGAATTAGAGGGGATAACCCTGCATGGACTATAACGCATATTATGACCATCCTCTGCACCTTTGTGTATATGGTTTACTTTGTCATATTTTATATTGCTTATATTGATTGTAACTTATATTATGACCAATAGGGTATACAGACCATCATCTGCACCTCTGTGTATATGGTTTATTTTATTAAAATTGTATATTTAGATTTAATTCGTTTATTGCCTATATATATTACTCTCCTATTACCGTGAGCATTATCTGTACGTACCCCTCCTGCTGCTATGACGACTGAATCTCCCAAAGGGGATCACTAAAGGAATATCCTGTCCAGTCCAGAGGATAGAATGTTTTCCCCTCTGCATGGGTGAGACCTGTTTGCTGCCATCTCCACAGTGACCTCTTTGAAGTGTAAGAGAAGGGGAGCCATGTTTTTATTTACTTGAAATAGTGCATGTATGGCTGTGTATGACAGTATACTAAAGTAACTATATCAGACATTACAAGTTCTGCAATAAGGTCAACCTAAGGTCAGTCTGTCTACTTCAAAGACACGAAACAGCAAACACACACACTTTCTGTAACTGAGGGGTACAATTCCCTGACTGTATTGATAAGTATGGTATTATTAAACCACTACCGCTTGTACTTTAACTTCTGGCCATCCAGTACATGATATAGATATGATGAACACTTTCCCACCTGATGAAACGAAGTCCACACAAATGTATAAATCGAATATTTTATATAGCAAAGGGTATATACAACGTTCACTTAATGACATTTATGATTTGAAATGCACTTGTAAGGCAAATGAGTATTCGTAGGTAAATCAACATTGAATGTCCAATCTCTGGTTACGCAGGGAGCAAGTATACAACCTGGTTCTTTAGGGAACTATAGCGATGGTACTTAAATGATTATAGCTGGATACACTAAAGGGGGGGGTCCCGCTGGTTGTAAGACAGTAGGGGGGGGGGGTTATGAGAGCCGCTGGCGGTATCCCATCTGGCCGACGATTTCTTGGGAGAATTCAGAGTCCTGAACACGGTGCCCACAGAACCTCGGTCCGCAGATGAATACAGCTGGGCCCTCTGGTGGACGGTAGCTGCCGGTCCACAACGAAGAGACGTGAGGCGACCTCACTCGGGGTAGAGTGCCGTCTCACCTGGACTCCTCTCCGGGGGGTAGTTCCAACACTCAGCAGTGTTGGCCGTTATCCATGGAATAATCAAAGCACCCAAAGCATGTAGATAATCCAAGCCGTGGAAGGCTCGCCGTCGTCCGGGTAAAGTAATCCAATGTACAGGTCCACTCGTCCTGGCCCGGAGCTCCTCGGATGCAAGCACCACACGTGGTCTGCCCAGCCTGGTTAAGACTCCAGATAACGTCAGGAACGATGGGGGTACTGCTCACTTTATAACTCTAACCGAACGATGCACCATACATAATAGACTATTATTAACTTAATAGAAATACGTCCCACTCGACGGTATAGTGCCAAACTATGACAATTCAACTATTAATCCACACGATGTCTCAATGCCTATTCTGAGGCCAAGTAGGCCTTACTGCACCACACGTGCGTCGTGGGTGAGGCTTCACGTCTGTTACTAGGTTGGAGGGTAAAGGACTAATGGACTAAAAGAAAGTTCTACTTTACTTGCGCCATATATATATGCGCTGTGAACAAATAGTACCATTCGTATTTCGCCAGACGTATTCCTACGCGGAACCGGGCTTGTAACAACATGTTTGTCGGCACGATTGAACTTGAACCAAGGGGCATGGCTGCTGGCGCCAGGTTCTCGTCCAATGGTAGAATGAAACTATTATGGGCTGTTAGTAGACTAAAGGGATATTCAGTGCATATTGTACAAGGAATATACAGGGGATATCAAACGATATACAAATACTATTAAATATATATCCATAAATAAATATATATATTCGGTTTAATCTGAATCTTCACAACAGCCGCACCCTAATTAGTCCCACCTAATTAGCTAAGCAGAGACAGATTAACCGCACTGTCTACCACTCAAGGTCCGCTGTAAGGGTCAGTCAACTCACAAAGTCATGGGGTCATGGTCGTCATCGATAGTGTCTGGGAGTCTGGGCAGTTCTATTAGCCTCGCCACGGGTCGTGTGTAAGTTCGCCCTTGGACGAGCACTTCAGCTGCTCGGACCTTGCCATCGGCACCGGTGATCACTTTGCTTACGCGGCCAGCCGGCCACATAGCTCTGGGTAGTGACTGGTCGATAATCATGACGACTGTTCCTTCTGTCAAGTTGTCTCTCTCTTTTACCCACTTCTGGCGGGTCTGTAGAGACGGTAGGTAGTGGAGTAGGAAGCTGTTCCAAAACTTGTCAGCTAGCACTTGACTGTACCTCCACATTCTTCGGCCGTTCGCTTCTTCAGGCCTGTACATTGTCTGGGGTAGCGCGGGGTCCAGCCGCCCCATTAAGAGTGTGTTGGGGGTGACTGGGTCGACATCTGCTATATCACTGGAGACGTAGCCGAGGGGTTTTGAGTTCAATACTCCCTCGATCTCCGTGAGGACTGTCATTAGGACTTCTTCCGCCACAGTCTGGGCCCCAAGCACGGCGTACAGGGCTGTCTTTATAGAACGTACTTCTCGTTCCCAGGTTCCGCCGAAGTGGGGTGCGTTCGGGGGATTAAACTGGAAGTCAATCTGGGATGAAGCGAGGTGGGTCTTAAGTTCTGGGCCCATAGCTTGGAAGCTCTCTCTCAGCTCTCTTTCTCCGCCTTTGAAGTTTGTCCCGTGATCAGACAACAATGTAGACGGTTTTCCTTTCCGTGATGTGAATCTTCGGAAGGCCATAAGGAATGAGTCTGTGCTCATGGTCGGAAGGAGCTCGATATGTATCGCTCTGGTGGTCATGCATTTGAATACAATACCCCACCGCTTCTCGGTTCCTCTTCCTCTCTTTATATACAACGGGCCAAAACAGTCCATGCCTGTGGAGTGGAATGGCTTGTCGCCGAGTCGGAGGCGACAGGGGGGTAAGTCAGCCATCCGGGGTATGCTGGGCTGCGCGCGCCACTTTCGGCAGTCTAGACAGGTTCGCTGGAAGCGTCGCACCGCTTCTCTTCCTTGAAGTATCCAATAGCGACGTCTGATCTCCGCGAAGACTCTCTCTGCTCCTGCATGGTGTACATCCTCGTCGTATTTCTTTATGATCAGCTCTGTGACCTTGTGTCGGCTGTTCAAGACTATCGGGTACTTAACGTCATCCGGTAGATCGGGGGCTCTCCGCAGGCGACCACCCACTCTGATGAGATTATGGGCGTCGCTCTCGGGTGCCAGGTGGAGCAGTCTGCTGTCTGATGGGACGGGCTTTCCTCCCTGTAGACAGTCTAGCTCATCAGGGAACGAGTCTCTCTGGGCTCGTTGTAGTAGAAGAAGTTCTGCTTCTTCGTAGTCAGCTGCTGAAATGTCAGTGGTGGACTGAATCTCTGGGTGGTGCCACAGGAATGTCTTTAGCTGCGCACTCTGTAGGGTAATGCAGTCATCTATGTTGGGGTCTGTGGAGGCGACTGTGCTCAGTCCACAGAACATAGGTTTCTTGTTCTCAGCCTCCTCTTTACTTGCTTCCCGTGGGGTGGGCGTAGGCCACTCTTCTTCCGGGAGCTTGAGGAATTCCGGTCCGTCACTGTAGATGTTGCGACGGGTGAGGTCATCTAGGGACATTCCCCGGGTGATGACGTCAGCTGGGTTGTGTTTGGTGTCCACATACCGCCAGCTCGCTGCTTCTGTTAACTCTTGAATCTCGGTGACTCTGACTCCCACGAAGACCTTGTATCTGCATGAATCAGACTTGATCCATGTGAGTACTGTCGTGGAGTCTGACCACAAGATTGTTCTGTGCACCGGAATGGTGAGTTCACGTTGGATTAACGTGGCTAGATGCGCTCCTGCTAGGGCTGCGCAGAGCTATAGACGCGGGATAGATTGTTGCTTTCGTGGGGCTATTCTTGAGCGAGCCAGGATGAAAGCAGTGTGTATCTCTCCTCCCTTCTCTTGGGCACGCAAGTAGGCCACCGGGTCATATTGTCTGGCGAGTGTTCTGTACACACTCCGTCTGGTGGTCGGTATCGCCGTCGACCTTCCCTGCTCCGTGGTCAGGGGTTTGTGTCTATAGTGGAGCGAGTCTGTTTTGAAGCGCCAGACTAATCCTAGTGTCATTTCTTGGGCTTCTCCTGGGATGGTCGCCATCCAGGTCTCGCTGCTGGCAGCCTTGTCCGCGGGGGAGAGGCTGCGCAATACGTGCGGGTCACTGCTGGCCCACTGCCTGAGATCAAAGCCGCCTTTGATCAGGGAGGCGCGTAGCTTGATTAGGAGAGCCTCGGCTTCTTCTTGAGTCGAAACGCTTTGTAAACAGTTGTCCACGTAGAAACTGTTCTTCACACTGTGTCGGACCTCTTCATCTGCTGCTGGGTCCTCTGCGACGTGTTTCTGTAGTGCAAATGTAGCACAGCACGGGCTGCATGTGGTTCCGAAGGGGAGTACTTCCCACTGGTAGATGGCTGGGTGCTCATCTCCGATCTTCTCTCTCCATAGGAACCGCAGCAGGGGCTTGTCCTCCTCCACTAGTCTCACCTGCAGGAACATCCCTTTGATATCCCCGCTGATAGCCACCTTGTCCTGGCGGAAGCGTAGTAGCACGCCTAGTAGAGAGGGGCCGAGTGTGGGGCCGGGCAAGAGCTCTTTATTCAGATTTTGGGATCCGATTTGGTAGCTGCAGTTAAACACAATGCGATCCTTGCCGTTGTGGTGGACCTTGTGGTGCGGCACGTACCATGATTCGGTCGTCTGATCGGCCTCTTTAATGTCAATCTTTGTCACGTGTCCCGCTGTGATTAGCTTCTCAATCTCAGCGCGGTACACACTCTCTTGAGCGGGGTCTTTGGCTAGGCGCCGCTCTGTGTTCAATAGATACCACTCCGTGGCGTCTTTCTTTGCGTGAAAGGTGGGCATTCCCTCTCGCCTCAGGAGTGGAGTTGCGTATCTCATCACTCCGCCGACTGTGACTCTCTTTGTCCCTTGCTCGAGTAGGTTGATGGCGTAAATGTCTTCTTTAGAACGAATGTCTTTCTTTTCGTTCTTAAAAGGCATTGTCTCTAGTGTCCATAGCCTCTCGACATGCTGCAGGAGAGTGGTGTCTTCTTCTGTCGTTCTGGAGTGGAGGCAGCTAGTGGCTGCTGTTCGGTTGAGAGATTTAGCGAGGGGGCCTTGTAGTGTCCACCCTAGGCGGGTCTCGACTGCTGCAGGACAGCCTCTGGGTCCTGTATGGACCCGGTCAATCGGGACGATGAGGTCTGCATGGTCGGAGCCTATCAGCAGGGTCGGGGTGGCGCCGTCTATGAGCGGGATAGGTAGTTGACGCAGGTGCACATATTTATCCATCAGCTTGGCGATGGGGTAGGTGTACTGCGATAGTCCTATTTCTTGGCTGGTGAAAGCATTTGTAATCCTATACCGTCGCTCTGGCTGCCCGCTTGCTGCGATAGTGAAGGAGACATTCTCGCCCTTTATCGTCTTTAAATCTCTTCTTATTGTCCGAATCGTCATTTGGTTCTCGCTCCCCCGCAGTCCCAGCTGGGCCGCAGCGGACGCGAGCAGAAGGGTCTTCTCTGACCCGTCATCAAGGACGGCGTAAGTGTCCATGACTTTATCTTGGTAGCTCAATGTCACACGGACTACCTTTAAGAGCACTTGGGCGCCGCTGCTGCTGGCGGGGTCAATGTACATGACACTTGCCTTGGTGCCGCTCGATGGTGCAGGTGAAGGCCGTCTTCTGTTACTGTCGTGTAGTATATCTAGATGGGCTCCGTCACACCGACTGCACCTTTTCTTTAGGCGGCATTCGGCTGCCATGTGACTGCGCGCACATCGGTAACAGCGCCTGTTGGACTTTATCCATTGACTCACTTCTTCTGCATTCATCTTTGTGAACAGGTCACATTGTGACAGCCAGTGTTCCTTCTCACAGTAGGGGCACACCATCTTCCACTTCTCTTTTCTCGAGGGGGTACTGTGGCTCTTACTGCTCGGTACTGACTCTGATTGGTGCATGACAGTCACCGATCTTCTTCCATCGTTTATTCTCCTGGGTCCCTCTCTGGAGCTTGGCGTGCTCCGCACGAACGTATCCAGTCGTAAGCTGCTGACTTCTCTCGCCAGGAAGTCGGCTAGATCAAGGAGGGATGGTTCGGGACCGTTAGGATCACGGTGGTCTCTCTGCCGCCTAAAACGCTCTTGTCTTGCGGGTGGCAGCTTCTCTAAAATCCTCTCGACGTTAGAGTTGGCGTATAGCTCGTGCATGCCCTTTTCCCGTTGCGCTCCCAGCATCCCTACCAGGGACTGCACTTTGATTGACAGGTCGTCTAATGAGCGATTGTCTGTTGCTGGGGGTAGGCGATCAATATGCCTTATCTCTTGGATTACGTAATCCCATATACGTCCATATCTCTGGTCCAGCGCTGCTAGAGCCGCGGTGTATGGGGTCGTAGAGGTGGCATAGGCTAGCGCTATATTGTGCGCTCGCGGTACTTTCAGGTGCTTCAGTAATATTGCGTTCATCAGCGACATCCACCATCATTGTCTCTAAGCACATCCGGAGCTCCGTGTACTGTGCTCGATTCTCATAGGTGAAGTCTGGAAACGTCGGCGTGGCAATGTATGACGCCGTGGATGGCTGATACATCGGCGAGCGTTGGGGGAGAGACCTCCTAGGCGAGTCTCCTCTTACGCCTCTCTGTGGGCTGGTACCGGCAGGGTACCATGGCCCGCTGGTCCAGGTGCTATTCCTCGGGGCTGGTCGTGCGTCGTGCTCACCCGTGAATAGAGTCGGGGGTCTGTAGCGCAGCGCCGCGGGGGTATAGCCTGGGCTGTACTGGACCTCCTGGTCCGGTGGAGTACTGTGCTGTCGTCGGGCTTGGTTCTCCTCCTCTCCCTCTTCTTCTTCTATCAGGTCCTCTAGATCCTGTAGTCGTTTATTTAGCTTCTCCGCAGTGTATGCCGCTCTTTCCTTGTAGCTGGGTCTCGCTTGGACCGGTCTGGGAAGGGGGTCTGCGAGGGGTATAGGCTTGGTCTGTTGGTCAAGTTCAGGGTCGCTTGCTCGGTTAGGAGACGCTGCCCTTGACTGTTGTCTCGACGAGTTCCTTGAACCCCTGGCGGAGGGAGAGGGTGTTGCCTTGAGGATCAGCTGCTCCATTAGCTGCGCTTGTAACTTGTCGCGCTCGGCTTCGCGCTTGGTGAGATCTGCTTCTCTTTGGGCACCGGCAGCGGCGCGCTGTGCGTCGGCCCGGTCTCTTGCCATATTCTCTTCCGTCTGAAGGCGTCTCATCTCCAGGCGTATGCGCTCTTCTTCGCTCCGTTGCTGCGCTTGGAGTTGTTCGCGCTCGATAAGCATCTGTGCTTGGAGTCGATCGCGTTCACCCTGAAGTCGATCGCGTTCAGTAGCGGCTGTCAGGCTGACGAGGAACGCCTGTGATAGCATCCTCTCCGCTTTGCTGGGGGAAGACGGTTGTAGAGGTGAGCCGCTCCTGGGTGAGCCGCTCCTGGCTGTACTCGTTGGGGAGTCCTGGAGCTCTATTTCCTCGGCGCTCTCCTCCTCTTCTTCCGTGCAGAGTTCTCTCTCTGTAGGGTTGTCTTCCTCCCGGGGCTGGTCGGGGACTACTTCTTCGGTATTGGCGGGGGGTAAAGGCATGTCAGCTCCCTCCTGGTCCCCACCGTGAGCTTGGTCAGTTACATTAGAACCCACTAGGGCCTCTGTGGTCGGGGCAACCTGGTCGTTAAGATCAGACATAATTTTACTTTCTACTTTTACCGCGTTTACCGTTTGTAGAAGGCTAGGTAGTTGACTGACAGCGTAATCCTCTAAGTACTGAGGTGGCTGTCGTCTGCGCTGCGGGCGTTCTACGTTAGGAGGACCGTTTCGTGGAGTGTTCATCATAGGCCATTTCAATATTAATAACACTATATTAATATTACACTAGTTACCCTCCGGCTCGAAGGACCAATTGTAACTGAGGGGTACAATTCCCTGACTGTATTGATAAGTATGGTATTATTAAACCACTACCGCTTGTACTTTAACTTCTGGCCATCCAGTACATGATATAGATATGATGAACACTTTCCCACCTGATGAAACGAAGTCCACACAAATGTATAAATCGAATATTTTATATAGCAAAGGGTATATACAACGTTCACTTAATGACATTTATGATTTGAAATGCACTTGTAAGGCAAATGAGTATTCGTAGGTAAATCAACATTGAATGTCCAATCTCTGGTTACGCAGGGAGCAAGTATACAACCTGGTTCTTTAGGGAACTATAGCGATGGTACTTAAATGATTATAGCTGGATACACTAAAGGGGGGGGTCCCGCTGGTTGTAAGACAGTAGGGGGGGGGGTTATGAGAGCCGCTGGCGGTATCCCATCTGGCCGACGATTTCTTGGGAGAATTCAGAGTCCTGAACACGGTGCCCACAGAACCTCGGTCCGCAGATGAATACAGCTGGGCCCTCTGGTGGACGGTAGCTGCCGGTCCACAACGAAGAGACGTGAGGCGACCTCACTCGGGGTAGAGCGCCGTCTCACCTGGACTCCTCTCCGGGGGGTAGTTCCAACACTCAGCAGTGTTGGCCGTTATCCATGGAATAATCAAAGCACCCAAAGCATGTAGATAATCCAAGCCGTGGAAGGCTCGCCGTCGTCCGGGTAAAGTAATCCAATGTACAGGTCCACTCGTCCTGGCCCGGAGCTCCTCGGATGCAAGCACCACACGTGGTCTGCCCAGCCTGGTTAAGACTCCAGATAACGTCAGGAACGATGGGGGTACTGCTCACTTTATAACTCTAACCGAACGATGCACCATACATAATAGACTATTATTAACTTAATAGAAATACGTCCCACTCGACGGTATAGTGCCAAACTATGACAATTCAACTATTAATCCACACGATGTCTCAATGCCTATTCTGAGGCCAAGTAGGCCTTACTGCACCACACGTGCGTCGTGGGTGAGGCTTCACGTCTGTTACTAGGTTGGAGGGTAAAGGACTAATGGACTAAAAGAAAGTTCTACTTTACTTGCGCCATATATATATGCGCTGTGAACAAATAGTACCATTTGTATTTCGCCAGACGTATTCCTACGCGGAACCGGGCTTTTAACGACATGTTTGTCGGCACGATTGAACTTGAACCAAGGGGCATGGCTGCTGGCGCCAGGTTCTCGTCCAATGGTAGAATGAAACTATTATGGGCTGTTAGTAGACTAAAGGGATATTCAGTGCATATTGTACAAGGAATATACAGGGGATATCAAACGATATACAAATACTATTAAATATATATCCATAAATAAATATATATATTCTGTTTAATCTGATCCTTCACAACACTTTCTATAGGCCTATAATGGGGAAATGGCAGATTTGAGTGGTGAACAGTAAAAATTACTAACTTTACTATTTTTCTCAAAGATGAAACCCTAACATTACAGAATGCATGATTATTATTTGTAATGGCTATGAGATTAAAACATGTTTTTTTAATGGGAGTTAATGGGACATTTCTGTCCTCAAATTACTTAAGAATTATTACAGAATTGTAAATCTGCTACACAAAAACGAATAATGCATCAAAGTCAATATTTTGTCTAATCTTTGACATATCCAAGACTGATGAGACCGGTGGTTGCTCTCTAGTGGTTAATGTAGCGCAGTACTGGAGGCAAGCGCTACCGGAGTCTCATGGCCAATACAGAGAGACTCAGAAGGAGCTTCTATGCCCAGGGCCCAGGAGTTCAAAACTTTTAATCCCTATCTGATCCGATCCCATTTTTAAATCCCATTTTTTTGTGATCCAGGATCAGACAACTCGGCCAGATTTTGTCACGGTATTTCAAAGCAATCCAGCATAGGATCACCCTGATCCAGATTGAGACTTTTCAAGATTACTAGATCCGAATATCAGTGCTTTAATCCTACCGATCTCCGATGGGAAAAAAGGAAGACAAGGACCACATTGCAGAGACATCTATAATGTCTAATTATATTGTTAAATACATAAAGGACATCAAATCATAATGGAATTGTAATTTTTTTTTAAAAGACTCCCATGGGTAACATAAAAAAAACTTGATTCAAAGGCAGCTGGATCATCCAGACGTGCTTTGAGGAGCTGAATTCTAAGTGAGATTTCTGTTTGCTGAAGGTGATGACAGATGGACTTTTTTTTTGTTGAAGATATTTTTTCTTTAACCTAAATTACATTTGTGATTGACAATCTTTGTTGTGATACTTTTATGAGCATAAACATTTTATGTCATCAGCATTTGGTTGAAAACAAAATAGGCCACCATTAACGTGACCAAAAAATTTAATAAAAAATAAAAGATTGATTTGCCATGAAGGCTAAGAATTGTGTATTATTTCAGTTAACAAACTTTGCCATCTTATTTATATTGAAACATATTCTTTTGGAAATCCACCCCTCTGATGGGATCAAGAGAATCCAGTGTTTTGGGATCAAATTGATCCCAATCCTGTGTTGTCGGTTTGAAATACTCGTTTTGAAGATTTGATCCAGATTAAAGCTTGGATTTGATTTCCTGATCTGATCGGATATCAAAGTGATCCTGATCCTGTTTTTTGGTTTAGAACTACCCACAATCCAAATCTGATAGGGATTAAAAGTGTTGAACTCCTGGGCCCAGGCCATCAGGATGCTCAATGACTCCATGTAACAACCCATCATCTACACTCACTGCACACACATCCACATGTACACACTCACTTTAAACAAACACTCACCGTACCACTCACTTTATATTTATCTATTATTAAAGAGATTTGCACCACTTTCATACCTCATTTGCACCCTACCCCAATTTTTCTCTCTGCATTCTATCCTCACTGGTACTCATTTTACTCTGTATTGTATATATGTATATTGACTTTACCTACTTTTTATTTCTTAATTATTTTGTACTTACTTTCTCTTTACTGTATGTAGCACACTCTCAGGGGCCAATACAGAAACAAGCATTTCATCATAAAGTATCCTGTATTTTGTTCTGACAAACTTGAACTTGAACTTAACCAGGATCCCCAGTACAGAACTGAAAGGGTCTATAGCTGTCAATACATTGGCCATAAATATAACTGATCAGGAGAATAACCAGACACTTCTGTGATCTATTGTCTATATGAGGGGTCAGCGGACAAGTGGTCGGGGCTCTTTTCCACAACCACTGACTCTGTGGGAGTGTGAGGAAGAGAACACATGATGTGATTGAATAAAGTACCGGAGAAACGCACTCTCTGGCTGTTCGAGTTCTTTTAATCTCCAATTCCCACTACACCAACCAGTTGCTGGGATTAGATCAGCCCAACCAGTTGCTTTTTGTTTAATGGTTGTTTAACCCATTCCGTTTTAATTTGACTGCTTTTGCTGTGCTGCATCAGTCTGTCTCACCATGCTCCTTTTATTAGCTTTTATCTAATTCATTACTTCATTACCACTATTGTTGTTTTATTCCTATTTCAATTATTGTGTTGTATTTATTTTACATGATTTCTACGTTAAGCACTTTGTATTTCAATCTTGCACAAAAGGCTCTATATAAATAAAGTTTGATTTGAATTTTAAAAACAACCAACAGGCATTTTTCTTAATGTGTTTCTTTGTTACTTAACTGTATTGAAAGGTCCTTTATAAATACAGTAACATTTACTTTATAGGGCATAATAATCATGATTAAGCACCTATTGAGGAATTTGATGTTAAACTATTGATTATTGTTACTCAAGTCTCAGACCTGATTACCTGAAATCCTTCCAGAATGGCTTCTACTTCCCTTCCTAATGACACATTCAGTAAAGACCTATCCATCTGTTTACCTCAAATACAAATCAGGTGAATAATATTTGTTCTATATACTTTGTTAACATTTAGTTCCTCATCAGGTCCAAGGTACTTTATTATTTATAAAAGTAAGGCGTTAAATGCTCCGCTCAATAGGAGTTCACTCCACCTGGAATATGACCTCTCCTGGATATCTCTATACATCACTGGTATTGGCCTTCCCCCATATCTAAATATTGATCATTGAAAACAGGAAGAATGGCTTCTCGTTTACCTGGGCACACAATTAAATATTAGTACCTGGCTCTACTTTTCAATCAATGACATAATTTTTTAGATTAGATTAGATTCACTTTATTGTCATTACACCTGTTCTGGCGGTAGGCAAACTGGTAGGGGTCAAGTGAGGGTGGTAGGCAAACTGGTAGGGGTCAAGTGAGGGCGGTAGACAAACTGGTAGGGGTCAAGTGAGGGTGGTAGGCAAACTGGTAGGGGTCAAGTGAGGGTGGTAGGCAAACTGGTAGGGGTCATGTGAGGGTGGTAGGCAAACTGGTAGGGGTCATGTGAGGGTGGTAGGCAAACTGGTAGGGGTCAAGTGAGGGCGGTAGGCAAACTGGTAGGGGTCAAGTGAGGGTGGTAGGCAAACTGGTAGGGGTCAAGTGAGCGTGGTAGGCAAACTGGTAGGGGTCATGTGAGGGTGGTAGGCAAACTGGTAGGGGTCAAGTGAGGGCGGTAGGCAAACTGGTAGGGGTCAAGTGAGGGTGGTAGGCAAACTGGTAGGGGTCAAGTGAGGGTGGTAGGCAAACTGGTAGGGTCAAGTGAGGGCGGTAGGCAAACTGGTAGGGGTCAAGTGAGGGTGCTAGGCAGGATTTAAGGTGAGCCAGGACTAGCCTCTCGAAGCACTTCATGATCATGGAGGTGAGTGCTACGGGTCGGTAGTCATTGAGGCTCTCTGGGGAGGCGTGTTTAGGGACAGGAATGATGGAGGTGACTTTGAAGCATGTGGGAACTTTTGCCTGGGCCAGGGACAGATTGAAAATCTCAGTCAGGGGCGGCCGGGTAGCGCAGCGGACTAAGCGTCTGCCTACCACCGCGGAGACAGTGGGATCGAATCCAACTGCCAGCGGTACCTCCGGCTTGTCGGTCGTCCGTGCTGACACAATTGGCAGTGTCAGTGGGTGGGAAGCCGGCGTGGGTGGGTCCTGGTCGTTGTAAACAGCGACTCCTACAGTTCGGTCGGGGCGCCTGCACAGCGAGGGAAGGATCTGGAGAGAGGTAGTGTGACCTTCCACACGTTACACTCTCCCAGTGAGAGTCCGCGCTGCCAGGCTGGCTGCCGGCTGGCTGCACATGTGTCGGAGGAAAGCATGTGATAGTCTCCGGCCTCCCGGACCAACAGTAGGGGGGGCGGTGCGCAACGACCAGGAAGGGGATTGGCATAACGACTAACAGTGGGATGGGAGAAAAATCGGAAAAAGGAGGGGGGAAAAGATACAAAAAGAAATATATATATATCTCAGTCAGGACCCCTGTCAGCTGCCCAGCACAGACACTGAGTACTAATATGCAATTAAAACTAGCGTACATCAAGTCAAGTCAAGTCAAGAGATTTATTTGTCACGGCATACAAGTATACAATGAAATGCGGGTGGTCTTGCCCGCAACGATGTGCAAATAACATATAATAGAATCAACATTGTGCAATAAACAAGTAACATTGTGCAATATACAAGTAACATGTTAGGGCATATCGGTATATGTACATAAGTTATTTACAGAGCATGCTAGGTCCTTTGGTAGTGTCTTTCTGTACATGCTAATTTATACAATCTCCGGTTATACTATACTATTTTTAAAGTGACCTTTCCTTAGTGGCCATAAGTGTGGGCGTGTGCAGCATGAGTGTGTGCTTGCTCATGTTAAAGTGGCTGCTAGTGTGTGAGCGTGTACAGTGTGTGTGTTGTGTGTGTGCTCATGTGTGCTTGTGTGTGGAGAGTTCAGTGTTCAGGGATCTGATGGCCTGGGGGAAGAAGCTGAGCCGAAGTCTCTCTGTCCTAGCAGCTGGTGTTCGCAGGCGTCTGCCTGACCTGAGCAGCATGAACAGGCTGTTGTTGGGGTGGTGTGGGTCTTTCATTATTCTGCAGGCTCTGGATTTGGACCTCTTGTTGTATAGAACCTGCAGGGGTGGTAGTGCAAAAGAAAAGTGGCCAATCAGAGCGCAAAACGCGACCGCGGAGGCAAACATGCGTTAGGATAAGAATAGACGCGACCAGGAAGGGAATTGGCATAACGACTAATTTGGGATGGGTGAAAAATACAGAAAGCCCAAAAATAAATAGAATAAAAAAATTTAAATAATGATGGCATTCCAAGGATTGATTGATTGATTGAAAATTGTATTAACAGATTGCAGAATGGGTACAATACAGTACAGCTCAATACACACAATTGTTAAGGGGATGCAGACCAGAGAAAGACTTTCGTCTTGTTTACATCAGGGTCCCCCATTTTCAATTCATCATAACATATATGACATACATGATAGACAGTACTCTACATCTATACATTTATGACATACCAGATTTACAAATACAGTACTGTTCTGTATCACACTAGCTCACGCTCAGCGTTTCATGCATATATCTCGCTTCAGCATATATACACTGAATAATTTCACAAATGTACCTTTATATGCCAGCATTCATCTGGCCACACCCCCATCCGCTTACCAATATAAGCAGGGATGGTGCCACACACTCATCTCCTTCTCAAATTTCATCACAAGCAACGTGTTGCTCATATGCCCACTTGACGTGGAGAAAAATATTTGCTGGAAAAGCAATGTTTACGAGGAGAGGAAGAACAAGGAGATACGTTGACATCATATCTTTATTTTCTCTCTCACTATTTTTGAGAAAATACGGCGATGTTGTCTTCGTCACTGGAGTGTCTGGAAGATGGTGATCATTCTAAAACCCTCCACCGGTTTTCGTATTGGGAGCACGCCGCTGCATGCTTCTCAACTGCAGTTCCTTGTTGTGTTGGTTGGGGTGAAACCTTTCAGGCCACAGCTGAACTGTAGGACGCGCCGCTGTTGTGAGAAGCGGTGGGTTTCAGGTTGGGTGAGTACTGTTGCTGGCAGGCTTCACTTGTCTGTTAGTGCTATGGGGGCTAATTGACAATGTTTATGAAAACCGGCCCCAGGCTAGGGTCCTTTGTTCAGCCTCCTAGGCGACAGAAGACCTTGTTCTGAAGACCATTGTAGTTTTAACTAGTGGGCCGCGACCATTAACACTGGTGATCCCTGTGTTTTCTGGACGAGTGGGTATCTCTCTGTCACCGTGTAGCCCCTTCTTTCATATCCAAATGAGAGTATTCCTTCACGAGGAGATATGTGCATAAGATGTTCGATAGCGGAAGATCTATGTTCAAGTCAGCTACACAGGCCAGTTTGGTATTGTGCTGACTCCGTCGGGTGTTGGTAAAATCACCATTGTAAAGCTGTGTTGACATCTTGTTTCTCTTTTCTCTTAAAAAGTGAGGAGGGTTTCAGAACGGCGGCCTGTCTGGGTGAGTGTTATATCATTGTGTACAAGTTCAGGTGATAGCTGCTTAGCTTACGGTTAGCCAGTCAGCTGTTAGCTACGGCGTTAGCCTGCTGGGATCACTGCGTGGCCTACAGAGGTTGGGCCTACTGTTAGCCAGTCAGCTGTTAGCTGCGGCACTAGCCTGTTGTGATCACTAGGAAACGTTAGCTTGCTGCTATCGGACAAGGCCAGCGCGGGGTAGCTCCGGCTACTCGCGCGCCGCCGCGAGCTCCCCTCTGGTCGCGTGCGCCGTTCGCTCGGCGTCTCGCAAGCAGGGGCAGTAGCGACCGACGGTTGGAGCGGCCATTAGCTTAATGCTACTCTGTTGAACGGCAAGGATTGCGTCAACAAAAGGGACCGTAGCGACGGGTGGAGCGGCGACGCTGCCCAGATCGAACAACACAGGATGGCTGTGTTTCTACGGTGTCTTGAGACTGCACTTCGCTGATCTACGCTCCGGGTAGGACAAAGGTTTGACCAGACCTTATACGCGTCTTCCGGCTTTACCTTCTACATGTTTTGTAAATAACGCTGTTTTCCAAAAACGTGTGTTGCTGCAATGCATTTGGGATACGACGCGAGTTTTGTGTGAACTGTTTTGTCACTGGTAATTAGCTTCTCCGGGCAAATCGGGTTGTTGTTACAGATGTGAAAATGATCTGGTTGTTGTGTGAGAAACATCATGTGTGTTGTTATGTACCGTGTACTCACAACTAAGGTA
The DNA here is from genome assembly GCF_963971535.1 of Notolepis coatsorum. NCBI lineage: Eukaryota > Metazoa > Chordata > Actinopteri > Aulopiformes > Paralepididae > Notolepis > Notolepis coatsorum. Next base: position 171,679,162 of record NC_140171.1, on the reverse strand, counting down.
ACTAACCTATGAAGCTATGCTTAGTGACAAATGAGTGAAAGAATATTCTTTTCTCAGCCTGTGATGACAATGAACAGTGTGTTCACATAATATTAACAGGTTCCTGTTAAAGTAGGAGGATTGTGTTTTTCCCCACGGTTCCCTTGGGACTTCTTCATCCTCCTATCAGACATGTTGTTGCACTACATTGTGTCTGTGTGGTAGGGATGCGATGTAACCCTTAGCTTGATTGCTGAGGTTGTGCTATGACTGCTGGAGAAACTTTATTTTCCTAAAAGAAAAGATTGTTTGGTCGCTGTCGTGTGTGCTTAGCAAGGCCTGTGGCCGATACTAATCGAGAATTATGTATTCTCTCATTATGAAAAACGGCGTTCCTCTGTAGAGTGTTTTTGCCATTTTTTGTAGGTGATGATGGGTTGTGTGTGTCATGTGACCTGCAACTGGGTTGGACTGGCCACAGAAGCACATGTGTATGTTGGACCGGGGCTCTTAGAGAGCCCTCTCTATTCTGTGTTTTTTCCTTAGTAAAAATCAGATAGCAGGTTAGCTCATGCGCTGTGTGAAGCTGTCAAACGCTTCATAGAGCTGACTATGACTGTGTCATATTCTCTTTTTGTCATTACATCGTATCATGGGTGTGGGGTCGTAAAGGGGTGAACTGGTAACCTTTCCTCTCCCCCTTGTTTCTGTTGGTCAGGGGTACACCCCCTGTCCTTCAAGGTTCCTGTCACGTTGCGGTTCGGCCTGGAATATTGGGCGTGTGCACCGCAGAAATTCCCCCGCCATAGAGTATGTCACCGTGCGCGTCTCTGTTGGTAGGACTTCCGTGTGCTGTTCAGGTCCATGTGATGGATCTGTTTCGGGGGGGTGGTCAGGGCTCCTCCTCACCAAGCGCCTATTCGGGCCTTCTGTGAGTTCGGACTCCTCCTTCCATGTGAGGGAGCCTCCATCAGAGTACAGAGCCTTCCTCCTCAGATTGTCAAAGTGAGTGGACCCTCTAGAAGGTGTCCTATTCTATTGTGTATGTATTCGATTCAATTCGATTATTGAGTGTGTATGGGTTCAGTGCCTCTTCCCCGGAGAGCCCTAAAAAACTATTTTTTAAATGGCTCAAGGTGCAATATATTCTTTTCAATCTGTACAGCTCGCGTGGGAAGTCTCTCTGGGGATTCCTGTCTCCTTCCTATGGGAGGGTGGTGGGATGTAAAAATGTGAAAATGTTTTACCCCCGGCTGTGTAGACTGGGATACATACTGTTGGTGCTTCCTTCTTTTCTATTAAAAAAAGAGTTGGAGTTAGGAAGTGTCACACCCCTCTTGTCGTTCCCCTGGGCGCCTTGGGGATTCAATGACAGGTCTAAATAGCCTGTTCATTGATGTGGGTGTGTCCCGACGCACGTATAGTGCTAGCTCGCTATAAACAGGCGACTGACTGGCACGCCTTGGTTGCTTGAGGTTAAAACGGCGTTTTTATAGAGCAACTGAGATGGAGGTTTTTGCTCTTCCGACGACCACATCCCACGACCTGGGTTGGTTATCGATGGATTCTCGTTCATGTCTGGGGGATGATGACGGAATGGATCTGAACATATGTAGAGGGGTCTCACGCCCTGGGGGTGGGCCACCAGGCGCGGTTCGCCTGAACGTCTGGGTGGCGCCTTCTTTTCATGTTAAGATCAACACGCATATCTGCCCTTTCTCCTGGAGTAGGCATGTCGGCGTGGTTAGGGCACGGGACTGGTTCTGGTCACGCTGGTCCGAATCAGTTGAACCCGTTGTCCGCCGGGGTTGCAGATCTGCTGTTCTGGTACCCTGAGGGACTTGGGCTTTTTTCAGGGGGAAAAATGCCAGGTCGGTCCGGGTGTCACAGGGTTAAGCACTATGGAGACCCTGGTTGGGTACGTTTTTACTCAGCACTGTCGTAATGGCTTACGGCCATGCCAACCTGTACACGCTCGATCTCGTCGGATCTCGGCCGCTACACAGGTTGGTCCTGGTTAGTACTTGGTTGGGAGACCGCCTGGGAATACCAAGTACGGTGTGCTTAGGGGCTGGTTCTCCATTCTTTTTCGCTCCTCTCTCACGCATGGCGAAGAGGGGCCTGTTGGGGTGGTCTTTGACCTCCTCTGGTGACCCTGTGCTTCCCGTATCGCCAGGCCTGGTCCGAAGTAATGTTTCGTCGACCCGTAGGCCTGGGTTAACCCTTTTTTGAAAACTGAAACACTTGTACTGCGGTATAGCCGGTGTATACCCGCAGGTGTGTTTTGGAGTTTTTTCTTGAGGGGTTATAGGAACAACCACCGCATTGGGTAACGCCAAGGTGGTTGATTCCCTGGTGTGTTGGAGCAGTGTCAACTCCCGGGTTCACCGTTTGAGGGTGCCCCTGCATGTTCATGACGTCTGCCAATCGTGTAAGCCTTCTCTGCCTCAACCCCTCTGGGTGGGGGTTTTTAAATGGAGGCTTGGTCATGCAACACCGCCAGCTTACGCTCCTTCCGCCGGGGCGGCTGTGTTCAGCTGTCCCCTCTGGCGCCTGTCTCGTCCGCAGTCTCCAGGCTAGGGTTAATAGCCTGTTGCCTGGTTTTTCCCCGGTGCGCTGCCTGCTTCCGTTGGTTAACCTTTTTTGTGTGCTTACGGCCATGCTGACTGCCTGTTCTGCAGGGTCAGTGTGCCAGGCGGTGTACTATTGGGGGGACAGGGCCCGCTCGGCTGAGGGGCCTTTGTCCGAATACGCTGGCGATGTGGGGGGCGGGGTCACTAAGTGCCCACCTGGTGGGGTCTTGATGCTGGCATCATGGACTTCTCTGGGCCCCCGTTCCAGGGGGTCCAGTCCCTTTGGTGGGTCTGGGTCTTCCTTCGCGCTCCGCTGCTACGGCCTTGCCACGGGGTTGGGTTTACCCTTGACCCCGTGATTCTGGGGGCAGTAACGAGGTTTATCCCTCCGTTCGTTCCCGGGTGGCATGCGGGTTGTGCGTGTGTGTAGTCGTGGGGTCAAGCCACGGTCTGCTCACCCTGTACGTTGAGTTGCTTGAGTGCCTCTTCGCACGGTCGGGTCCGTCGCCCTCCCGTGAAGCCACCAATAGGGGGGGTGCCCTCCATTAGGGTGGGTCGGGGGGGCTCGGCCCTCCCTGATCTGATGGTTGTGGGGGGCCTCAGCAGGGTACATTTGTCGAGCTTCTAGCTCCCGCTCAGCTCCTATTATGCATGAAACGCTGAGCGTGAGCTAGTGTGATACAGAACGTTAGGTTATGACTATAACCAAGTTCTGTTAACACTTAGTGAACGCTCAGCGTCTAGACGCTGCTGCGGCCCTTGATTTTTCATTGTGGTGAAATTTGTTGGGAAGGAGATGAGTGTGTGGCACCATCCCTGCTTATATAGGTAAGCGGATGGGGGTGTGGCCAGATGAATGCTGGCATTTAAAGGTACATTTGTGAAATTATTCAGTGTATATATGCTGAAGCGAGATATATGCATGAAACGCTGAGCATTCACTAAGTGTTAACAGAACTTGGTTATAGTCATAACCTAAGAAACTGTACATTGGAGGAGGTGGGGTAGAGGGTAACTGTACATAGGAGGGGTAATTGGGTAGGTGGGGTGGGGGGACTGTACATAGGAGGTGGTTGGGTGGGTGGGGTGGGTAGGGGGTGGGTAGGCGGGGTGGGGGGGGGGGTAACTGTACATTGGATTATCGACGAAAACGTACTTGGTTCCAAGAAGAGGGTCTTGTGTATTATTGGGTTAGGACATTTACTGTACATTGGAGGGGGTTGGGTTAGGACATTTACAGGGGCCAGTTTCGAATTGCAGTCTCCCGTAGGTGCTACTTGAGAGTGGTTTTAAAAGTGGGTAGTGATTCACATTCCTTTACAGCTGTGGATAGGGCATTCCACATTGATGTGGCATAATTGCAAAACATGTTTAGTCCCTTGTTTGATCCGAATCTGGGTTTAACATGATTTGTGGAGCTCCCTCTGGTGTTGTGGTCGTTGTATTCACTGAACTTTGGGAAGTATTTTGACATGTACATGGGTACCTTAGTCGTGTAGTGTATCTTGTAGACCAGGCCCATTGCAAGTTGCTGTACTCTGTCGTCTACTCTAAGCCATCCTAGGTTGTCAAAGTGGGCAGGGGTGTAGTCTGACCAGTTTGTTTTGTGATGTTTGTAATTTTGTTTTTAGCACCTTTGAGGTGCTTTGGTACCATGAGGTACAAGCATAGTCGTAGTACCCTTGAATGAGTGCTCCTGCCAGAGTCTTCAGTGTATTCTTGTTTACCAGAGAGGAGATCCATTACAAGAATCTAGTTTGTTGGTTCACTTTTTTTTATTACATTGGATGCCATTTTGTCACAGGAAAGATTAACCTCTAGGATGGAACCTAGTGTGGGATATTTGTAGATATCCTGATGAAGAATGTTCTCAGTCAACCGAGGCTTGGATAATAACAAGGGTTTATTAACCAAACAGATAGAATTACATAGAGAGAATGGCTGAGGGCTTCCCCCAGGTGATCAGCTGAAATGACCCAGGTAAGCAGCCCCCGATAGATCTCGGGAGGAGATCTATATAGGTAACAAAGGGGGGGTGTGGTCCCATTTGATAGGTCAGATGGGGGGGGGGGGGGGTACAGGTTTGAAGGACACAGGGGAGGGGAGTATATTTACATGATGACATATTATACCACAATACTCACTTTTCTTTCTTATAATGTGGGTGAGATTAATGTATAATATACCAGGGTTGTTTGGAACAAGTAAAAGTGAAAATAGAAAACAATTAAAATAATAAAAATGTTGGCCAATGTGATCTGGTTGTTGGCATAACAGTTTAAAATAGAATTATTTACATACATGATTCATGACATGATCGACTGGACTGCGGTCTGTGTTATTTTGATATCAGAGATGTGGGAATAGATATCACCCTTTTCTTTTATTAATCGCTCAAAATACCTATATCAATGAGTGGTCCTCCACTCTGATATCAAACAACAATTAACATAATCATTAGAAGCTATCGCTGTGCAAATATCTTGGCATACCTTCAGTCGTTCATGTCGTGACTCAGGGGAGCTAATGTGATGGTTGTGCATACAGGCATCGTAATAAACCAATTAAATACATGCACTGTCTCTGTGTGGTCAGAGTGCACAGGGTGAAAACACAAAATCGTGTGCATAATTATTAGGAATAGGATTTACACATAAGCATTAACTTAGTGGCTAATGTGTACAAAAACATTTAAACAACCGTTAACCTAGTGGTTAATAAAACTAACATGATTGGTTATGGGAAACTTTTCAAAATTATATATATGCACAATTTATAATGATTCTTGATGAAATTACTTAGGATCCAGTTGTATTTAACCTGAGTTTGAGTGTCACTTTCATCTGTGATTGAAAGATTGATCTTTACTTAGAATCAGGCAATTTTGTAACCTAAGTAATTCAAATGTGATGTAATGTGATCATGTGACCACTTCTTCCTTCAGCAATACATTTTAGCTCATTATTACTAACCATTGTTAATGCTTTCTCATTGATTTATTTTCATCACATCCCTAGTTCATCGTTTTGCAGATACATACAATTGTGTGAAAAGTTTCCTGCTTGTGAAGGTATTAATCTGAATGATGTTGCGTCGTTGTTGACAAGGTGTTCTCTGTCGGTCGTGTGGCAGGGCCAAACAGTAACACATAAAAATTAAATAAATACATAACAATGTGGACACTGTGTGTTCAGAAGTCTCTTGGTTCACAGGTCTCTGATGATGTGTCTTTTGTTGACGATGCAGTCGGGAACATTCACTGGTCCATCATTCAGAGGGGGCCTACAGGAGGTCGCCGTCCACTCCCTGTGTACCTTGTCAAGGGTCACCGGTAGCAGTATGCTAGTAGTGGCCTTGCAGATTCTTTTCCTGGAGCCTATGTTGTTCTCCACCACCATCACATGTCTGCCACTGTGCTCACGCTTGACCTTTATCAAGCCTTGAGACATGGCGGTAGGGTGGTCTTGAACGTGCTGTGTGGTGGTTGGTCCCCCGCTCCCCGTCATCGCGGTACCAGAGGGGCGAGGGTTTGCTGGTGTAGTGGCCTGTCTGTAGGACGCTCTCTCTCACACGGATGACAATCTTGTCATGGGAATCCACCTTGATGGTCGGGGCTTTGGTTCCCATCTGTAGGTGATGGGTTTGGTCTGCCGTGGTCTGCAGTGCCGGGGTGGAGGCCGTCAAAGGTTGATCTCCTCTTCGTCAGTGTCTCCTTGGTCAGTCTCCTTCGTGGTCCTCTGCTCCACTTTCTTGGGGATGTCTGTGGGCTGGGTTGGATGGCGGCTCTCCCACGGTTGCTGGCGGCGTCCCTGGTGGTAGTATGCTGTCGTGGGTCGCTCAGGTCGCTGGGTTGTGTTCCTCCTTGCCTGGTCGCACCGTCGTTCGTGGTTCAGGTCACGCGTCGTCTCACTCGTCCTGTCCTCTCACCAATTTGTGATCTGAGGATGATAAAAACTGCCTTAGAAAACCTCCTCACATAAATGATTCAACGCCTTTCTGCTAAAGAAGAAAATCATTTTGGGATTAATTCAATTCATTGTAAATAAAATCACTTAATTGAAAATAGGAAATGCAAGCCAATTGCATTAGCAGTGATTCCTTATGTTAAGAAGGTCACATTCACTACAATCTTATCAGATCTTGTATCTAACTAGATCTTACAGCATTAGGCTTTAAATAAAATTGTAAATGAATGGCCAAAGTCTTGAATCAGATAAAATAGCTCTTTTTCTTCATAGTCTGTGATGTCAAATTGAAGTTGATCTTACCTCAGGATGCGTGCGATGTACCTCAGGATACTTACCTCGCCACGCCTTCTCTGACGTTCTTCACGTCTCAGTGTGGCTCGTCATAATTTAGCATGGGGAAAAAACATAAAATCTCTTTGATGACCATTGTTACTCAGCTGATAGAGTTGTGCCCTTTTTGATGTCCTGTCATGCAGAACCTGCAGTCGCTTTTGGATAAAAGTGTCAGCTAAATGATTAATGTACGTGTATACCTTGTACATTTAGATAATTGTGCTTCAATTTGTGGTTGATATTTTGCAGTCATGGAAATGTATTAGTTTGTTAAAAGAATAGTTATGAATGTTATTGGTTATAAAGCAGAAAATAGAAGGAGGGGATAGCATGCAAGTTATGTTATTTTGTTAGTATGGGAAATATGGTGCCTTTCATGACTGCAAATTCATCACTAGTGTCTGATTCATGTTATCTAAGTGGTTCTCTGTTGCCATCCACCGCCAGGTGAGTCCACCAAGTCTGTGGTCACGAGTGCAGGCATTTGCATTGCTTTGTCTCCCAAGTGCCCACTCTGAAGAAATTTACATGTGGGTGTTTGGATGCAGATTTGTTCCAAATGGTCAATCGATTGTCTCTCAGCTCCACACGATCTTCGGTTGAGTCTCGTGGTAACAAAGAGAAAATCTGCATCTAAAGCGATACTTCCTACTATACTAAATGGAGATACTAAGTTGAGTCTCTATAGGTGTGGTCAGACTGGCTATTTGCATTGTCTTTCAACTCCACATCGTCCTCAGCTGGTTTGAGTGAGTGTTTTAAACACTGCTTTGTAATTCAATTTAGAGGTAAATCCGTCTGCCTCTCCTGATTGTCTGCTTGCTTCCTGTAAACACAAAAATATGTTAGTGACGCTTTGACTGTCTGGGTTGTGTTGATTAGAATCCTATTTAAAACTATAGCTTCTGCATCTCGCCTCAGAGCCTGACTGAAAATAAAAACACATGTTAATTTTCCACTTCTAAGACCATTTGAGTGGGTTCTTTGTTGATTGTCTGTGAGCTTAACAAAAACATCAGCTAGTTTTCATCCATCCCATCCTAGGATGTAATGATATATTGTTATCATTTATCAATCATATCGCATATGTACACAAGCATCATAAGAATGTGGAACCACACATTTTGAATCATGTTTAAAAATGTCTTACAATGGAAAGGGCTAGTTATCTTTCATTGGTTCTTTAGATAAACACATTAGCTCAAGTGAATATAACCTAAACATCTTACTTTTAAACATAATCTATGTTGTTTGTGTCCAAGTTTTCAACATTAAAAGCTTATAAAGTCTAATCTAACGCTGTTCCCCGTATTGGTCAGTATGACCGGTACGCCCACAGATGTATTATAATTCTGAAACAGACATTGTAATTAGCTTTATGTGACTTATAATGTGTAAATTAAAGCAACATAAACACTCAAGTGATCTGAGATAGTTGTAATTTACTGTAACTGAGATGATAGTTGTGTATGTACAGTTTCTACGTCAAATTACTCCCTTTTCTTGACTCCTTTTGTATCACAAACAGTACTGAATTTGCAAATCTGGTATGTCATAAATGTATAGATGTAGCAGTACTGACTATCTGTCTGTCATGTATGTCCTAATATGTCCTGTTGAATTGAAAATGGGGGACCCTGATGTAAACAAGACAAAAGTCTTTCTCTGGTCTGCATCCCCTTAACAATTTGTGTGTATTGAGCTGTACTGTATTGTACCCATTCTGCAATCTGTTAATAAAGTTTTCAATCAATCAATCAAAGCATCTATATTTATGATTTTCATACTCACCGGGGAAAGCTGTTGTGTTGACGTCGTATATTATAATCGAATAGTGGTTCCAGAGGCTGTAGCACGTTACGTGTCGTCAATGCAATGTTCGGCTCGTTTCTCCGGTGGTCTGGGATAATGCAACCCGCATCTCGCCACCGCAACTCAACATTTTCCAATAGCAGCGCACACATACATATACAAATAAAACATATACTACACGTGGATTTCACGCACCCTTGGCATTGGGCACATTAAACTTTACGTTCGCTTATGGATAGTTTCATATAAAATCATAACTTCACGGCGCGCATAGCGTGACGTCATCGCTCCAAGCGACGTTCGTGCGTTCTCATTCGCCTCGGAAATAACGCTTTGCAATTCATACAGTATTTTTCCCACGAGCTCTCAATAGCCTGGAATTCCTAAACCAGCGTTTTGTTACCGAATGAACGCGCCTGTGCATATGTGAAACGTAAACAAACTGAAACGATAAAACTATACTTCCCCAAATGGTCGTTCCCGTGGGCCGGTTTTGTTGATTCCGGAAATTACTATCCTAGTTTGTCCCGTGAGTTGCACCTCAATGTTATTCTCTGTATAACGGTAACTCGTCTCTCAATGCTCGTCGCGCTATCCGCAGCCGGTTCTTGACTCAATAAAGCAACGCGACGGGTCCTATAATACTTGTGCACATACAAACAAGACTTAAACAGACAAACAAACAATAATACATATAAGTTAACGTGTGTGAATATCTGACTGTATTGGATCGCTGTACGTTTAGTCGACCAGCATCTGCTGCGACAAGGCATTTATCCCTTGATATAACTACACATCGTTATTAAAGTCATAACGACCGAACCTGACTTCGAAATTTACCAGCGATATATTAAATTATATATACCTTTTAATCATACTCACGGTCCCTTCGACCCGCGACTAATGTCCCGTTAAATGTACATTCACGTACTGCCGAGGCATCGCCGGTCATCTTCCCGCTATCTGTATTAATCAATTGGTTAATTCAATCCAAATACATCGTTTTCAGGAATGGAAGAGATTGTGGGCTTAGTTTGAGGTTGAAACAATGAATATTATGACGCTACTCTGGTAATTAATAGGTTCCAATAGAGTAGCGTTTTCCAAGGATATCACATCATAATAAGCCCACGTTTCTTGCCTTGTTGCCTATATTTTAGCCTGCATCAGCTAGACTTGGGTTAGCAAACCAACAACCTTATTTTGTGCCCTAACTTTCGGTTTGGCAACAGCTCAAATCCGGGAATAGACCCATCCTCTCAGAACATCTGTCCAGATAAGGACCCAGGTACACGCGTTTCCCCAGTACGATTCTCAATACAGATCAGATATATTAATGCACATTATTCTTACTCAGCCATGATCTCAATATTTTGACAACATTCTGTAATGTTCACCTGGCACAGAGAAAAGCGGGAAGGTTTTAATTCCTTGCCATAAATTTTTTTTTTGGTCGACCATCTATTATACTCACTTTTCTCTGTATAGCTGAAACGATACAGCACGCCGGGAGGACGCAAAAAGTCCGTCACAAGTTCGTAGACGCCAATTGTGGGATATTTGTAGATATCCTGATGAAGAATGTTCTCAGTCAACCGAGGCTTGGATAATAACAAGGGTTTATTAACCAAACAGATAGAATTACATAGAGAGAATGGCTGAGGGCTTCCCCCAGGTGATCAGCTGAAATGACCCAGGTAAGCAGCCCCCGATAGATCTTGGGAGGAGATCTATATAGGTAACAAAGGGGGGGTGTGGTCCCATTTGATAGGTCAGATGGGGGGGGGGGGTACAGGTTTGAAGGACACAGGGGAGGGGAGTATATTTACATGAGGACATATTATACCACACTAGGTATGTAATTTCATCTTTCCTTGTGACAATATTGTCACCCACTGTAACTGAGAAGCCGTCGGCCTTGCTGAGTTTGATATTTGAACCGAAGAGAATGGACTCTGTTTTACCCAGGTGTAATAATAGTTTGTTATCAGCGAGCCAGGTGCAGATTTTGCCTAGTTCCGAGCTGAGGGTTTTTTCAACCTGTAACTTGTTCTTGTCAGAGACCAGCAGGGCTGAGTCGTCCGCGAACAGGAACAAGTTGCAGTCACAAGCTGACGACATGTCATTTGCATAAATTAGGAACAGTAGCGGTCCTAGTATGCTTCCTTGTGGAACACCACAGCTCACTGGGAGGGGGGGGGGGGTAGGGTACCGTTTACCTCCACCATCTGTTCTCTCCCCTCCAGGTAGGATTGCATCCAGCTCACTGATAAGACTATCAAAACCAATTGCTTTTAGCTTGTCAATCAGAATAGAGTGATTGACAGTGTCGAAGGTCTTTTGTAGGTCCAGCATGACCATGCCGCAGTATTTGCCCACGTCCACCTCTTGTTTGATGTGGTCGTTCAAATAGAGAAGGCATGTGTCAGTGGAGTGGGATGTTCTGAAGCCAGATTGGAATTCGAATATTAGATTTTTTTCCGCAAGGTACTTTTCGACCGATACAATTTTTTCCATGACTTTCGAGATGGAGGTAAGAATAGAAACAGGGCGGTAGTTGCCTGGGTCTAATTTGCTGCCCTTTTGTGCAGGGGGGTTACTCTCGCAATTTTGAAGTCTTTGGGTACGTATCCCTGTTTTATGGAGAGGTTTATTATGTGTGTGATGACTGGGGTGATGGCGGCTGCTGAGTCTCCGAGGAATTTGGAGGGGATATTGTCATGGCCAGTGGCCTTGTTAGGTTGGAGGGCGCACAGTTTTTTGAGTACCTCAGCTGTTGTTACCATTTCTAGTTTGAAATCGTCTTTGCGGACCCCTAGGTTATTGTAGTAGGCTATGATGTGTTCTACCCCAAAATGCCCTGAGTGGGTGGGTAGTTTATTTACCAGTGTTGTGGCTATGTTTGTGAAGAAAATGTTTAAGTAATTGGCCACATCCAGCTTGTCTGTGATGAGCGTGTTGTCCGGAATTGGCCATATAGCGAACATTAATAAATAATTAACCTACAAACATGAAATGGTTCTGACAGCACAATATTGATGTAACTATGAGAATCGCTGGGATCTGGTCTCTCTTTCGGCCAGTACGTGAAATATCCAAGCCCTTGTTCAGTGGTTGTCTATTTGAATGACCACATCAAACAAGAGGTGGACGCGGGCAAATACTGCGGCATGGTCATGCTGGACCTACAAAAGGCCTTCGACACTGTCAATCACTCTATTCTGATTGACAAGCTAAAAGCAATTGGTTTTGATAGTTTACCAGTGAGCTGGATGCAATCCTACCTGGAGGGGAGAGAACAGATGGTAGAGGTAAACGGTACTCTATCCCCCCCCCTCACAGTGAGCTGTGGTGTTCCACAAGGAAGCATACTAGGACCGCTACTCTTCCTAATTTATGCAAATGGCATGTCGTCAGCCTGTGACTGCAACTTGTTCCTGTTTGCGGACGACTCAGCCCTGCTGGTCTCTGACAAGAACAAGTTGCAGGTTGAAAAAACCCTCAGCTCGGAACTAGGCAAAATCTGCATATGGCTCGCTGATAACAAACTATCATTACACATGGGCAAAACAGAGTCCATTCTCTTCGGTTCAAATAACAAACTCAGCAAGACCGACGGCTTCTCAGTTGCAGTGGGTGACAATATTGTCACAAGGAAAGACGAAATTACCTACCTGGGTTCCATCCTAGAGGCAAATCCTTCCTGTGACAAAATGGCATCCAATGTAATAAAAAAAGTCAACCAACGAACTAGATTCTTGTACCGGATCTCCTCTCTGGTAAACAAGAATACCCTGAAGACTCTGGCAGGAGCACTCATTCAAGGGTACTACGACTATGCGTGCACCTCATGGTACCAAAGCACCTCAAAGGCGTTTAAAACAAAATTACAAACATCACAAAACAAACTGGTCAGCCTACTACTTGACCTTACCCCCAGAACCCACCTCACCCCTGCCCACTTTGACAACCTAGGATGGCTTAGAGTAGACGACAGAGTACAGCAACTTGCAATGGGCCTGGTCTACAAAATACACTATACGACTAAGGTACCCATGTACATGTCAAAATACTTCCCAAAGGTCAGTGAATACCACAACCACTACACCAGAGGAAGCTCAACAAATCATGTTAAACCCAGATTCGGCTCAAACAAGGGACTAAACACGTTTAGCAATTATGCCACATCAATGTGGAACGCCCTACCCAAAGCTGTAAAAGAATGTGAATCCCTACCCGCATTCAAAACCGCTCTTAAAGAGCACCTACGGGAGGCTGCAATTCGAAACTGGCCACCGTAAATGCCCAAAACCCCCACCACCTCCTAATAGACAGTCTCCTCCCCACCGCAGCATGTATATATTCCCTCCCCGCCGTATGTATATTTCTCTCCCACCCACCCACCCCCTCCTAATGTACAGTCCCCTCCCCATCATATGTATATACTCTGTCAGGATCTAGGGGTAACAGTACTGTATATTTGAATACCGTTTAAGACACAAATGTATCAGTACTAAATACCTATATGTCCCTATGCCATAAATGTCATGTATGTTGTGTATGTCATAAATGTCTATATGAATTGAAAATGGGGGACCCTGATGGAAACAAGACAAACGTCTTTCTCAGGTCTGCATCCCCTTAACAATTGTGTGTATTGAGCCGTACTGTATTGTACCCATTCTGCAATCTGTTAAATAAAGTTTTCATTCATTCATTCACGATACACTCAGGCGCTCCGTGGGAGAGGCGTGATTTTTTCCCGTAGCCTCTGTTTGCGAAGACGCTCTCTGATTGGCTAGGCCGCGTACAGCGAAGAAGAAAAGACCCTCTCTGACTGGTTTAGCTCCGAAGGGTCTTTTCCGCCTTGTACATATATTCTCTGCTTCGAAGTGGTTATGCTTAGGCATTCTTTCAAAGTGGTTATGCTTAGGCATTCTTTCGAAGTGGTTATGCTTAGGCATTCTTTCGAAGTGGTTATGCTTAGGCATTCTTTCGAAGTGGTTATGCTTAGGCCCTCTTTCGACGTGGTTATGCTTAGAGTTAGGGTTAGCCAATCGGAGAGCGTTTTTTTATTCTTCGCTGCAATCAAAGAGCGTCTTCGCTCACAGAGGCTACGGGAAAAAGCAAGCATGGGGGAGAGAGCAGCTTGTGGAGAAGCAGTGGCTCTGAGCAGCAACCTGTGTCGTATCGCCATCTTGTGTTCAAAAGGTGGAACTTCATACTGTATCTATTCAATGCACGATAATGAAAATTAATTCAAATAGAATGCTTGTCATTGACAGATTTGAAAAATATTCTGGAATTCAGGTCCTTGGCCTGGGCGATGTTTCATCCAAATCAGACCAGAACCTAGAAGTTATGGCTAATGCAGACAGACAGACAGAATGACCACAGGAGTGATTACCATACCCTCCAGGTATCACCGTAATCCAAAACTGCCAAGAAACTGGCTTCAATGATCCTCTTCCAGGTTTTCATAGGGAACTCTCTAACCCCTGTCCTCGTCTCCCTGTCTGTCTGTGAGTGGATGTCTCGTGGTGATGGCCAAGGTGGTGGATGTCTCATGGTGATGATCAAGGTGGTGGATGTCTCCTGGTGATGATCAAGGTGGTGGATGTGTCATGGTGATGATCAAGGTGGTGGATGTCTCCTGGTGCTGGCCAAGGTGGTGGATGTCTCATGGTGATGATCAAGGTGGTGGATGTCTCATGGTGATGGCCAAGGTGGTGGATGTCTCATGGTGATGATCAAGGTGGTGGATGTCTCATGGTGATGATCAAGGTGGTGGATGTCTCGTGGTGATGATCAAGGTGGTGGATGTCTCATGGTGATGATCAAGGTGGTGGATGTCTCGTGGTGATGATCAAGGTGGTGGATGTCTCGTGGTGATGATCAAGGTGGTGGATGTCTCCTGGTGATGATCAAGGTGGTGGATGTCTCATGGTGATGATCAAGGTGGTGGATGTCTCGTGGTGATGACCAAGGTGGTGGATGTCTCATGGTGATGATCAAGGTGGTGGATGTCTCATGGTGATGATCAAGGTGGTGGATGTCTCATGGTGATGATCAAGGTGGTGGATGTCTCATGGTGATGACCAAGGTGGTGGATGTCTCGTGGTGATGATCAAGGTGGTGGATGTCTCATGGTGATGATCAAGGTGGTGGATGTCTCGTGGTGATGATCAAGGTGGTGGATGTCTCATGGTGATGATCAAGGTGGTGGATGTCTCATGGTGATGACCAAGGTGGTGGATGTCTCCTGGTGATGATCAAGGTGGTGGATGTCTTGTGGTGATGATCAAGGTGGTGGATGTCTCGTGGTGATGATCAAGGTGGTGGATGTCTCGTGGTGATGATCAAGGTGGTGGATGTCTCCTGGTGATGATCAAGGTGGTGGATGTCTCATGGTGATGATCAAGGTGGTGGATGTCTCATGGTGATGATCAAGGTGGTGGATGTCTCATGGTGATGATCAAGGTGGTGGATGTCTCGTGGTGATGACCAAGGTGGTGGATGTCTCGTGGTGATGGCCAAGGGGGTGTGATCTTCTCTACGTCGCCCCCCTACTTCAAATGGATCAGAGCGGAATACATTCATCCAAATGGTATATGACTGATATTTTGAGCTCCGAGCCTTGACATTTAGCCTTTATCTTATTTTCATACTAGTGCTCATTCCTCTATGTTAAATACTTTGTACATTTTCTTGTCACAGCTATGCTCCTAATGCTCCTAATAGCTGTGCTATGCTTTCTAATGTCAATAATAGAAATAAACAGGACAGGACCCAACATTGATCCCTCTGGAACACATTTAGTTACCGGTAAGAACTCGGATAGGGTTCAATTGATCCCTGTTGAATCAAAACCAATCCTACGTAATCTCTCAAAAAGCAGTGAATTATATCAATGCAATCCAGATTGATGAAAAGAACAGCACAATGTTTTCTGTTGCCCATAGCAGATACACTATTTAAGACCTAATAACATAACTTAACTCTGGAACTAACTGTTGAGAGCTCAATACAGAATACACTGGGTTAATTATTCATTACCAATGATTACAGGATTTGTGTTACAGAATAGTTTGGAAATTGGTCTGTAATTATTGAGATAACTTCTATCTTCACCCTATTTAACGGAATGAGTCATGACTTTCAAAAACCTACAAACTATGCCAGATTAAATATTATTAATATAAGTGTTATTTACTCTGTAATCAATGGAGCAGATAGCTTTAGATAAAGGATCAAATGTCTCCCCTTATCAATGTCTTGCACTGCCTCAATAACACTAGGAGAGGAAGGCTGTAGTTTACAGAGAAATATCACTTAGTGGGTGACTTATTGCACACTATCATTAATAAGAAGGGACCCTGTTTTCATTTTGAAATACATGACCAGCAGCAGCAACATGTGTATTAAAGGCAAATCTCTTTCATGTCAGATATTAAACAGTCAACCTCATACCAGCAATAACGACCATCTCTGACTGGAATAGTTTCAATACTGGCTACTGACTGTAGATCTGAAATAAAGGATCAACCACAAGGGGGAGCCAGTTTACCTGACATATTCTGCTCTTGTGTATGAGAATGCTGTTATGCATCAAGTCATGGGCTTTTAAAACAATACTTCTGTTATAAACTAGAAGACTAAGAATATAATAATTGGTGTGACCAATGTGAAAATAGTTACAAGCTGGGTTTATCACTCAAAGTTATTTTATAGGTAGTAGTAGTAGTAGTAGTAGTAGTAGTAGTTGTATTCAGTCATCACACCCAATACAACACAATCATTCCACAGTCTTTGATTTGGCAGTGACTGAAAAGGTACAGACTGAAGCATAATGCTTATACATGCCTGTCCTATATTCTTAACAAAATTAAGACTCCAGTATTCTAAAAGAAAATAACAAAAAAGAATTATTCACATTTGTAATCTTAAAAAATAGCTATACAAACCAGTCTTAAAAACCAAAAGCGAATGACTCATTCTTATGTATATCAGCATTGTTCCACAAGTTAACCCCAACAATAGAAATACATCTCCTTTTAATCCCTTTCTTAGCTTTTTGAACAGTACATTTACAAATGTCTCTCAAATCATATTTTCTTTGATGTATTAAAAAAAAACTTTGCACACCGTCAGGGAGTAACTTTGCTTTAGCTCTGTACATTATTTGCATAATTCTATAATAAACCAAATCATTAAATGTCATAACATGAGACTTTATAAACAGTGGATTTGTGTGGTCATAGTAACCAGCCTTATGAAGGCTCCGGATGGAGCGCTGTTGCAGTAAGACTATCGGATTTACAGTATTTTATGTCGACCCCCATACTTACATATCCCCCATAGTAAGATATGTAAGGTGAGCTGTAGATAATGTACAAGGCTTTATAGTTTAATATATCCTTACATTTATACAAGATATCTACTGACTTAGATATTTCCCCTTGAATATAGTTAACACGTTGTTTCCATGTTAATTACCTTCTGAATAAATATTTTGCCACAAACTGGACAGCTAAATGGTCTACAATGACTTATTGTGCATTTTCACATTCCCTTTATCTCTGAACGCCTGAACCTGTTCCAACAAATTAAACAACTAGAGTTTCTCTCCAGTATGACTTCCCATGTGTCTTCTCAGAACCCCATTATCACTGAACCATTCCACAAACTTCAGGATTTCTCTCCTGTATGAGTTCTCATGTGTCTTTTCAGAGTTCCTTTCTCACTGAAGCCTTTTCCACAAACTGAACAACTAAATGATTTCTCTCCTGTATGAGTTCTCATGTGTATTTTCAGAGTTCCTTTGTGACTGAAGCCTTTTTCACAAACTAAACAACTAAATGGTTTCTCTCCTGTATGAGTTCTCATGTGGATCTTCAAATGTGCTTTGTGAGTGCACCCTTTTCCACAAACTAAACAACTAAATGGTTTCTCTCCTGTATGAGTTATCATGTGGATCTTCAAATGTCCTTTCTCACAGAACCCTTTCCCACAAACTGAACAACTAAATGGTTTCTCTCCTGTATGAGTTCTCATGTGGATATTCAACTGTCCTTTCTCACTGAACCCTTTAGAACAAACTGAACAACTAAATGGTTTCTCTCCTGTATGAGTTCTCATGTGGATATTAAAATGTCCTTTGTGAGTGAACCCTTTTCCACAAACTGAACAACTAAATGGTTTCTCTCCTGTATGAGTTGACATGTGTCTGTTCAAAGTTCCTTTGTCACTGAACCCTTTTCCACAAACTGAACAACTAAATGGTTTCTCTCCTGTATGAGTTGACATGTGTCTGTTCAAAGTTCCTTTGTCACTGAACCCTTTTCCACAAACTGAACAACTAAATGGTTTCTCTCCTGTATGAGTTCTCATGTGGATATTCAAATGTCCTTTATCACGGAACCCCTTTGAACAAACTGAACAACTAAATGGTTTCTGTCCTGTATGAGACAAACTTAATGTTTTTTGTTTCTTGTCTGATATTAGCATCTTTAAACCTGACTGTGGTTCCCCACTCTCCTTCCAATCATCACTGTCATCAGTCTCAGGACAGTCTGAAGAGAGAAGCTGGCCATCTCTAGTTGGTTCTAAATCACCATCTGGATATAAGTTACTGGCTGGTTCTGATACTCCACAGTCCTCTCCTTCAGGTTCTGTTTTCATCTGTCCAGTTGAGGTGCTGGGTAAAGAGTAAGCGTCTCTGTTTTTCTCCCCCTGGGTTTGAAGAGGCTGGAAGGACAGAGCGTTCTCTTGACCATCTTCACATTTCACTGGGTCTACTGTGATCTTGGAGAGATCAGCTTCTTCCAGCCCTTGATGTAGTTCCTCTTTGATCTGTAGGAGCTCTGAGTCCTGGGTTTGGCTGAGCAGTGAGGACAGAGTATTCTCTCCACCATGTTCATATTTCACAGGGTGTAAGGTCATCTTGGAGCCATCAGCCTCCTCTAGATCTTGACACAGTTCTTCCTGTTCCTCTTTAATCTGTAGGGACTCTGGGTCCTGGGTTTGGTTAAACCATGAGGACTGAGGTTTCTCTTCATCATCTTCACTCTTCACAGGGACAGGATTGTATGTCAACTTGATGATATCAGCCTCCTCCAGACCTTGAAGCTGCTCTCCCTCCTGACTGCTCCAGAGTTCCTCCTGTTCCTCTTTCATCTGTAGGGGCTCTGGCTCCTCCTGGCTCAGACTGGGGCTCCTCTCCTGCTGCACAGGGGGAACCTCCTCTTCACAGACAGAGAGCTGTGGGGGGTCTGGAGGGAGGAATAATAATAATATGAATAGCAAACATAAAGATGCAGTAGATAACTTTATCATTAACACATGGCCCATTTGACATCGAGTATCTATGATTCAAGATGTGAAAAAGGAATAATCTTTCCATCCATACATTCCCGTTTTATACCGTGGTGAATATAAGTATGGTTTTAGAGCGGTTTAGGGTCATTCCTGGGAGGCTAGTAGGGCTGCCCCCGACTAAGGATTTGGATGGTCGACTATGATTGGCCAAAATTTGCCGTTAGTCGCCTATTGGTAAAAAAAAAGAAATAAATATCATATTTTTAATATATACAAAAAAAATGATCATTCCATTTGGGCTGTGGGGGTGCTTAATGTCTGAAGGAGTCGACTGAAGGCTTCTTGTCCTCTGCAAAAGCATGCAATTGGTCCACTGCTCTCTCTTGACTCAAACCTCACTTCTGTGCTCTTATTGCTTGATCTCAGTGCAGCCTTTGACACTATCGATCACTCGATTCTTCTAGGTCGGCTTGAGAATCATGTTGGCATTCGGGGTCTCGCACTAGCTTGGTTTAAATCCTATTTAACTGATTTTTACTAATCGAAAAGAAAATCGACAGATTAGTCGACTACCAAAATAATCGTTGGTTGCAGCCCTACTATGGGGAGTGAGTTTAGTTGCAGGAACCCTTAACGTCCACAGCCACTTCACACTGTCCATCGTGACTGTGGATAGACACGCGGTACCTCCGTTACACTCACCCCCCTAAACTCACTCCACCCAGGGCACCCGGGTCACTGGGCACCACTGAAACCGGTCTCATTTGACATGCCCTGAGTGGGAGTTGAACCCCGGTCTCCCGCGCCGCGGGCAACATCGCAGACCGCTATACCAAGAGGTGAACTCTGGATGCCTCTGGGGAGTGAGTTTACTTGCAGTACCGCTTAACGTCCACAGCCACTTCACTACACTGTCCATCGTGACTGTGGATAGACACGCGGTACCTCCGTTTAGGGCTGGGCGATATGACGATATTATATAAATATCGGGTAGAGTTCATTAACGATACACTTTTTAAACGTATCGTGGATATCGTGATGTTTTGCCCAAGAGGATTGTGTCGCGTCAATCTGGTCCACACGTTGACACTTTTGAACAGCGCCGCCCCACACACACACACTACTGCATCAAAGTTACTACTTATGATAACAAAGGCATTCGTTTTGTGGCATTAACGTTATATAGTTACACTTTCAATAACATCAGCGTATTTACATAGCAACGTCCGAGGTCGACCTAGATATATTAGCAAGCATTAGTCATTCATATCTCAGCCTGTGCTGACTCAGTTGTGCCCATACTGCGGTCTGTTAATAAAGTTTTCAATCAGACAGATGTATGGAAAGGCTTTTATTATAACATCCGTTGCAGTAAAATCATTATGCCTCCAGTCGTTTAGTCATTCTGCGGAGCTAAAAGCTAAACGTCGGCCGCGGCGAGCTACCGCTGCCATTGTTGTTGTCATTGAGCTCTCCAATGGCGGAAGTAAAAAATGAATACGCGCTTGCCGATTGGTGCTAAGAACAGCAGGGCGGGTGCAAGCGGTGTGACGTAATTGGCAGACGCGACTGTCAATCAAAATGATTCTGTTTGCCGTCTGATTGCAGCATGGGTACAATACAGTACAGCTCAATACAACAACAGTCAACAGTGGACAGGAGGATGCAGACCAGAGAAAGACTTTCGTCTTCTTTACATCAGGGTCCCCCATTTTCAATTAATCATATTTCATATCTAAATCATATAATATCTCATTGCTAAATATATGCAATATATAATCTAATAATCCAATAATCTAAATCTAATATAAAAATGCTAAATGCATGGGTATTTTATTTTGTCTTTAATGTTAGCTTGTAAACTCATACTGTCTTGGTAAGCCTCATAATGAATTGTTTGGGGAAAAAAAGAAAAACATTGTGATGCGTATCGTGTATCGCCGAAAGGTCAGAAAATATCGTGATATCATATTTAGGCCATATCGCCCAGCCCTACCTCCGTTACATGTGTGTGTCAGAAAGGGAGATCATAGACATGAGAAGGCTGTATTTTGTGCATATGTGTACAAGTTGCAAGGGGGGTGGGGTAGTGTGTGTAGAGAGATATTAGAGCCATATGTTGGTTTAGCCCAGACTCATGTTCTGTATCACACTTAGCTCACGCTCAGCGTTCATTGCATATATCTCGCTTCAGCATATATACACTGAATAATTTCACAATGTACCTTTAAATGCCAGCATTCATCTGGCCACACCCCCATCCGCTTACCTATATAAGCAGGGATGGTGCCACACACTCATCTCCTTCTCAAATTTCATCACAAGCAACGTGTTGCTCATATGCCCACTTGACGTGGAGAAAGATATTGCTGGGAAAGCAATGTTTACGAGGAGAGGAAGAACAAGGATATACGTTGACATCATATCTTTATTTTCTCTCTCACTATTTGAGAAAATACGGCAATGTTGTCTTCGTCACTGGAGTGTCTGGAAGATGGTGATCATTCTAAAACCCTCCACCGGTTTTCGTATTGGGAGCACGCCGCTGCATGCTTCTCAACTGCAGTTCCTTGCTGTGTTGGTTGGGGTGAAACCTTTCAGGCCACAGCTGAACTGTAGGACGCGCCGCTGTTGTGAGGAGCGGTGGGTTTCAGGTTGGGTGAGTACTGTCGCTGGCAGGCTTCACTTGTCTGTTAGTGCTATGGGGGCTAATTGACAATGTTTATGAAAACCGGCCCCAGGCTAGGGTCCTTTGTTCAGCCACCTAGGCGACAGAAGACCTTGGTCTGAAGACCATTGTAGTTTTAACTAGTGGGCCGCGACCATTAACACTGGTGATCCCTGTGTTTTCTGGACGAGCGGGTATCTCCCTGTCACCGTGTAGCCCCTTCTTTCATATCCAAATGAGAGTATTCCTCACGAGGAGATATGTGTAAGTAAGTAAGTAAAGTTTATTTATATAGCACTTTTCACAGAGACAGCTCACAAAGTGCTTTACATACAGCAGAAATAAAATAAAATTAAAATAAAAAGCAAGAAACCATTCAAGAGATAAAATAGAACAAAACACAATGCATCACAGATAAACAAAACAAAAGACATATTCTATACCTGAAGGAGAAGCTCAAACATTACCCAAAGGCCTGTTTAAACAGTAATGTTTTTAGCTGATTTTTAAAAATTTCAACAGACGATACAGCTCTTAGGCCACGAGGAAGGGCATTCCAGAGTCTAGGCGCTACAGACTGAAAGGCTCTGTCACCTTTGGTGATCAGCCTGGTGCGCGGAATGACCAACAGATCCTGGTCAGCTGTCCTCAAGGTCCTGCTGGGCACATATGGTTCCAGCAGGTCAGTTAAATATTCTGGTGCCTGGCCGTGCAGAGCTCTGAAAGTGAGCACCAGGACTTTGAAATTAATTCTAAAATGTATAGGAAGCCAGTGCAAGGAGGCCAGAACTGGAGTAATGTGACACCTTCTGCTTGATCTGGTCAGCAGTCTTGCAGCAGTATTTTGGATGAACTGGAGGCGGTCTATGGATGATTTATTGAGGCAGGTGAGAACCGAATTGCAGTAGTCTAGACGAGAAGAAACAAAGGCATGGATGATCAACTCTAGGTCAGAGTGGGAAACCATCGACCTGAGTTTAGCAATATTCCTGAGATGGAAAAAACAGGTGCGGGTCACCGACTTGATATGGGTGTCGCGGTGTATAGTCTGATCAAAGTTTACCCCAAGGTTCCTGAGGTTGGGGCTCACATTAGTTTCTAGGGGCCCAAGGCAACCAGCCACCCTAGATGCAACGCCATCAGAGGCCACGATGAGCACCTCGGTTTTGGCCTCATTTAGCTGGAGGAAGTTGCTAGCTAACCAGGCCTTAATGGCTGACAGACATTCATTTAAAACAATAAAATTAGAATTAAAATCATCAGGGCAATCAGGGTTAAAAGAGCAATACAGCTGGATATCATCCGCATAAAGGTGGTAGGAGATGCCTTTAAAAGTGTTAATAATGTGTCCTAATGGGAGCAAATATAGTGAAAATAAAATCGGACCAAGTACCGAGCCCTGGGGGACCCCACAGGAAAGGGTAACAGACTCAGACACATGGGGGCCTACTCCGACTGAGAAACATCTACCTGAGAGATAGGACTCAAACCACTCATGTGCACTCCCTGTGACACCCACCCAATCTCTGAGCCTATTTAACAGAATGTTGTGATCCACAGTGTCAAATGCAACACTGAGATCCAGTAGCACTAAAATGGAGCATCTACCTGAGTCGGCGGACATCATTAGATCATTGGATACTTTTAAAAGTGCAGTTTCCGTGGAGTGTTGCTTACGAAAACCCGACTGGAATTTGTCGAGAATGTGGTGTTCATTTAAAATGGATATAAGCTGGTTGGCAACAATCTTTTCTAAAATCTTGGACATAAATGATAATTTGGAGATGGGCCGATAGTTACTTGGTAACGAGGCGTCCAGACTTGGCTTTTTTAAAAGCGGCTGAACGATTGCCTGTTTGAAGTAGGCGGGGACCTGACCAGAGACCAAAGAGAGATTTATGATGGAAAGCAGACTGGGACCAATAGTGCTGAAAACGTCCTTTAGTAGAGAGGTTGGGATGGTGTCTAATGGGCTAGAGGAGGTTTTTGTGCTTCTCACTAGCTCTGTTAGGTCGTTGAGGGAAATGGGTGAGAAGGAATTTAGAGTAGACTGACTGTTGGGAGATAACGGTTGGATTGAGGTGGAGGGTGTAATACCTGCCCTGACATTTGCAACCTTATTTACAAAAAATAGGAGAAAATCATGACAGTCCTTATCAGATAAAACAGGTGTGACAGGGGTTTGTGGACTGACAATGGTATTAATGGTGTCGAATAGGACTTTGGGGTTTAGTTTGCTAGATGAGATTAAGTTTGTGAAATAGGCAGCTCTGGCATCCTTAACCATACTGTTAAAATCAGTTAAAAGTTGCTTAAAATGAAGACAGTGTACATTAAGCTGAGTGGACTTCCACTTTCGCTCAATACACCGGCAATTTCTTCAAAAACGACGAATATCCTCATTTAGCCAGGGAGAGGAATTTAAAGTGCGAACAGTGCGGGATTTCAGAGGAGCAACTACATCTAAAATGTCTGAGCAGTGCCGGTTAAAAGCATGGACTAAAGTATCAATGTCGCCATTAACGTTCAGAGATGGCACCGCACTGCTCTCAAAGGCTGTGGAAAATTTTTCTGCTGAGAGGTCATTTAGCATGCGCAAGCGTTTAACTCGCTTAGTTGAAATGGTGTCAGTTTTAAAAACTAAATTAAAAAGTATGCATTTGTGATCACTTAAAATCATTTCCTCATAAACAATGTTATCTATGTCTAATCCAAGAGTAAAAACAAGATCAAGTGTGTGTTACCTTTGTTGTGTGTGGGGCCCGAGACATGTTGGACAAAATTGAAGGATTCAGTGGTACAAATAAAATTGGTGGCAAAATTGTCATTACTGTTATTAATATGGAAATTAAAATCCCCTAATAAAACGATTTCTTCCAGTTTGATGATGGAGGTTAGAAAATCGCTAAAATCTGTCAAAAAAGAACTATTAAAACCAGGGGGTCGATAAATTAAAATACAATAAAATGGGTCGGTGTACCCAACTTTGGTGATTAAAAGTTCAAAGGAGCTGTGTGTATTAATAGAGTGCACAGCCCTGGAGGAAAAACAGTTCTTGTGCACCAGCGCTAAGCCGCCTCCTACGCGACTGGTGGTGGCATTTGACCGGGGGGGTCTGGGGGCACAGGTAAAAGAGAAGTTTGGCGGACACAGTTCATTTAAAAATACATATTCCTCTGACCTTTGCCATGTTTCTGTGAGACAGAAAAAGTCCAAATCTTTGGCCGTAATGAAATCATTTAGGATGAAAGATTTGTTAGCTATAGAACGGGCATTTAACAAGGCCATTTTGATAGCCTTAGGTCCTAGTTTACTGGGTGGTTGTGACAGTGGGCACAGATGACAGGCATTCGCGCCCTGGCGAAACCTGCCACCAGACTCCTGTGGACTACGCCGTGACCAGTAAGTTATGATGACTGGGATGGGGAAGCTTTGTAGCTTAGGCTGCTTCTGTAGATGATCTACAGAGCCAGATAGGCCTAGTTGTCAGGCCAGTGATGCTACACATTTTATGACGTTAAGCTTTAGCACATTTACCCATTTACCCCTGATATATTTGGATGGATGCCATCGGGTCTGTAATGGTCTTTCCTGGACCAGAGCAGATCAAAGTTATTTATATAGCAAAGTCCTGTAGCAGTACAATAGGTCTGTAGCCACTGGTGCAGCCAGAACAGACGGCTAAATCGTTCAGATCCACGACCTATGGATGGAATGGGGCCGGACACAATGCATATTTTGCCCAGACTCTCAACAGTGAGAATGAGTGATTCAAAGTCAGATTGGAGTTTAGCGGATTGTCTAGCCATTACGTCATTTGCTCCAATATGAATGATGACGGTGTGGGCGGAGGGATATCTGTCGATGATTTCAGGAGTACACTCTAGCAAGTCAGTAACCTTTAAACCGGAGAAACAAAATGTAATGCCGTGAGGTATTTGCAAAAACCTGGTGATGGAATCTCCGATGAGTAGGATCTCTGGCTGTGTGCATGGATGTTCGATAGCGGAAGATCCATGTTCAAGTCAGCTACACAAGCCGTTTTGGGTATTGGGCTGGCTCCGTCGGGTGTTGGTAAAATCACTGTTGTAAAGCTGTGTTGACATCTTGTTTCTCTTTTCTCTTAAAAAGTGAGGAGGGTTTCAGAACGACGGCCTGTCTGGGTGAGTGTTATATCATTGTGTACAAGTTCAGGTGATAGCTGCTTAGCTTACGGTTAGCCAGTCAGCTGTTAGCTGCGGCGTTAGCCTGCTGGGATCACTGCGTGGCCTACAGAGGTTGGGCCTACTGTTAGCCAGTCAGCTGTTAGCTGCGGCGCTAGCTGTTGTGATCACTAGGAAACGTTAGCTTGCTGCTATCGGACAAGGCCAGCGCGAGGTAGCTTCGGCTACTCGCGCGCCGCCGTGAGCTCCCCTCTAGTCGCGTGCGCCGTTCGCTCGGCGTCTCGCGAGCAGGGGTAATAGCGACCGACGGTTGGAGCGGCCGTTAGCTTAATGCTACTCTGTTGAATGTGCTTTGATTATAACATGTTTTACACTTTAAGCAAGCCTAGTAATAGACACAATATTTCTGACACTGAGAATACATTCATTGAGGTCCATAGATGTTCCTAGATACCAAGAATATGCAAATAGCCCTTGTAGAAGTGGAGCAATATTCCATTTACCTAGGTATACATTTTTACTGATTTTCACCTGGGGTGGAACAGGTTATAACATGTTTTACACTCTTGACTACGACGGCATCTTTGACAGGGGATGTTCGTCGACCCTGCCCTGAGCCAGGACGGCAAGGATTGCGTCAACAAAGGGACCGTTGCGACGGGTAGAGCGGCGACGCTGCCCGGATCGAACAACACAGGATGGCTGTGTTTCTACGGTGTCTTGAGACTGCACTTTGCTGATCTACGTTCCGGGTAGGACAAGGTTTGACCAGACCTTATAACACGTCTTCTGGTTTTACCTTTCTAAATGTTTTGTGAATAACGATGTTTTCCCAAAACGTGTGTTGCTGCAATGCATTTAGGATACAACGCGAGTTATGTGTGAACTGTCTTTGTCACTGGCAGTTAGCTTCTCCGTGCAAATCGGGTTGTTACAGATGTGAAAATGATCTGGTTGTTGTGTGAGAAACATCATGTGTGTTTATATGTACCGTGTACTCACAACTAAGGTAACTAACCTATGAAGCTATGCTTAGTGACAAGTGAGTAAAAGAATGTTCTTTTCTCAGCCTGTGATGACAATGAACAGTGTGTTCACATATTAACAGGGTTTCCTGTTTTAACTGGCCGTATTAAGGGTAAAGTAAGAGGATTGTGTTTCCCCCCGGTTCCCTGGGGACTTTTTCATCCTCCTATCAGACATGTTGTTGCACTACATTGTGTCTTTTGTGTGGTAGGGATGCGATGTAACCCTTAGCTTGATTGCTGAGGTTGTGCTAAAACTGCTGGAGAAACTTTATTTTCCTAAAAGAAAAGATTGTTTGGTCGCTGTCGTGTGTGCTTAGCAAGGCCTGTGGCCGATACTAATCGAGAATTATGTATTCTCTCATTATGAAAAACGGCGTTCCTCTGTAGAGTGTTTTTGCCATTTTTTGTAGGTGATGATGGGTTGTGTGTGTCATGTGACCTACAACTGGGTTGGACTGGCCACAGAAGCACATGTGTATGTTGGACCGGGGCTCCTAGGTCGCTTTCACACAGGGGCTGTTTGGTCCGGACTTTCGGACCAGAATTCGATAGTCCGGTTTTTCGGGTCTGTGTGAATGCGCGTCGAACTCGGTCCGCGGACCAAGCAGGCGAACTCTAGTCCGCCTGAAAACGTAGGTCTCGGTTTGGCTTCAGCGGACCAAATATAGGAAGTGATTATTATTACCACTGCTTGCAGCACTCACTGCAAAACAAGCACACTGCATCTAATCTCTCTATCTATCTATCTATCTATCTATCTATCTATCTATAATATATCTATATATCTAACTGTGCATCTTGGGAAGAAGGAAGAAACACGCGGCTTATTATTATTACCGAGGCGCACGGCATTAATAATGGATCAATGCCACGTCAATACTATTATTATTATTATTATTATTATTATTATTATTATATTATTATTATTGGTCTACAAGTTGTTTAGCGAGAGGATTGTGGTAATGTGCTTCAATAGAAGAATGGATCAATGCCATGTCAAAACTCGCTCCGCTGATCTGGAGTCAGACAGAGCTCGCAGACAGCACACACAGACACACACGCGCGCGCGCACACACGGGCTTGCAGCCGCACACACACATTTCCACTGTCCAATAGACAAGCGCCCTTTTCGACCGCGTGACATTGTTCAGAAGGTCTCGGTCCGCTGACAGATTTCTCTATGTGAACGCAGGCGAACCAAATGAAGAATGCAACAATGTTGCAACTTCACCCCCAGAACCGCACCGAGTCCACCAAAACTATATGTGAAAGCGACCTTAGAGAGCCCTCTCTATTCTTAGTAAAAATCAGATAGCAGGTTAGCTCATGCGCTGTGTGAAGCTGTCAAACGCTTCATAGAGCTGACTATGACTGTGTCATATTCTCTTTTTGTCATTACATCGTATCATGGGTGTGGGGTCGTAAAGGGGTGAACTGGTAACCTTTCCTCTCCCCCTTGTTTCTGTCGGTCAGGGGTACACCCCGTCCTTCAAGGTTCCTGTCACGCTGCGGTTCGGCACGTTACGGGTGGGGGGGGGGAGTTTCCTGGTCCCACGGACTGGAATATTGGTCGTGTGCACCGCAGAAATTCCCCCGCCATAGAGTACGTCACCGTGCGCGTCTCTGTTGGTAGGACTTCCGTGTGCTGTTCAGGTCCATGTGATGGATCTGTTTCGGGGGGGTGGTCAGGGCTCCTCCTCACCAAGCGCCTATTCGGGCCTTCTGTGAGTTCGGACTCCTCCTTCCATGTGAGGGAGCCTCCATCAGAGTACAGAGCCTTCCTCCTCAGATTGTCAAAGTGAGTGGACCCTCTAGAAGGTGTCCTATTCTATTGTGTATGTATTCGATTCAATTCGATTATTGAGTGTGTATGGGTTCAGTGCCTCTTCCCCGGAGAGCCCTAAAACCAATTTTTTACATGGCTCAAGGTGCAATATATTCTTTTCAATCTGTACAGCTCGCGTGGGAAGTCTCTCTGGGGATCCCCGTCTCCTTCCTATGGGAGGGTGGTGGGATGTAAAAATGTGAAAAAATTGTACCCCCGGCTGTGTAGACTGGGATACATACTGTTGGTGCTTCCTTCTTTTCTATTCAAAAAGTGTTGGGAGTTAGGAAGTGTCACACCCCTCTTGTCGTTCCCCTGGGCGCCTTGGGGATTCAATGACAGGTCTAAATAGCCTGTTCATTGATGGGGGTGTGTCCCGACGCACGTATAGTGCTAGCTCGCTGTAAACAGGCGACTGACTGGCACGCCTTGGTTGCTTGAGGTTAAAACGGCGTTTTTATAAAGCAACTGAGATGGGGGTTTTTCCTCTTCCGACGACCACATCCCACGTCCTGGGTTGGTTATCGACGGATTCTCGTTCATGTCTGGGGGATGATGACGGAATGGATCTGAACATATGTAGAGGGGTCTCACGCCCTTGGGGTGGGCCACCAGGCGCGGTTCGCCCGAACGTCTGGGTGGCGCCTTCTTTTCATGTTAAGATCGACACGCATATCTGCCCTTTCTCCTGGAGTAGGCATGTCGGCGTGGTTAGGGCACAGGGCTGGTTCTGGTCACGCTGGTCCGGATCAGTTGAACCCGTTGTCCGCCAGGGAAGCAGATCTGCTGTTCTGGTACCCTGAGGGACTTGGGCTTTTTTCAGGGGGGAAAATGCCAGGTCGGTCCGGGTGTCACAGGGTTAAGCGCTATGGAGACCCTGGTTGGGTACGTTTTTTACTCAGCACTGTCGTAATGGCTTACGGCCATGCCAACCTGTACACGCTCGATCTTGTCGGATCTCGGCCGCTACACAGGTTGGTCCTGGTTAGTACTTGGTTGGGAGACCGCCTGGGAATACCAAGTACGGTGTGCTTAGGGGCTGGTTCTCCATTCTTTTTCGCTCCTCTCACACGCATGGCGAAGAGGGGCCTGTTGGGGTGGTCTTTGACCTCCTCTGGTGACCCTGTGCTTCCCGTATCGCCAGGCCCGGTCCGAAGTAATGTTTCGTCGACCCGTAGGCCTGGGTTAACCCTTTTTTGAAAAACTGAAACACTTGTACTGCGGTATAGCCGGTGTATACCCGCAGGTGTGTTTGAGTTTTTTCTTGAGGGGTTATAGGAACAACCACTGCATTGGGTAACACCAAGGTGGTTGATTCCCTGGTGTGTTGGAGCAGTGTCAACTCCCAGGTTCACCGTTTGAGGGTGCCCCTGCACGTTCATGACGTCTGCCAATCGTGTCAGCCTTCTCTGCCTCAACCCCTCTGGGTGGGGTTTTTTAAATGGAGGCTTGGTCATGCAACACCGCCAGTTTCCGCTCCTTCCGCCGGGGCAGCTGTGTTCAGCTGTCCCCTCTGGCGCCTGTCTCGTCCGCAGTCTCCAGGCTAGGGTTAATAGCCTGTTGCCTGGTTTTTCCCCGGTGCGCTGCCTGCTTCCGTTGGTTAACCTTTTTTGTGTGCTTACGGCCATGCTGACTGCCTGTTGCAGGGTCAGTGTGCCAGGCGGTGTACTATTGGGGGGACAGGGCCCGCTCGGCTGAGGGGCCTTTGTCCGAATACGCTGGCGATGTGGGGGGCGGGGCACTACGTGCCCACCTGGTGCGGTCTTGATGCTGGCATCGTGGACTTCTCCGGGCCCCCATTCCAGGGAGTCCAGTCCTTTTGGTGGGTATGGGTCTTCCTTCGCGCTCCGCTGCTACGGCCTTGCCACGGGGTTGGGTTTGCCCTTGACCCCGTGATTCTGGGGGCAGTAACGAGGTTGTTTCCCTCCGTTCGTTCCCGGGTGGCATGCGGGTTGTGCGTGTGTGTAGTCGTGGGGTCAAGCCACGGTCTGCTCACCCTGTGCGTTGAGTTGCTTGAGTGCCTCTTCGCACGGTCGGGTCCGTCGCCCTCCCGTGAAGCCACCAATAGGGGGGGGTGCCCTCCATTAGGGTGGGTCGGGGGGGCTCGGCCCTCCCTGGTCTGATGGTTGTGGGGGGCCTCAGCAGGGTACATTTGTCGAGCTTCTAGCTCCCGCTCAGCTCCTATTATGCAATGAACGCTGAGCGTGAGCTAAGTGTGATACAGAACGTTAGGTTATGACTATAACCAAGTTCTGTTAACACTTAGTGAACGCTCAGCGTTTAGACGCCGCTGCAGGCCCTTGATCTTTCATTGTGATGAAATTTATTGGGAAGGAGATGAGTGTGTGGCACCATCCCTGCTTATATAGGTAAGCGGATGGGGGTGTGGCCAGATGAATGCTGGCATTTAAAGGTACATTGTGAAATTATTCAGTGTATATATGCTGAAGCGAGATATATGCAATGAACGCTGAGCGTTCACTAAGTGTTAACAGAACTTGGTTATAGTCATAACCAGGGACCGAAACTAAAGCCCGCCGCCCGCCAGGGGCGGTCTGTTTTTACCTTTGGCGCATGACACTTAGAGGGCTGCCCGCCGTGTGGCGTGTAGACGTGTAGTTCATAACGATACTCTTGTGCGAGTACAGATTATAGCCGCTCGTCTTTTTTTTCTCCGCCGCGAGATCGTTAAAAAACTACAAGTCCCACATTGCACTCAAGTCAACGGTCCAATCACAGTAGAGTGACGTGACTGGTTTCACGAGAAAGAAAGAAAATGACTAATCGGAAGCTCTCATTTGGCTTGTTTACTTCCGTCTGCTCTAGTCTATATCGGACCTCCATGAGCTAACGTTACTGTTTAAACAATGACCCAGTCAACTATTCACTTTTAGTTTAATACATGACGAGGCATTGTCTAACGGTATCTAGCTGGCTAGCTACTGATAGCTGCTGATATCAACAAATGCTCCAGCAATAGTCGACTCGAGTGCTCCGTTCCCTCGTTAGCTAGCTCACGTTAAATCCATCTGTCCCAGTAAACTAAATTGTCTTAACGTTATCTACCGGGCTAGCAGTAGCTACAGATAGCTCCAGATATCAATGTCTTATAACATTGATTGAATGCGTATTCTAGCTGAGGGCATGTTGAATGTGATTTGACAAAATAACCGTAACGTTAAATAGGGTCCAGCTGCATCGCCGGAGAATCCTTGCATGCTGAATGTAGGGTCTAGCTGAATATGGGGTCTAGCTGCAGGGCCGGAGAATCCTTGCTGGAGCTGGAGGCTACTCAAGTATACACACAGACAGTGGAGCTGTTTGCAGATAGTAGGGATGCCACGATCACGTTTTTTGCCACCAATACCGATCACCGATCGTCTTGAGCCATATCGGCCGATACCGATCCGATACCGATCGTTTTTGATTAATAAAAAAATATATATATATATAATTTTTTTTTTTTTTATATAAAATATATATATTATATAATTAGACTTGTAGTTGTATTATCTGCGAGACAACGCCACCACGCAACAAGTCAAAATGCTCGCTATCTCCACTGTCTGTGTGTATACTCTGCTTTGATCAAATCACATTCATTTACATTTACATTTAGTCATTTAGCTGACGCTTTTATCCAAAGCGACTTACAA
The DNA here is from genome assembly GCF_963971535.1 of Notolepis coatsorum. Lineage (NCBI taxonomy): Eukaryota > Metazoa > Chordata > Actinopteri > Aulopiformes > Paralepididae > Notolepis > Notolepis coatsorum. The sequence continues at coordinate 171,646,840 of NC_140171.1, read as the reverse complement.
GTTCTGTGCGACAAGACAGCAAGAAGGGTATAACTCCATCAGCTGAGTAACAATGTTCATCAAAGTGTTGCGTGTTACAGTGTAGGTTAGTTTATTAGGACAAGTGCATGACATTAAGGTTAGTCGGGGTTAGATTTTTTTTTTTTTTTTTTTTATCATTTCAGATAATGGTTGAAGTAGTGAGTCTTTAGTCGACGGCGAAAGATTGGACGGGATTCGGCTGTCCTAACTGGGATGGGTAGTTCATTCCACCATTGTGGGGCAAGGACTGAGAATAGGCGGCTTCTCTTTGATGACCCTCCGGGAGCTTGGATAGGAGTAGATCTGAGGCGGCCAGAAGATGCAGAGCGTAGGGGTCTTGAGGGTGTGTAGTTAGAGACCATTGACCGGAGGTAGGCGGGAGCGGTTCCCTTTGCCGCACGGTATGCTAGGTCGAGGGCCTTGAAGCGGATACGTGCAGCAATGGGGAGCCAGTGCAGGTCCCTAAGAAGTGGGGTGACATGGGCCGACTTCGGTAGGTTTGAGATCAGGCGGGCCGCTGCATTTTGAATGAGTTGAAGAGGCTTGGTGGCAGTGGCCGGGAGGCCAGCTAGCAGTGCGTTGCAGTAGTCGAGGCGGGAGATGACTGTTGATTGGACGAGGAGTTGGGTGGCTTCTTTTGTCAGGAAGGGGCGTATCCTTCTGACGTTGCTCAGGAGGAATCTGCAGGTTCTGGTTGTCGCTGCGATGTGAGCAGAGAAGTTCAACTGGTCGTCGAGGACAACACCAAGGTTCTTGGCGGTCGGCGACGCGGTCACAGCTGCATTCTCGACTGTGATGGAGAGGTCGCTCAGGGGGGAGGATTTGGCCGGCAGGTGGAGCAATTCTGTTTTGCTTAGGTTCAGTTTGAGGTGGTTGGTCGTCATCCAGGCGGAGATGTCGGACAGACAGGCCGAGATCCGCTCAGAGACGTGGATATCTGAGGGAGGGAAGGAGAGGAAGAGTTGAGTATCATCGGCATAACAATGATATGAGAAGCCATGAGACGTGATAATGTTACCCAGTGATTTAGTGTAGAGGGAGAAGAGAAGGGGTCCTAGGACCGAGCCCTGGGGGACACCCGTCCGGAGGGGGCGGGTGGCCGACAGAGTCCCTCTCCATGACACTTGGTAGGAGCGGTCATTGAGGTATGATGTCAGCCATGTCAGCGCAGATCCAGCCACTCCCATTCCTGCGAGGGCCGCGAGGAGGATCTGATGGTTGACTGTGTCGAAGGCTGCAGATAGATCTAGGAGAATCAGGACAGAGGAGAGGCCTTTCGCTTTTGCTAAGTGAAGTGCCTCTGTGACCGCAATGAGGGCCGTTTCTGTGGAGTGGCCAGTCCGGAAGCCAGACTGATTGGGGTCTAGGAGGTCATTCTGTAAGAGATAAGCAGTAAGTTGGTTGGATACAGCACGTTCAAGTGTTTTAGAAAGGAAGGAGAGAAGAGAGACAGGGCGATAGTTGGCTATGACGGTGGGGTTCTGGGTTGGTTTTTTTATGAGGGGCGTGACTCTGGCTTGTTTTAGGGAGGTGGGGACCACCCCCGAGTTGAGTGAGGAGTATTCGGCTCTGCAGATTTACCCTAGGCTCTGCAGATATACCCTACTCCCTCAGCTATCCCCGTTAGTGACTGCGACGCAAGCCGGGCTTCGAATATGCATCGAATGAGTGTTATAAGACATTGATATCAGGAGCTGTCTGTAGCTACTGCTAGCCGGATATATAACGTTAAGACAACGCCTCAGTGAACTATTTAGTTGAATGGGACATTTCGTTTTGAACAGTGAGCTAAGCTAACGTGAGCTAACAGAGGTATCATACACTAGTACTAGATAACTAGACTATTGCTGGAGCATTTGTTGATATCAGGAGCTATCAGTAGCTAGCCGGCTAGATACCGTTCAGTTAGACAATGCCTCATTATGTATTAAACTAAAAGTGAATAGTTGACTGGGTCATTTTGTAACGGTAGCTAACGTTAGCTCATGGAGGTCCCGTCCCACTAGACTAGACTCGTGTTTACATGCGTGCGGGAGGGCTGGAGGAGGAGCAGACGCGCAGCACTGTGTGCAGCTCCCGGTGTCTGAGACAGAACTCAGCGAGTGAGATCTGTTTTGACGATCGGCGAAAATAAAGCATTATCACCGATCACCGATCGCATATTTATACTGATTATCGGCCGATAACGATCGGTGGCCGATCGATCGGGGCATCCCTAGCAGATAGCAAGCATTTTGACTTATTGCGTGGTGGCGATGTCTCGCAGATAATACAACTACAAGTATGATTATATAATATATATTTTATTAAAAAAACTTTTTTTATATAAAATATATATATATATTTTTTTTTAATCAAAAAAATTTTGGCAGGTAAGAAATATGCTTGGCGGGTAGACTCTTCCCATCTACCCGCCACTGGCCGGTGAGTCAAAAAGTTAATTTCGCTCCCTGGTCATAACCTAACGTTAATGACGTCAGATACGGTGACCGCCAGTTGGATGTATGCAAGTTAACCCAAAGTGTGGAAGTAAAGAACCTTCAGCTATATTGTCATCGTGTGGACATTCAATTCTTTCTACTAGACACTAAGAGTGACAGCCAGAACAGAAACATTACACTAGCTACTTCGCCATATAGTCCATTCTCAGTGTACGTGTGCACCAGTGGAGGTTTCTCTATGACAACACGTAGAGAACTGTGCTGTCACCCTTCCTCTTCACCCTCTACACCTCAGACTTCTGCCGCAACTCCAGCGGGTGCCACCTGCAGAAGTTCTCAGACGACTCCTCCATCGTAAGCTACATCACCGACGATGATGAGGAGGAGTACAGAGCCCTGGTGGAGAGCTTCGTGGGGTGGAGCGACAGCAACCACCTCCAACTCAACACCAGTAAGACCAAGGAGCTGGTGGTGGACTTCCGGAGGGGCAAGAAGAGGCCCCCCCCGATTCCCATCTCCATCCGAGGGGTGGATGTGGAGATGGTGGACTCATACAAGTTCCTTGGGGTACACCTGAACAATAAACTGGACTGGTCGGACAACACAGAGGCCCTCTACAGGAAGGGACAGAGCAGGCTGTTCTTCCTGAGGAGACTCAGGTCCTTCAATGTGTGCAACAAACTGCTGCAGTCTTTTTACCAGTCTGTTGTGGCCAGCATCCTCTTCTATGCTGTGGCATGCTGGGGAGGCTACATCAACTCAAGGGACACCAACAAGCTCAACAAGCTGGTGAGGAAGGCTAGCTCTGTGGTGGGAGTCGAGCTACCTAGACTTGAGGTGATGGTAGAGAGGGGGATGATAAGGAAGCTGGATGCCATCATGGAGAACCCCTACCACCCCCTCTACGACGAGCTAGTCAAGATGAGAAGCTCGTTCAGCCACAGACTCATCCCCCCCCGACACTCAACTAACCGCCTCGGACAGTCCTTCATACCAGCGGCCATCAGGCTCCACAACAGTGGGCAGCGACTAGCAGCCTCCAGGCCCCACAACAGGGGGCAGCGACAGCGACTGCTACCAGACATTGACCTGGGACTTATAGGAACCCAAGGGGGACAAAGTAGACTACCCTGGTACTTTGATTAATGTATACTCAGTAGATAGTAAATTATTATAACACTACCTCTTGCATACTGCACCTCACGTGACACTGTGAATAATGTGAATATTCCTCAGCTAGTCAGATAGTAAATTATATTGACCATATTGATCAAATTGTTTACACTGCCTGTGTTGTCTTTTACTACCTGTATACTGTGTTGTTTTACTACCTGTACCCCTCCCCCCCTCCCCCCCATGCTGCTATGATGCCTGAATTTCCCCAAGGGGATCAATAAAGGAATATCTTATCTTATCTTATCTTAAATAGAAAAAGAAAGCAATACGCTTGGACCAGCACTCACAGATTTTGGTAATTTAATGGCAGCCTGAAACAAACATGGGTCTAGAGTTAGTTCATAGGCCCGCCAGGGGAGGCGACAGGCATAAGCTACTTTTGCAAAGGGAGTGTTATTTTATTCACCTCTTTAACTGTATAGTTGTTGGGAAGGGGACACACACACATTTTACACTGTACATTGGAATATTGACAAAGCCTTATTTGGTCATTTACTGTACAACTAGGTTAGGACATTTGTAGGGGCCAGTTTCGAATTGCAGTCTCACGTAGGTGTTTTTTGAGAGTGTTTTTGAAGGTGGGTAGTGATTCACATTCCTTTACAGCTTTAGGCAGGGCGTTCCACATTGATGTGGCATAATTGCGAAACGTGTTTAGTCCCTTGTTTGATCCGAATCTGGGTTTTACATGATTTGTGGAGCTCCCTCTGGTGTTGTGATCGTGGTATTCACTGACCTTTGGGAAGTATTTTGACATGTACATGGGTACCTTGGTCGCGTAGTGTATCTTGTAGACCAGGCCCATTGCAAGTTGCTGTACTCTGTCGTCTACTCTAAGCCATCCTAGGTTGTCAAAGTGGGCAGGGGTGAGGTGGGTTCTAGGAGTCAGGTCAAGTAGTAGTCTGACTAGCTTGTTTTGAGATGTTTGTAATTTGTTTTTTAGTGCCTTTGAGGTGCTTTGGTACCATGAGGTGCAAGCATAGTCGTAGTACCCTTGAATGAGTGCTCCTGCTAGAGTCTTCAGGGTATTCTTGTTTACCAGAGAGGAGATCCGGTACAAGAATCGCGTTCGTTGGTTGACTTTTTTTATTACATTGGATGCCATTTTGTCACAGGAAAGATTAGCCTCTAGGATGGAACCCAGGTAGGTAATTTCATCTTTCCTTGTGATAATATTGTAAGCATGCACTCATGTGTGTGGTGAAACACAGATGAGTGCATGCAATAGCAACTGTACATTTTGAAAGATTAAAGATAGAGCTAATAGCAAAAGCAACTGAACATTTTGAAAGATTAAAGATAGAGTTGATAGCGGATCTATTTGAGGCACAGGGGCGGCGCAAAGAGGGTCACGTCCTCCCCGTCTTAGTCACGGGACATTCAACACTCCGGTCGTTGCTCAGGGACAGCCGGAGACAGGGAGATAGGGGGTGGCGCAGGGAGGGTCGCGAACTCCCCGACATCATCGCGGGACATCCGGCACTCCGGTCACCACTACGAGACCTCCGGAGACAGGGGGGCACGCAGAGGGGGTCGCAATCTCCCGGCCTTCGTCACGGGACGTCCAACACTCCGGTCAACACTCCAGGACAGCAAGTCATATTAGTTTTAGTATCCTTAGAAAGATGTATGGAGGGTAAGCCGGGTTCATCAAATACGAGTAAGATCCATTTAGCCCAACTAATAAGGGCATTTGGTTATTTTAAGCAACAAGTATCTAAGTATACAAGGGAGTATTAATGATTAGACTATAGATCTATTTTAAAGAGCCATTTGTAAGACTAATAACCTTCAGACACACCGAACAGGTGTAGTTTTTTCCTCTTTTTTCCTCTTTATTAGGAGGCTCAAAAAAAGAGTTTGACTTTACGCCTAATGGCGGACTTATTTACCCAAGGGTTTCTTGTTTACTTTTTATTGTTTATTGTTTATATTTAAAATGAATAAGGCATTAGAGTGTATCTATCTAGCCATACATACTAGATTTATGTTTTTTGTTTCTAGTATAACAACAATTTTAATTTTATATCTACATTTATCATTTGTATATTGTGGTAATTTCGACTTAAGTTTTTTCCTCTTTATTATGAGGCTCAAAAAAAGAGTTTGACTTTACGCCAAAGGGCGGACTTATTTACCAAAGGGTTTCTTGTCTAATGTTTATTGTTTATATTTAAAATGAATAAGGCATTAGAGTGTACCTATCTAGCCATACATACTAGATATTTTTTTGTTTCTAGTATAACAATTTGATGTTTATATATCTACATTTAGATCTACATTTATTATTTGTATATTGAGGTAATTTTGACTTAAGAATGGTCTCTTGGCATCAAAGTACTTCCTGGGTCAAATTCGACCTTATAGCAATTCTCAACACACCTGTGGATGATGTCACTTCCTGCTTTGCTTGGTATATAAACAATATTGTCGGTGAGAACATTTGCTAGCCATCAACACTGAGGAAGGAACATAATTGTTCCGAAACATGTTTGTTTCAGGCTGCCATTAAATAACCAAAATCTGTGAGTGCTGGTCCAAGCGTATTGCTTTCTTTTTCTATTATACTCCACAGGATTTCAGCACCCAGTGTTATAATTTGTAAGCGCAGTCTATCTTGACTTATCTATGACAACACGTGAAATACAAATTCACTCATAATTCATAAATGTACATATATATATATATATATATATTTTTGTTTTTTAATTATTATTATTTAATTTATTTTTATTAGAAAAGTTTCTCTGTAAAAAAATGCCAGTGAATTTTTTTTCTTCAAAAATTGCCAAAATGTACAGCTCTGAGCAGGCCTGCACTGCAGTAATGACTGCAGTAATATTCGTGCAGAATATCTGCACAGATTGACCCAATTTAAATAAATAATAGCCAATCAAAATAGGCTATTAATGTCATCTAAGCACGGTCTGTGCAGTTTAACTCTTGCCATTGAATGGGGGAATTGAATGATTGACAGCCTTGTTATCCAATCAGCTAATGGTTTCTCTTTTGCTGCTCTGCGGCTCTGCAGCTAGCATGATTGACAGCCTTGTGGCCCAATCAGATAATGGTTTCTCTTGTGCCATACTGCGGCTCTGCAGCTTGTTTACAAAATATTTTTTATCTCAGGAAGATAACTTGTTGGAGCTAACGTAGCTAAAGGGCTACCACCGCAGCTATCAGACCCAGGGTGGAGTGTTTTGTTATTGTTCATGAACTTATTGTGCATCGTTTGATGATATATATATACACCTGCGATAAAAGCTAAATGTGACAACAACAACGTCATCGCCTCGCGGGCACTTTGAATTCTCTAGTACTGTAGATAGCGTTGCAATGGAGGAAGGAGATATTGTCGACTAGCTTGCTTGCTAGCTAACGTTACGCAAGTCTTGTGAATGTCTAAACAGGGCTGATGGCATTGATGAAGATGATATCAATAACAACAATGCCTCTCCATTGTGCATCGTTTGATGATATATATATATATTTTTTTATCTCAGTCATTGTAAAACGAAAGCCTGCAGTGCTTAGCCTCAGCCGAAGTGTAGTAGTTCTAACTTCACTCGGGAGACAAAAGCCAAACATCAATTTGATGCAACAAGCTGGCTCGCGATGCACTATTGTTTACATTTTCCATGGGATTAATGCATGTGGCTCGAGTCGGACTCGTCACATGGAGAAGCTGCACTATTCAACGATAGATGAGATCGAGATACCGTCTTTATGGGTAAGTCGTGTCTTCTTGGCTTTAGAATGTCAGTTTGTGTAACGTTACTGTAACCAAATTGAAACCGCATCATAACTCCTACATCGACCATGTCACTTTTCAAAAGGCATGAATGAATGAAAACTTTATTTAACAGATTGCAGAATGGGTACAATATACAGTACGGCTCAATACACATAATTATTAACGAGATGTAGACCAGATAAAGACTTTCGTCTTGTTTACATCAGGGTCCCCCATTTTCAATTCATAGTGAAATGTATCTTGTGTTATTAGGAGCCCTGCTAAAGTTGGTAGCTAACGTTATATTGATAATGTTTCAATATTATCAGGTTGATATTATTAGGTTGATAATGGTGTCAGTGTTTCAGATAGCAAGGTGGAGATCTTTAACTAGTAGAGCTTTGGTTGAGACAGATTACAGTGCTGTCTCTTAAAACTCATAAACAAGTAGAATAAGAATAGAATAGATCTTTATTTGTCATTGTTGGTACAACGAAATTTGTTAGGAACATCACCACTGGCATACAACATAAGATATAACATGTGCAAAATAATAATGTCAATAATAATAGTAATATAGTAATAAAGTAATAGAGTATCAATGTCCCAATATATAACATACCATCATTGTCCCAAGTGCATCTAGTGCTTGTGCAAATAAATTAATAAATAAATATAAATATTTCAGTCCAGTGAGTTGATGGAAGGAGGGGGGGGGGGGCGTTGACTTGCAAAGGATGAAGTATTGTATAGTGCAGCAATGCAAGTCCGGTTCACAGTTATTGTTGTAATGTGGGAGTGGGAGTTATGTCACCGGGGGTGGGATGCGGGGGGGGGCAAGTTGATGTTCGTCGTTGAGCAGCCTGACAGCCCGTGGGTAGAGGCTGTTGGTCAGTCTGCTGGTTCCGGACTGGATGGATCTGTACCTTCGACCAGAGGGCAGCAGTTGAAAGAGATGGTTTGCTGGGTGGTACTGGTCTAGTAAGATGTTATTTATACGCCGTAGGCAGCGGGAGGTAAAGACTGTGGAGATATCTGGGAGGCTAGCTCCAGTGATCCTCCTCGCAGCCTTGACCACTCTGTGGAGGGCCTCCTTCTCTGCCCTGGTGCAGCCAGTAAACCACACCAGTAGTCCGTACGTGAGTACACTCTCTACTGCGCAGTGGTAGAAGTTGGCCATCAGTCCCTGTGGGAGTTTAGCCCATTTAAGCTTCCTAAGATAGAAAAGGCGCTGCTGTGCTTTGCCCACAGCAGAGGCAATGCTGACCCCCCAGGACAGGTCATCAGACATTGTCACGCCCAGAAACTTAAATTTTGAAACCCTCTCCACCTCCTCATTCCCAATGAGGAGTGGAGAGTGGCTGAGGTCACCAGTCCTGCGGAAATCGATGATCATCTCCTTGGTCTTCGTGGGGTTGAGAGCAAGGTTATGACCATCGCACCACTCCACTAGTTGCTCAACCTCCCTCCTGTATGAGGTCTCATCATTCCCTCTGATGAGGCCAAGCACTGTTGTGTCATCTGCAAATTTTACTATGAGGTTAGATGGAGAGGAGGAACAACAGTCGTGTGTGAAAAGTGTGTAGAGAAGTGGGCTGAGTACACACCCCTGAGGGGCCCCGGTGCTAATGGGCAGGGTGGGGGATGTGTGCTTGCCAATCCTGACGTGTTGTGTGCGATTTGTGAGAAAGTCCAAGATCCAGTTACATAGTGTGGTGTTCAGTCCGAGTTTGTGCAGTTTGCTGTGGAGCTTGTTAGGTAGAATGGTGTTGAAAGCTGAACTGAAGTCAACAAAAAGGAGTCTACCATATGTGTGCCTGTGCTCTAGGTGTTCCAGTAGAGTGTGCAACACAATGGCAATAGCATCCTCTGTTGACCTGTTCTTCCGGTAGGCAAACTGGTTGTGGTCTAATGATGGCGGTATGGAGGCTTTTATATGTTTCATGACCAGTCTCTCAAAGCATTTTGCGACGATGGGGGTGAGTGCCACAGGTCTGTAGTCGTTCAGGCCTGTGACTTTAGGTTTCTTTGGAACCGGGACTATTGTGGCTGCTTTAAGACATGCGGGAACCCAGGATGAGCCCAGAGACAGGTTGAAGATGGTGGTGAGAACTGGGGCTAGTTCAGCCGCACAGTCCTTGAGCACCCGTCCCAGGACTCCATCAGGCCCCGCCGCCTTCCTTGTGTTGATGTTTTGTAGACTGAGTCTAACCTCATGAGTGCTCAGGACTATGGTGGAGCCGTCAGAGGGGAGAGGGGGCGACACCGGGTCCTTATTGTCCCTGTCAAAACGTGCATAAAAGATGTTTAACTCCTCCGCTAGGGGGGCGCTGCCGTTGACGGGGGGGGATGATCTGCCCTTGTAGTCCGATATAGCCCTAACACCCTCCCACACCTGACGGGGGTTTGAGGCGCTGTTGAAGTGGGCTTCAATGCGGTTTTTATATGACAGCTTAGCAGATCTGACTCCCTTTTTCAGGTCTGATCTCGCTGCACTGTATGCGTTGGTGTCACCTGATCTATGTGCTGCATTTCTAGCTCGTAATAATGATTTTATGTTCTGTGTCATCCAGGGTTTGACATTTGGAAAGACACGGATCTGCTTCCAAGTTGTAACAATGTCTACACAGAAAGTGATGTAATCGAGCACTGAGAGAGAGAAAGTGTCCAGAGACTTACGTGTCAACACTCCCAGGCTACCGAAAATGTCCCAGTCTGTGATGCTGAAACAGTCCTGGAGTTTAGGGATGGCGTCCTCAGGCCAGATCCTGACAGACCTGGCTTCGGGTCTGCTGGATCTGATTTTTGGTGTGTACCAAGGGTGCAGGAGGAGCGACACATGATCTGATAGAACTAGGTGGGGGTACACCGTAGCTCTATAAGCATGGGCTATGTTGGTATAAACCTGATCAAGTGTGTTTCTCCCTCTGGTGGCACATTTCACATTTCGGTGGAAAGAGTGAAGTACAGTCTTTAGGTCGGCATGATTGAAATCCCCCGCCGCAATAAAGATACTGTCAGGATGTGCCGCCAGGCATTTGTTTACAGTGTCCTGTAGCCTGGCTAACGCTAGCTTAGCATTGGCGTCCGGAGGTATGTAAACAGCACAGATGTAAACAGAAGAGAATTCTCTCGGTAAGTAAAATGGTCTGCATTTTAGCAGCAAAAATTCCACATCGGGGCAACAATGTTTGTCAACCACTGTGACATTGGTACACCACGAGTCATTAATGTAGATGCACAGTCCTCCTCCTATCCTCTTACCTGAGTCCGCTGTTCTATCGGCTCGGTAGGCAGTGCGACCGGCTAGCTCAGTAGCCGAATCCGGGATTGTGCTATCCAGCCAGGTTTCGGTGAAAATTAAACAGCAGCAGTTGTCCATGTGTTTTTGTGTTGCTAATTCCATTCGTATGTCGTCTATCTTGTAGCGGATCGAACGGGCATTTGAGAGGAAGATGGTAGGGAGCGGAGGTTTGAATGGGTTTGTTTTTAGCCTAGCCCATGCACCTCCACGTTTTCCCCTCTTTTGCAGCCGCTCACAACGTCTCCTCTTCCGCCTCTCGGCTCCGGGAGTAGTGGGTGGTGATGATCTAGCAATCTCCGCTGGAATGGTAAAATCCGCTGGGAGAAATGCTCCGTTGTTTAGCTCTAGTAGTACATCCCGACTGTATCTTACCGACGGGTGTTGAAAGCTGCGTGAAATAAAGTTAAGTGCTACCAAAATAATAAAAAGTGTATGCCAGCTCTGTGAGCTCCGGGCCGCTGCGACTGTGCGCGCCGCCATCCTCATACAATTGCAAGTATGCGTGCTTTTGAGCAAGTATTGAGCAAGACGAGTTAGTCTGTTGTGTTGTGCGTATTGTATGGGAGGGATAATGATGACTGTGTGTAACTAGGAGGGATATGAGGACTGTGTGTATGTGGCACTGAATTGATGTAAACAAGACGAAAGTCTTTCTCTGGTCTGCATCCCCTTAACAATTGTGTGTATTGAGCCGTACTGTATTGTACCCATTCTGCAATCTGTTAAATAAAGTTTTCATTCATCATTCATTCATTCATGTGTAGAAAGAAGAACTATAACATTCTCATTCTCAAAGACCACAGTCTTAAACACACGCACACACAAAAGATACATGGACTATTGTTATTGGACACAAGCCACACACATGGACCCTGCACTGCACCATAATACACCTGTGATTATAGTATACTTGTTATCACACACACACACACTCTCTCTCTCTCTCTCATTCAGTTCTGTTGTGTTAATATAAACCCGCCGTGGTCTCTCTCTGTCTCTCTCTCTCATTCATTCATTCATTGTCTGAATGAAGACTGTCTGAGCTTGTCCCAGTCTGCCAACCACTGCACATCCACAACACAAGAAATAAGCATCTTATATTTGGCAAGAGGAGAAGGCTCAATTGTGCTAGCCTAAGCATAGCTTGTAGGGGTCCACAGATCTGGAACAAGCTTGATGAAAAACTAAAAATTACTAAAACCTTTAAAAAATCACTGAAAGAGGAACTGCTTAAATCATATCTCTAATTAAAAAATTATAACTTAGGAATACAATTGTCTGTATTATGTATCTCTGTTATATGTCAGTTAGTAGGTAGGTGTGTAAACCTACCCATGTTGTATTGTTTTGTTTTGTTTTTTGTTTATTGTTTTGTTGTTTATATTCTGTTTGTATCTGTGTTCAGGCTCCCTCCAAAAGCTTTAAATAGCTTCTTGGGAGACCTGGCACATGCACACAATTTGCGACATTGTTATATCACATGAGGATAAGGCTGACCTTCGAAGCTTTTTTTGGCAATCGAAGCTTCGGGGCCGAGCTTCGATTTTAATTTGAAGCTTCGAATTTTTTTTTTCTTTTTTTTTTTTATATATATATTTTTTTTATTATTATTTTTTTTTTTATCTTATGTTGTGGGACTTGTACAGCACTTTCGTAAACGTTGTTGTTTTTAAATGTGCTCTATAAATAAAGTGGGTTGGATTAATTAATTAAGTAGCCCCTTTCGTGACTGACGCATCCAACAAGGTTTCACTCGGCTGTGTGATTTAATTCAAGGTGGATCGCTGTTGTCGTTTGAACAACTTCAGATTTCATGGGAACTACCAATCCCCCAAATCAAGAATGTTTAAGATGAATGAAGTAAGATTTTGATTATTTGAAATATGGCCTGTGTAGACTAAACTATGCACAGAATTATGTCAGTCTACAAGGTCCGGATTCTACATGGTCCGGCAATGTAGACCTTGTAGACTCCACTACAGACCAATTATCAGTGAATGTTCATGCATTTTTAAGAAGGGCAACTTCCACAAAAAAACAAAGAACTCACCAAAACATCTCAGTAGCACCTTATCTAAATGTTATATTTCATATATGGAGATTCATATTTATTTATTTATGTATTGCATGCATTTCTACATTTTATTTCCTATTTTGTTTATTCATCCCAGTATCTTTCTTTCTTATGTGTGGAATTCTACAAGGTGCGCGCACACACACACACACACACACACCTACACACACACGCACACACACACACACACACACTTACATTTAGTCATTTAGCGGACGCTTTTATCCAAAGCGACTTACAAGTTCTGTACGACAAGACAGCAAGAAGGGTACAACTCTATCAGCTGAGTAACAATGTTCATCAAAGTGTTGCGTGTTACAGTGTAGGTTAGTTTATTAGGACAAGTGCATGACAGTAAGGTTAGTCACGGTTAGATTTTTTATTTTTTTTTATCATTTCAGATAATGGTTGAAGAAGTGATGGGTAGTTCTCTCACACACACACACACACACACACACACACACACACACACACACACACACACACACCTATACGGGTTTATGCTACATCGTGGGGACCAATGACTGTATACAGCCTGATGGGATCCAGCCTTTCTAAAGGGTCTAGAGACATGATTTTAACTGCTAAAATCATTATATTTTTTTGTTAACACAAAAACCACTTGACATTTTCAAAACTCTCCAAAAAAAAAAAATCTGATATCTACTGGTTTATACTACCTCATGGGGACCACATGACTGTATACAGCAGGGGTGGGCAACTTTGTATATGGTGAGGGCCACAAAATGTCCACAATCAATCTGGGGGGCCGCATTGTTTATCGGCAGTCCCGCCAGTAGTACCCCATCACTCAAATAGCCCTAATAGTCACAAGGTATATAAACAATTATAATTTGTTGTAACTTTGTTTTTATTCCATTTCAAATGCATTTAGTAATGCAATTTCAACTTTATGAATTTATAAACAGCTGAATTTAAAAGTATTGCTGTGTAACCCCAAATATATACAAAAATGATCAATTATAATTAAGGCTTCTAATAAAATAAATGTATGAACTTAAAGCCCACTGCTCAACAAACACAAAGCAGCATTCCTGCTGCATTTCACAGTAAATCAAAAGTGCAATAATAAATGATTGTTAAATGTATAAACTTTTATCCTGCTACTAAACAAAACATTATAACACTGAAATGCATGTTATGGATATGAAGCACTCAGGAATGTTTTGTTTAGTAGCAGGATAAAAGTGTATACATTTAACAAAATCATTTATTATTGCACTTTTGATTTACTGTTGTAGTGAAATGCAGCAGGAATGCTGCTTTGTCTTTGTGTTATTAGTGTTATCTGAACACTACAAAAGTAAACAAGTAAAGTGCAAGTAAAGTAAAGTGCAATACTACATGCCTCCCATTGACCCTTTATCAAACTGGCATGACATTCACCCTCGCCCCACAGTGGGTCAATAATGGTTATAATAATAATAATAATAATAATAATAATAATAATAATAATAATAATAATAATAATAATAATAATAATAATAATAATGGTCCCCTCTCTACACCTCTCCATCATCTCCCCCCCCCCCCCCTCTCTACACATCTTCATCATCTCTTCCCCCCTCTCTACACCTCTTCATCATCTCCTTCCCCCCCCCCCTCTACACCTCTTCATCATCTCCTCCCCCCCTGTCTTTAATGAGACACTTGTGGTCTCTCTTGTTGGCGCACAATAGCAGGAATGTCAACTTCAATGTTTGTGCATGCAATCTGCATCAGATGAAATAATGTTTCATCCGACAGCCTGTTTCTCTCCTTTGACTTGATGTGCTTCATGTTTGAGAAATTGCTCTCGCATATGTATGTGCTCCCAAACATACTGGCCATAGAGAGGGCAAAGTCCCTGAGGAGTGGGAAGCGGGGCTCAGGTAGCAGTTTCCAAAATGAAATTCCCCTCTCATTTCTCTTTGCTTGAAAAAAAGGATCTGACTGTAGCTCGCACAGTTCAAGCTGCAACGGTGGGGGCTGCTCTGACACCGTAGCGGTGAGGGGGCCGGCAAACAGCGCTATCCGTGACTGCATGCCGTTGAAATCTTCAAACCGATCATTGAATTGCATTTCCAGTGTTTCAATGTCGCTCCTGTACTTTCCGACGGCTCAGCCATCGGATTTCTGTGTGTAGCTGCAAGTCGCCATAATCAGTGTCCATCTCTTCCAAAAAGGAGACAAACTTTCTATGGTTTAGTGACCTGTTGCCTCCACGAATTAGATTGGTAACCTTGGTAACCAAATCCATAACATGGCTGTATAGTCAAGCTTCTTGGCACAGAGAGCCTCCTATATCAGATACAAAAAAAGAAAAACGATTTAACGACTCTCGCATATAATTTGACTACACTCGATTCGCATTGGTCATTATTAGTGACCCACAATAGATGGAAATTATGTTAGCGAACTTACCTGATGTATAATGCAGTGCAGCATTGGACACTCAACGCCACTCTGCCTTAGAAGCCCAGCGAATCCTGTGCGTTTTCCTTTCATTGCCGGTGCTCCATCGGTAACAACAGCAGTTTATCAAAACCCCCATATTGCTGCACGGCACTTTCAACAGCGTTTCATATGTCCACACTAGGGCTGACCCCTATTAATCAAATAGTTGACTAATCGATCGAAAGGAGCCATAGTCGACTGCCAACTCTTCTTAGTCGAATACAATACAAAAAAAAAATTAAAAAAAAAATTAAAATTAAAAAAT
This sequence comes from Notolepis coatsorum, assembly GCF_963971535.1. NCBI lineage: Eukaryota > Metazoa > Chordata > Actinopteri > Aulopiformes > Paralepididae > Notolepis > Notolepis coatsorum. Next base: position 171,631,369 of record NC_140171.1, on the reverse strand, counting down.
AAAAAAATATTATAATTTTTTTTTTATTTTTTTTTTTTTATATTGGCCTGGGGCCGCATGAAACGTCGGTGAGGGCCGCATGCGGCCCGCGGGCCGCCAGTTGCCCCTCCCTGGTATACAGCCTGATGGGATCCAGCCTTTCTAAAGGGTCTAGAGACATGATTTTAACTGCTAAAATCATTTGAATTTTTTGTTAACACAAAAACCACTTGACATTTTCCCAACTCTTAAAAAAAAGAAACCTGAAATCCCTCCCCCCATGGGGACCGGTCCCCATGGGGGGGGAGGGATTTCATGTTTCTTTTGTTTGTGTGTTAACAAACAAATATAATGATTTTAGCAGTTAAAATCATGTCTCTAGACCCTTTAGAAAGGCTGGATCCCATCAGGCTGTATACAGGTTATAGTCAAGTCAAGTAATTTATTTATAGAGCACATTTAAAAGCTCGAGAGCCAACCAAAGTGCTGTACAGTACAGTCAAAGCATAAAATCAATGTCCTATAAAATACACAAATATAAAAAGGCACAACAGGACAGGACAGTACAAAAGGACAAGCGGATAGGGGAGCACAAAGTACAGTATAGCACACCGGGGACAGAGGAGCACAAGAAGAGATACAAGAGGGAGGGGCCAGGATAAAATTGCATGGGAGTGTGTGGGTTAGGGTATCCGAGAATCAGGATTAATCGAAGGCTAGGGAATAAAAGTGGGTTTTTAAACGGGCCTTAAATGTCTCCAGCGTAGGGGCAGATCGAATCTCCAGGGGAAGCTGGTTCCATAGTTTGAGGGCTACGGCCTTGAAGGAGCGATCACCTCTCTTTTTTAGTCTGGTGCGGGGGGGGGGGGAGTCTGGTGCGGGGGGGGGGGGGGGGGGGGGCAGCCGAGCCTGGTTGGAGGATCTTAGTGACCTGGGTGCTACGTAGGGGGTGATGAGCTCGGTGATGTATAGGGGTACTGCACCCGATAGTGCCTTGAAGATCAAAGATTACACCCAGGCTCTTGACGTGGGGTTTGAGGTGGGTGGAGAGTTGTCCTAGGCTGTTGGAGAGTGTTTGGGTGGAAGAGGGGGGGCCAAACAAAATTAACTCTGTTATGTTCATTGGCATACTATCAACACCACTGTTAGGCACTGCACATAACATACAATCAATTCAAAACAATACACTACCTTCCATTGTTTGGGGCTCTTGTTACAGTTTTTTACGACTGCTTTGACGCATTTTGCACATCAGAGTTTCAATGTGCAAAACTCAAAATGCTAATTGCTAAACTGACTTTAAAAATGCATACTCTAAGATACTAAATGCTATGCTTACATATCAAGTGCAAAACTGTTAATACAAAGTGCAAAACTCTAAATCATATGCTCCAGTCTCAGAATACAGCCACCTAATACTACATCAATGTTCAATTGCTTATTGCTACACAGGCAGATCACTAAATCAATTCCAACAGGTGTTTGTACTAATGTCTCATTACCTTCAACAGCCTTGCCCAGGTGAGTAGCATTGCAATACAATTGATAATATCTTCACCACTACATAAAAAGCTGCTTATAAACCTGAAGAAAGGAGCAACATGGAGCAAGTTGGTGCAGCTGAGGTTGCACAACGAAGGACAGGGTCATGGACGGGGTCGTGGCCAAGGAGGCAGAAGAACATCTGTCTCAAATGAAATTATAACCACAATTGTTGACCATGTAATACAGTAAACCGAGGTCTTACTAGTGTCTCATAAAGACAAACAAGTGGTTGAGCAGATATTGAGTGCAGAACTAGAGATGGTTAGTGACTGGCTAGGCTACAACAAGCTGTCCCTCCATGTGGGGAAGACTGAGTCCATCCTATTTGGGTCAAAGGTCAGGCTCAGAAAATCACCAGGTTTTAACATTAGAATAGGAGATACTGTTCTCACCGACAAAACATCTGTGAAATATCACAATGTGTGTGTCATTGGTGGCTGGTGCGTTAAAAAATTGGGGAGGACGGGAGAGATTAAAAGTAATAAAGAAGTCCGAAATTCAAGCTTTTTTTAACTACAAGGCATTTATTCATCATATATATTTTTTTTATAATATCAAACAGAAGACTGACTACACCGAATACAGAAGCCATGTTCGCTGGATTTTGGGGAAAAACAATATCTTTGACCTGTATTGGTCCCCTTGATACCACATTGTTGGGTATGGCCTACTTGGCCATAGTGCAGGGTCTTGTGAGGTCAAACCTTTAGTGGTGGTGGTGATACTGCTGCTTGTAGAGGTGGGTGACACGTCATCTTCATGATGGGCAGGTGTTATGGTCTCACTGAAGGTGGATGTTGACGGACAGGGTTCCTGCAAGTTTCAACAGGTTACATTTAAGACCTTTTAAGACCACTTTCAATATAATCTAATATGTTGCCATACCAGCAAATAACTATTAAGGACAATTACTAAGAAGTAATTCCATGTATTCGCTATTACCATACTGCTTACTTTGCAGCCTGTACATTTCCCCCCCAAACACATTTAAACATGATCCAGAGAAGTACAGTACGGCTAAATACACACAATTGTTAAGGGGATGCAGACCAGAGAAAGACTTTAGTCTTGTTTACATCAGGGTCCCCCATTTTCAATTCATGATGAATTGTAAGTAATGGTGCAATTAGCACCATGCAATCCATTCTTTGTGGATCTAGCCCAAAGTGTTTGTACACGTATAATATTGGGAATTGTGCCTATAATTGACTCTTTGATACCGGCTCTGACCTGGTGAACGATCATGGTTGCTCTGGCCTCTGCTATTGGGCTCTCAGACGTGGACCGGCTGTGGCTGTCTGAGGTCTCTGGGTCAATAAATGCTGCCTTTGTGGGCTCACATGCTGCAGACTGTGCTGTCGTCCATCTGTAGATTGTGTAGGTACACTTGAGACACCTTCTTGATGAGTTCTCACCTGCAGGCACAGTCAAACATGCATGGATACAGTTAGACAGTAGACAATTCTTTTTTTTAAAAACATCCCCCACTGTGTGTCAGTGGTGGCTGGTTAGTTAAAAAATTGGGGAGGACGGGAGAGATAAAAAAAAGAAATGTAATAAAGAAGTCAGAAATTCAAGCTTATTTTTAACTACAAGGCATTTATTCATAATTTTTTTTTTTTATAATATCAAACAGAAGACTGAGTCTGTGCTAACCGAATACAGAAGCCATGTTCGCTGTATTTTGGGGAGGAAACTATCTTTGACCTGTATAGGGAGGTGTAGTGGTTACGTCATTTACGTTTTTTTCCTGTTCCACCCTCTGTGGAATGCAATGTATTTCCCCATTTACCATTTCTAAATAGTCTCGTTTTAGATAAATAAAGCATTAACGTTGGCATGGTGTACCTTTCTGTGCGTATTTATCCACAATCTATAGCTCAAGATGAAAATATTCGCAATTAATCGTAAAGGTAGCAAAATAACAACGTTTATTACAACACTGTTGGGTATGGCCTATGACACTTGGCCATAGTGCAGGGTCTTGTGAGGTCAAACCTTTAGTGGTGATGGTGATACTGCTGCTTGCAGAGGTGGGTGACACATCATCTTCATGATGGGCAGGTGTTATGGTCTCACTGAAGGTAACGGACAGGGTTCCTGCAAGTTTCAACAGGTTACATTTAAGAATTTTTAAGACCTTTTTAAGACCCCTTTCAATGGAATCTAATAAATATCTAAAGAACTATTAAGGAAAATGACTAAGAAGTAATTCCATATGTATTGGCCTGATAGGCTGTTACTCTGCAGGCTGTTACTCTGCAGCCCGGACGGGTGAATACTTTCAACAACAAATGTTTGTTTCCGCATGAGAGTTTTGCGCTCTGATTGGCCAGGTCATGTGACATGTGCGCCAATCGTGGGACAGCAAGTTCTGCGCCTATTTCCGGGTCTAACAGCCTGCAAACTACCTGGCGTTCTATCGCCATGCTCTAAGACAAACTCTAACCTTAACCAACTTCGAAAGAGTGGCTAAGCTTAACCGTCGAAAGAAGGGCAGGTGTTCTATCGCCATGCTCTAAGTCTAAGACAAACTCTAACCTTAACCAACTCCGAAAGAGCACCTGAGCTTAAAGTGGAAATGAAGCAGTGAGCAATGTGATCCTAGTTTGTTTGTTGTGTACCTTGTGTAAGACAGGGTTCTATAATCAAATGTGAAATCTATCTTATTTGTCTGAAAAATCAAATATAATATCCCTGTTTTCAACATGGGCGCCGCCATTTTGTTGCTGACGTCATGCCACTGGTTGGGTGTATACACTGCCTATAGTGAATGGGTCAGTCAGTAAATAAAATGTTGCCTACAAAACAACGGGACCGCGGTGGTTCTGTTTGTATTGCTCCTGGCTGTTCAAACTAATTTTACCATGTGAGAGAGAGGAAAGTTGGTTAATTTCCACAAACTACCAGTGAAAAAAACAGTGTTGTTGGCATGTTGGCTCGGGCTGGCTGCACTCAGGCGGCACGACCAGCCTGTTGGACAGGGAAGGAGGATCTGCAGAGAACACTTCATTGCCTCGGATTATGTTGTTGGGGTGGGATGTTTGTCCAGAAGACCACTAATCAGCTGAAGCCGGACGCGGTTCCCTCGGTCTTCGACAGACAGACCGGCGTTAGCTCTCGGGAGCGATCGCTAGCTAGTTGGCACCAGCCGGGGACCGGCGTTAGCTCTCGGGAGCGATGGCTAGCTAGTTAGCACCAGCCGGTGACCGGCGTTAGCAACGGGAGCGTCGCGGAGCATTCAGCCTGCTGGCTACCTAGACCCACTTCAACCAGCGTCGCGGAGCATTCAGCCTGCTGGCTACACAGCTTGTCGGTGTGCTGGAGCCTGGAGCCAGCTACCGTTAGCTTGCAGAGGCTCCAGCACACCGACAAGCTGTGTAGCCAGCTACCGTTAGCTTGCAGAGGCTCCAGCACACCGACAAGCTGTGTAGCCAGCTACCGTTAGCTTGCAGAGGCTCCAGCACACCGACAAGCTGTGTAGCCAGCAGGCTGAATGCTCCGCGACGCTGGTTGAAGTGGGTCTAGGTAGCCAGCAGGCTGAATGCTCCGCGACGCTCCGGTTGCTAACGCCGGTCGCCGGCTGGTGCTAACTAGCTAGCCATCGCTCCCGAGAGCTAACGCCGGTCCCCGGCTGGTGCCAACTAGCTAGCGATCGCTCCCGAGAGCTAACGCCGGTCTGTCTGTCGAAGACCGAGGGAACCGCGTCCGGCTTCAGCTGATTAGTGGTCTTCTGGACAAACATCCCACCCCAACAACATAATCCGAGGCAATGAAGTGTTCTCTGCAGATCCTCCTTCCCTGTCCAACAGGCTGATCACGCCGCCTGAGTGCAGCCAGCCTGAGCCAACATGCCAACAACACTGTTTTTTTCACTGGTAGTTTGTGGAAATTAACCAACTTTCCTCTCTCTCACATGGTAAAATTAGTTTGAACAGCCAGGAGCAATACAAACAGAACCACCGGCGGTTAGGTGGTCGAGCGGAGATTGCGTTCGTCACCAGCCCCGGAGCTGTGAGCTTGGTTCGCCTGTTCGAATCCAGCTCACAGCTCCGGGGTTGTCACCAGCTTGGCTGGCCGTCTGCACTGATACAATTGGCTGTATCAGAGGGTGGGAGAAGCTGGCGGGGTGGGTCCGGGTCGTTGTAAACAGCGACTCCTACAGTTCGGTCGGGGCGCCTGCTAAGCGCGGATTGGACGTGAGGGGGATAGTGTGGTCCTCCCACACGCTACGCCCTCTCAATGAGAATCCGCGCTGCCAGGTGAAAAGAAGCGGTGATTGGCTGGACGTGTGTCGGAGGAAGCACGTGGTAGCCTCCACTCTCCCAAATGATCTGACTGTGGGGGGTAAAGCGCAGCGACCAGGAAGGGACTGGGAATTGGCATACGACTAACATTGGGATGGGAGAAAATCGGAGGAAAATGGATGGGGAAAAAGACCAAAAAAAAAAAAAAAAAAAAAAACAGAACCACCGCGGTCCCGTTGTTTTGTAGGCAACATTTTATTTACTGACTGACCCATTCACTATAGGCAGTGTACCAGCAGTGTATACACCCAACCAGTGGCATGACGTCAGCAACAAAATGGCCGCGCCCATAATGCTAAATGCTTCAGAAATGCACACAACAAATCGTTTTTTCTTAGAAACTGCTTATTTTTATAACGTGATTTCTTCTGTGGCTTATCTAAATACTAATGTGATGCTATGAATATGTATTTATCGCACTGCTTCATCTCCACTTTAACCAGTGTAGACACTTACGGTCCCACGATTGGGCGTACATGTCACATGACCAGAAATGACCTGGCCAATCAGAGACGCGGAAACAAACATTTGTTGTCTAAAGTATTCAGGCAGCCCCGACATTTCCCCCCCAAACACATTTAAACATGATAGCGAGAAGTTATCGCAACATAGAAGTCATTTCCTAATCAATACCATTTAAGACTGACTTTTTAAGGCCCAAAATTGTGATTATTAAATGTAAGACTTTAAGAACAGTTATGAATATGAGCACTTTGAAAGGGATCATGTACCTTGGCTAGTGTGTCCTCCTGAGCTTGGTCAATATCCACCTGGGCTGGTATATCCTCTTGCACATTATAGGCAGGAGGTGGGGTGCCAAAATACTTCAATAATGACCCTAGGAGAGATTATATAATTATAGTAAAAAGCATTGCATTCATGATAGCTTAAAATGACAAGAACAGCTACAGTAGCTAAGTTAATAATTATGCTCAAGTCACCAACAGTGTTTATGAGCTTTTGAAAAGCAAATATATTACAAAGTGCATTTTTCACAAAATGAAACAAAAACATGATAATTGACTGTTCCTGTCCTTTACAGTTAGCTAGCTAGGATACCTAACACTGCCAGTGATACTGCCCTGCAGAAGCTAACATCAGCTAACGAATTTGGCTAGCTAACAGTGATACTATTTTAATGGTCAATTGAAGAACAACAACAACAACTGAAAACTCTTAAATATGCCAAGTGTTCTAATAATTTTGGCCACCACTGAGCAAACTGCATAAATGTATTACACCTTTCACCCTAGGGTTAGGGTTAGAGTTAGGGTTTCTATAGTCTGAAAGGACTTGATGTGCTTGTATAGTTAGTTACTGCATAGAGCTATAGCTTGTGATGTCTAGCAAATAGCTAGTTCCTTTGGCCAGATTAGCATGATCCTTTAGCCTGAACAGTATATCTAGCAAGCTATTACTGTAATCTAGTCTTACTACCATTATGTATTACTACCATACAAGTTATAGCTGTGTCGCTAGCTTGCAACAGCTTCCTGTTTAGCAAGCTAGCTCGCGCTAGCTAGTTAGCAAGTCAGCTTCCTATTTAGCAAGCTAGCTTGCGCTAGCTAGTTAGCAAGCTAGCTTGTGCTAACTATGTAGTTAGTAAGATAGCTCATGCTAGCAAGCTAGATCGCATTAGCTAGCTGCCAGTTATGACTAACGTATTCGGCCGAATTCAGTATAGTCTAAACAGAAACTAGCTTAGCATGCTAATCGTTGTTTAACCATGAAGTCATGAACCAATCAATTCAACCAATATACTGGCCCAACATATTTCGCTTTTTTTTTAATTGGCTTACCTTGTCTTAGCATTCCTTAGCAATAATGTATCTTCATATATTGGTCTCTGTGAGTACATGCTACTGCCCTCTCAGTCCAGTCTGAACTGAAAGTACCTGCTCACAGCACCTTCTCACGATAAAGCTGGGAACGAGGTTACTGCAGCCTCGACTCCCTCGAGGTGAAGCTAAGTTGGGGGATGGGCATAGCCATGATGGGGACCGGTGTGTGTGAATTGCACCTGGGTGGGGGATGGGCGAATGCGGTTAGAGCGTTGGTAAACGTGGGGTCCACAGAATTCAGTATATTTTTAAGCAGCTCTGGGCTTGGGCAAAGTCAAGACATGTTCTTGACGACGTGTGCTTGTTTGTTTGGAGAGATAACGTACAGTTAATGTGCTCAATGGACACATTTTTTTATTTGTGTAGGTACATATTACATATTAATACATATTAATATAATAATAATAATTTTATTTGTATAGCACTTTTCATACAGAAATTGCAGTTCAAAGTGCTTCACAACAGTAAAAAAATACAGGCATAAACTTCTTTGCCTACATCTATAGTTGATTGGCTGCTACAACTTTCCTTTGAATGTACAATAGATCCGGGAGACTGCAATTCGAAACTGGCCCCTGTAATTGTCCTAACACAACTCCCTCCAATGTACAGTAAATTACCAAGTATGGTCTTGTCAATATTCCAATGTACAGTTTTGTTTGTACAGTTGTACAGTTTCTTCCCCCTCAAATGTATATACTCTCAAATGTATATAATGTAACAGTACTCTCTTCTTAGAAACGGTCTATTAATCGGGTCTACAATATATGACAGGCATTGTACTCTTAAACAGTACTGTACTGTATATTTGTAGATCTGGTATGTCATAAATGTCTGGATGTAACAGTACTGTCTATCTGTATGTCATGTATGTAATGTATGTTATGATGAATTGAAAATGGGGGACCCTGATGTAAACAAGACGAAAGTCTTTCTCTGGTCTGCATCCCCTTAACAATTGTGTGTATTGAGCCGTACTGTATTGTACCCATTTAGCAAGCTAGCTCGCGCTAGCTAGTTAGCAAGTCAGCTTCCTGTTTAGCAAGCTAGCTTGCGCTAGCTAGTTAGCAAGCTAGCTTGTGCTAACTATGTAGTTAGTAAGATAGCTCATGCTAGCAAGCTAGATCGCATTAGCTAGCTACCAGTTATGACTTGGACCAATGATTCTGTCAATATATGTGTTTTTTTATGATAAGCTTTTGGCTTATCATACTAACTAGCAATCTAGCTAGCGAGCTAATTAGAGTGAGCTAATGCAAGCTAACTAGACAGCTAGCTTGTATGGTTTGATTGATTGATTGAACATTTTATTTAACAGATTGCAGAATGGGTACAATACAGTACGGCTCAATACACACAATTGTTAAGGGGATGCAAACCAGAGAAAGACTTGTTTACATCAGGGTCCCCCATTTTCAATTAATCAAGTTTCTTTATTAGTTGTCATACAAAAATACAGAATACTTTTATATGAAATGCTTCTTTCTGTTTTGCTCCTGAGAGTGTGCTAGATAAAAATAGATAAGTATAAAATAAGTATAAAATAGAAAGTGTAAACAAAAGTGTTCAATATGCATGATATATACAATATACAATGCAGAGTAGAGAAAAAGTTACTGAGTTACAATACAATATACAGTACAATGCAGAAGTGGGATGAGGTACAACTTAGGGTAAGGTGCAATGACGTATCAGTTGTAGTGCAAATCTCTTTACCAATAAATATAAAGTGTGTTAAAGTGTCTAAAGTGGGTGCTACAGTGAGTTGTTTATTTAAAGTGAGTGTGTATGTGTGGATGTGTGTGCTGTGAGTGTATTTGATGGTTTGTTACATAGTGTTATTGTCGTTGAGCATCGATCCTGGTGGCCTGGGGATAGAAGCTCCTTCTGAGTATCTCTGTGCTTTCCCTGAGACTCCGGTATCGCTTGCCTGAGCAGTTCAAAGAGGCAGTCAAATCATAACATTTATGACATACAAGATATACAAATATACAGTACTGTTTATTTACAGACAGAGTCCCCGCCTTCCACCCCACCCACTCACCGTCGCCCCCCACCCCACCTACCCAACCTCCTCCAATGTACAGTTTCTTCCCCCTCAAATGTATATACTCTCAAATGTATATAATGTAACAGTACTCTCTTCTTAGAAACTGTCTATTAATCAGAGGTTCCAACGCCAGGGTCTACAATATATGACAGACATTGTACTCTTAAACAGTACTGTATATTTGTAGATCTGGTATGTCATAAATGTCTGGATGTAACAGTACTGTCTATCTGTATGTCATGTATGTAATGTATGTTATGATGAATTGAAAATGGGGGACCCTGATGTAAACAAGACGAAAGTCTTTCTCTGGTCTGCACCCCCTTAACAATTGTGTGTATTGAGCCGTACTGTATTGTACCCATTCTGCAATCTGTTAATAAAATGTACAATCAATCAATCAATCAATCAATCAATGTCTACAGCACTACACAGTGTGTAATGTGATGTCTCTACAGCACCAGTGTGTAATGTGCAATCTGTTAATAACATTTTCAATCCTTTGAATACAGTAATTAAATTTACAGTCCAATGAAATGAGGACTATTGTTTTTATAGTGGTACTATGTGCACAAATGACCAAATGTTACACACTTACACACACACACACTGCAACCACAAGAGCACGCACACACACCGCAATACCGTGTGTAACCACAAGAGCGCACACATGCAATACCGTGTGTAACCACAAGGGCACACACACACACAGATTCAGGAACCGGACCCCGCCAAGCAAACTCACACACCGCAATACCGTGTGTAACCACAAGGGCACACACAAAGTCTTGAAAATTTACTTCCAGGGGACATTTTTTTTCTCTCAAAAAAAATAGCACCAGGCATATCAGCAAGCTGTTTTCTATTGATTGCAAAAATGGGTCCCCACGGCGTGAGTGATATGTCAGGTCATGGTCCCCAGCAGGATAGAAAAACAACACACACACACACACACACACACACACACACACACACACACACACACACACACACACACACACACACACACACACACACACACACACACACACACACACACACACACACACACACACACACACACACACACACACACACACACACACACACACACACACACACACACACACACACACACACACACACACACACACACACACACACACACACACACACACACACACACACACACACACACACACACACACACACACACACACACACACACACACACACACACACACACACACACACACACACACACACACACAAATCGAAGTAAAAAAAGAAATTTGTTTTTTTTTGATTTTTTTTATTATTAATTTTTTTTTAAACTTCGATTTTTTTTTTAATGTTCGAAGCTTGTGCCATCGAATCGAACGTTCGAAGCTTCGAAGCATTTAAGACAGCCCTAGAGGATACTCACATGTAATGTATCGTGTATGTGTGAATAAATTCATTCATTCATTCATTCATTGTCCTTGTGTTACATAAAACCCATCTGTGGCCTCGTGCAGAGGAAGGTGGTAAATACAGACTATGTTAGATATTCCAATGTACAGTTTTGCATACCATTGACTCAGAATGGTCTGTGTTATTGAAATCGTCACAGCAGTATAGTTTGTGTATACTTCAGAAGTATGATATTTAAACATGGTCCCCAAAATGAATAGAAGCGAATGAGGAGCCTGACACCTGGGAGGAATGGGGGTGTTGCAGCGTTGGGGATGTTTAGAAAATATAATTTAATATATAATATAATATAATAATTTGTGCTTCACCAAAAAATTTGGTCAGCAGCCTCCACTGGTGTGCACTGGAGGCTTCAAGTAGCCTATGCCTTTTTCATGTTTATATGTTACCCTCAGCTCGGAACTAGGCAAAATCTGCATATGGCTCGCTGATAACAAACTATCATTACACATGGGCAAAACAGAGTCCATTCTCTTCGGTTCAAATAACAAACTCAGCAAGACCGACGGCTTCGCAGTTGCAGCGGGTGACAATATTGTCACAAGGAAAGATGAAATTACCTACCTGGGTTCAATCCTAGAGGCAAATCTTTCCTGTGACAAAACGGCATCCAATGTAATAAAAAAAGTCAACCAACAAACTAGATTCTTGTACCGGATCTCCTCTCTGGTAAACAAGAATACCCTGAAGACTCTGGCAGGAGCACTCATTCAAGGGTACTACGACTATGCGTGCACCTCATGGTACCAAAGCACCTCAAAGGCGCTAAAAACTAAATTACAAACATCACAAAACAAACTGGTCAGACTACTACTTGACCTTACCCCCAGAACCCACCTCACCCCGGACCACTTTGACAACCTAGGATGGCTTAGAGTAGACGACAGAGTACAGCAACTTGCAATGGGCCTGGTCTACAAGATACACTATACGACTAAGGTACCCATGTACATGTCAAAATACTTCCCAAAGGTCAGTGAATACCACAACCACGACAGCAGAGGAAGCTCAACAAATCATGTTAAACCCAGATTCGGCTCAAACAAGGGACTAAACACGTTTAGCAATTATGCTACATCAATGTGGAACGCCCTACCCAAAGCTGTAAAGGAATGTGAATCACTACCCACATTCAAAACCGCTCTAAAAGAGCACCTACGGGAGGCTGCAATTCGAAACTGGTCACCGTAAATGCCCAAAACCCCCACCACCTCCTAATAGACAGTCTCCTTCCCACCGCATGTATATATTCCCTCCCCGCCATATGGATATTTCTCTCCCACCCACCCACCCCCTCCTAATGTACAGTCCCCTCCCCATCATATGTATATACTCTGTCAGGATCTAGGGGTAACAGTACTATATATTTGAATACCGTTTATGTCACAAATGTATCAGTACTAAATACCTATATGTCCCTATGCCATAAATATCATGTATGTTGTGTATGTCATAAATGTCTATATGAATTGAAAATGGGGGACCCTGATGGAAACAAGACAAACGTCTTTTTCAGGTCTGCATTCCCTTAACAATTGTGTGTATTGAGCCGTACTGTATTGTACCCATTCTGCAATCTGTTAAATAAAGTTCTCATTCATTCATTTCACTACTTTTTAAAAACGGAGCTCACTTTTGCTGGTTGGTTGTCCCCAAAACTAAGATGGCGCCGGTCTCATGACGTCAGAGTGTCTTGTGTGTGCATGTGTGTGTGTTAGAAAGAGAGTAGTTGAGCCTTGTGTGATCTAATCTCCTCCATACTCATGTGTATAAAGTGATGCCAGCCTCCTCAGTCTCTCTGATCATGTTAGTACAGTAATTGATTGATTGAAAACTTTATTAACCGATTGCAGAATGGGTACAATACAGTACAGCTCAACAATACACACAATTGTTAAGGGGATGCAGACCAGAGAACATAAACATAAAGACGGACAACACGCTCATCACAGACAAGCTGGATGTAGCCAATTACTTAAACACTTTCTTCACAAACATAGCCACAACACTGGTAAACAAACTACCCTCCCACTCAGGGCAGTATGGGGTAGAACACATAGTAGCATACTACAAGAACCTAGGCGTCCACAAAGACGACTTCAAACTGGAAATAGTAACTACAGATGAGGTACTCAAAAAACTGAGCGCCCTCCAACCAAACAAGGCCACTGGCCATGACAACATCCCCTCCAAATTCCTCAGAGACTCAGCAGCAGCCATCACCCCAGTCATCACACACATAATAAACCTCTCCATAAAACAGGGACACGTCCCCAAGGACTTCAAAATTGCGAGAGTAACACCCCTGCACAAAAAGGGCAGCAAATTAGACCCGGGTAACTACCGCCCTGTTTCTATCCTTACATCCATCTCGAAAGTCATGGAAAAAATAGTATACGAACAGATCGAAAAGTACCTCGCGGAAAAAAATCTAATCTACGAATTCCAATCTGGCTTCAGAACATCCCACTCCACTGACACATGCCTTCTCTACTTGAACGACCACATCAAACAAGAGGTGGACGCGGGCAAATACTGCGGCATGGTCATGCTGGACCTACAAAAGGCCTTCGACACTGTCAATCACACCATTCTGATTGACAAGCTAAAAGCAATTGGTTTTGATAGTTTATCAGTGAGCTGGATACAATCCTACCTGGAGGGGAGGGAACAGATGGTGGAAGTAAACGGTACCCTATCCCCCCCCCCCCACAAGGAAGCATACTAGGACCGCTACTATTCCTAATTTATGCAAATGACATGTCGTCAGCTTGTGACTGCAACTTGTTCCTGTTTGCGGACGACTCAGCCCTGCTGGTCTCTGACAAGAACAAGTTACAGGTTGAAAAAGCCCTCAGCTCGGAACTAGGCAAAATCTGCATATGGCTCGCCGACAACAAACTATCATTACACATGGGCAAAACAGAGTCCATTCTCTTCGGTTCAAATAACAAACTCAGCAAGACCGACGGCTTCTCGGTTACAGTGGGTGACAATATTATCACAAGGAAAGATGAAATTACCTACCTGGGTTCCATCCTAGAGGCTAATCTTTCCTGTGACAAAATGGCATCCAATGTAATAAAAAAAGTCAACCAACGAACGCGTTTCTTGTACCGGATCTCCTCTCTGGTAAACAAGAATACCCTGAAGACTCTAGCAGGAGCACTCATTCAAGGGTACTACGACTATGCTTGCACCTCATGGTACCAAAGCACCTCAAAGGCACTAAAAAACAAATTACAAACATCTCAAAACAAGCTAGTCAGACTACTACTTGACCTGACTCCTAGAACCCACCTCACCCCTGCCCACTTTGACAACCTAGGATGGCTTAGAGTAGACGACAGAGTACAGCAACTTGCAATGGGCCTGGTCTACAAGATACACTACGCGACCAAGGTACCCATGTACATGTCAAAATACTTCCCAAAGGTCAGTGAATACCACGATCACAACACCAGAGGGAGCTCCACAAATCATGTAAAACCCAGATTCGGCTCAAACAAGGGACTAAACACGTTTCGCAATTATGCCACATCAATGTGGAACGCCCTGCCTAAAGCTGTAAAGGAATGTGAATCACTACCCACCTTCAAAAACACTCTCAAAAAACACCTACGTGAGACTGCAATTCGAAACTGGCCCCTACAAATGTCCTAACCTAGTTGTACAGTAAATTACCAAGAAAGGCTTTGTCAATATTCCAATGTACAGTGTAAAATGTGTGTGTGTCCCCTTCCCAACCCCCCCCCCCCCCCCCCCCCACCACCACCTCCAATGTACAGCCCTCACCCAACCCACCCAACCCCACCCCACCAAACCAACCTCCTCCAATGTACAGTTTCTATGCCAAATGTATATACACTCCTTTTCTGGACACTTTTGTATCACAAACAGTACTGTATTTGCAAATCGGATATGTCATAAATGTATAGATGTAGCAGTACTGTCTATCTGTATGTCATATATGTTATGATGAATTGAAAATGGGGGACCCTGATGTAAACAAGACGAAAGTCTTTCTCTGGTCTGCATCCCCTTAACAATTGTATGTATTGAGCTGTACTGTACCCATTCTGCAATCTGTTAATAAACTTTTTCAATCAATCAAAATCAGAGAAAGACTTTTGTCTTATTTACATCAGGGTCCCCCATTTAACTAGGCTGCACTAGTCTCTCTGATCATGTTAGTACAGTAACTAGGCTGCACTAGTCTCTCTGATCATGTTAGTACAGTAACTAGGCTGCACTAGTCTCTCTGATCATGTTAGTACAGTAACTAGGCTGCACGTCTCTCTGATCATGTTAGTACAGTAACTAGGCTGCACAGCCGACAAACATAGTTGCTGCCTAAACAATATCCAGGTAAGATGGCGGACGGTTATCCCATGATTTATGGCGTAATGTCGCATCTAATGTTTTATTTATGGCAGCACCGCTGGTCTAACTGTTGGGTACATTATTATTAAGGGTTAGGCAATTGTGAAATACCGTAATCACAAACGGGAACATATTGATCAAAGAATAATGTCCAAAGGACCTTCTGATTAAACAAACCTGCTTTGTGTTTCTTCATCTCACTTTCACAACACTCTGAAGTTTACGGCCAGTCTCGACTCCTCCTTAGTTCAAATGTGTCTCCAGCAGCTGCAGTTAGTCCGTTCTTTACACGATCACTGCATCTAGATCTGTTCAGAGAGTTAACGTTAGAGATCAGCAGCATTAGCTCGTTATAGCAGCAGACAACGACAACGAGGTGAAGCATGGAGTGTGGTGCCCCTGGTGGCTAGGACGAGACATTGCATGGCATTTCCGTATTTCCTGGTGACGTCAGGGAGGGCTGGACCAATCAGCTACGTCTGCGTCACGCGGCACCCCACGCCCCGCCCCTTTGGAAATAAACAGCCAATAGCTGCCTCACACGGGGAAAGCCCGTGGCCGCAACACACCGCGCGCTGATTGGCGGAGAGGGGACGTCACTCCACATTGGGCCTAGCCCCTCCCCCCTGACCAGGCTCGGTTGAGACGTGCGGTTGGAGAGAGTGCGAGAGAGAGGGATGATGAATGAATGAATGAATGAATGAATGAATGAATGAATGAATGAATGAATGAATGAATGAATGAATGAATGAATGAATGAATGAATGAATGAATGGATGAATGAATGAATGAATGAATGAATGAATGAATGAATGAATGAATGAATGAATGAAAACTTTATTTAACAGATTGCAGAATGGGTACAATACAGTACGGCCCAATACACACAATTGTTAAGGGTTTGATTGATTGATTGATTGAAAAGTTTATTAACAGATTGCAGAATGGGTACAGTACAGTACGCCTGTTACTGTTCCGCAACTGTAGTTACTTCCGGGGTAGGCCTGATTGGCCCCGACAGGCACGTGACAGGCGCGGCCACGCCCCGCGGCAGCCTCAGGACGCGCAACGAGGCTGCTGAGAGCTGTCGCACGGAAATAGGCTGTCTATTGCCATTCTCTAAGACAAACTCTAACCTTAACCAGCTCCTTAACAGTGCCTAAACTTAACCCTTTAACCTTAAGCAACTCCGAAACTATGCCTAACCTTAACCTTAACCTTAACCATGCCTAACCTTAACCATAAGGCATAACCAACTCCGAAAGAATATTGCCATTCTCTAAGACAAACTAACCTTAACCAGCTCCTTAACAGCGCCTAAACTTAACCTTTCCATAACCAACTCCGAAACAATGCCTAACCTTAACCAACTCCGAAACAATGCTTAAAGTTAACATGCCTAAACTTAACGGCGAACGAATGCACGTTAAAAAAAAAATAAAAAAATTGAAGGGAATCGAACTCGCCAGCAACGGACGGTAGGATCCACACCAATGCAGCACTGCCAATTGAGCTATTTCTGGATAGTGAAAAAGGGAGTATTACTGCTACATAATGCTGCCGCGGAGCGTGCCGCGCGGCAGAGAAAGTTGCGCGTCCTGAGGCTGCCGCGGGGCGTGGCCGCGCCTGTCACGTGCCTGTCGGGGCCAATCAGGGCCTACCCCGGAAGTAACTACAGTTGCGGAACAGTAACAGGCGTACAGTACAGCTCAATACATACAATTGTATTGACACTGTACATTGGAATACTGACATACATTTGACATAGAAACTGTACATTGGAGGAGGTTGGGTAGGTGGGGTGGGGTTGGGTGGGGCTGTACATTGGAATACTGACAAAGCCATGCTTGGTCTTTATTGTACAACTGGGTTAGGACATTTGTAGGGGCCAGTTTTGAATTGCAGTCTCCCGTAGGTGTTCTTTGAGAGTGTTTTTGAAGGTGGGTAGTGATTCACATTCCTTTACAGCTTTGGGTAGGGCGTTCCACATTGTTGTGGCATAATTGCAAAACGTGTTTAGTCCCTTGTTTGAGCCGAATCTGGTTTTACATGATTAGTGGAGCTCCCTCTGGTGTTGTGATCGTGGTATTCACTGACCTTTGGGAAGTATTTTGACATGTACATGGGTACCTTGGTCGTGTAGTGTATCTTGTAGACCAGGCCCAATGCAAGTTGCTGTACTCTGTCGTCTACTCTAAGCCATCCTAGGTTGGCAAAGTGTGCAGGGGTGAGGTGGGTTCTAGGAGTCAGGTCAAGCAGTAGTCTGACTAGTTTGTTTTGAGATGTTTGTAATTTGGTTTTTAGTGCCTTTGAGGTGCTTTGGTACCATGAGGTGCAAGCATAGTCGTAGTACCCCTGAATGAGTGCTCCTGCCAGAGTCTTCAGGGTATTCTTGTTTACCAGGGAGGAGATCCGGTACCAGA
This sequence comes from Notolepis coatsorum, assembly GCF_963971535.1. Taxonomy (NCBI): domain Eukaryota; kingdom Metazoa; phylum Chordata; class Actinopteri; order Aulopiformes; family Paralepididae; genus Notolepis; species Notolepis coatsorum. The sequence goes on along the minus strand of NC_140171.1, from coordinate 171,613,389 downwards.
TAAAGACGTTTGTCTTGTTTACATCAGGGTCCCCCATTTTAATTCATAGTGACATTTATGACATACACAACATACATGACATTTATGGCATAGGGACATACATGACATACAAGTATTTAGTACTGTTACATTTGTGACATACGATATGCAAATATACAGTACTGTTACCCATAGATCCTGACAGAGTATATGATGGGGAGGGGACTGTACATTAGGAGGGGGTGGGTGGGTGGGTGGGAGAGAAATATACATGCAGTGGGGAGGAGACTGTCTATTAGGAGGGGGTGGGGGGGTTTGGACATTTGAACTGCAACCTCTGTATGAAAAGTGCTATACAAATAAAGTTATTATTATTATTATTATTATTATTTACGGTGGCCAGTTTCGAATTGCAGCCTCCCGTAGGTTTTTGAATGTGGGTTTACAGCTTTGGGTAGGGCGTTCCACATTGATGTGGCATAATTGCGAAACGTGTTTAGTCCCTTGTTTGAGCCGAATCTGGGTTTAACATGATTTGTTGAGCTTCCTCTGGTGTTGTGGTCGTGGTATTCACTGACCTTGATTTGATTGATTGTATGTCATAAATGTCCTGATGAATTGAAAATGGGGGACCCCGATGTAAACAAAACGAAAGTATTTTTCTGGTCTGCATCCTCTTAGTATTGTACCCATTCTGCAATCTGTTAATACGTTTTCAATCAATCAATCAATAAGGACAACCATAAGCATCCTTCCTCCAGAAATCAACCAATCCTGGGCACTCCCATACCATATGAAAAAAGGTACACAAGGCGTTTTTGTGTGCACAGAGCGCTTTTAGGTGATGGTATGGCTTTCTTTATGTAATATGCATGGAGTAAAGTATGTCCTATGTATAAAATCAAAATGGATGACTTGGTGGTTGGGAATTCTGGAGGATAGCAAAATGTTTTGCCAGATTAATAGCCCATTTAGACTGCTGCTATTGAATGGTATATCCACACTGGCACACTCTATCAATGGGTAGAGGCTTTGAAGAAGTCTTTGCCAACATGGCGTAAACCGTTGAGACCAGACCCCTGGGTCTGGTAAATATTGTGTTTAATGGTTGGGTACCTAATTGACTATCCCAAGGTACACCATTGCTGTGCGCAATAGAAGCTAGAAGAAAGTGCCAGGTGAATTAAAGTGTTTCTGAATGTCTTGGAATGAGCAGAGACCCTCTACCCCAAACAAATCAGCAAGTGTAAGAACTCCCTTATTACACCACTGGGGGGCAGTATTGGACGCCTCCCAACTGGAGACCAGTGTTATCATGGGCGATTGAAGGTTTGATTGATTGATTGAAAAGTTTATTAACAGATTGCAGAATGGGTACAGTACAGTACAGCTCAGTACATACAATTGTTAAGGGGATGCAGACCAGAGAAAGACTTTCGTCTTGTTTACATCCGGGTCCCCCATTTTCAATTCATCATAACATATATGACATACATGACATACAGATAGACAGTACTGCTACATCTATACATTTATGACATATCAGATTTGCAAATACAGTACTGTTTGTGATACAAAAGTGTCCAGAAAAAGAGTGTATATACATTTGGCGTAGAAACTGTACATTGGAGGAGGTTGGGTGGGTGGGGTGGGGTGGGTGGGTGAGGGCTGTACATTGGAGGTGGGGGGGGTTGGTTAGGGGACACATACACATTTTACACTGTACATTGGAATACTGACAAAGCCTTACTTGGTCATTTACTGTACAACTAGGTTAGGACATTTGTAGGGGCCAGTTTCGAATTGCAGTCTCACGTAGGTGTTTTTTGAGAGTGTTTTTGAAAGTGGGTAGTGATTCACATTCCTTAGGTACAAATTTGGTGTCATTTTCCTGAGATTTTCTGCAAGACTGCGAACTGAGATTAGCTCAATAATGATGGAGCCAAATTAGTTTTTTGATTGTTTGATAGATATATTGGAATAGATTACATATTGTAATTGTAACCTATGAGGGCCGTACAGAATGTCCCTCTATATAGGGTGCCAGGACACCAATAGTACCATTGGAAGGTTGGTAGTCCCGATCCACCTTCACCTTTTTCCCTCTGGAGGGTTGAAAGTTTGAGTCTGCCAGAGGGAGCATGGAGCTTGTCACATACCAAAGTCTAATGACTATATAGAATATAAGCTGGAGCGGGCTGTATGTGAAAACCAGACCCTCCAGTAGTGCATTAAGCACAGTCCCGGGCAGGTAAGAAATAAACAAGGCGTTTTCCAAATAGTAAATGATATTTATTATAACCCAAAAGAGGGGAATTGAACTCACAACAAATAGACAAACAGGGAAAAGGGTAATGGGAGAACAAACAAGGTAAATATAATAGAGGTAAGCACAAGCCCTAGTGACCTAGTGTCACAGGACACAACCATAAGCCATGTGGTTGGCAGTCTGGGAATCACCCAGCACATGTACACAACGTGCACAGCCCAATATATATATAGGTCCACTTAATAGTGGAAAATAGTCACAGAGGCCAACAAGATATATAATTACTTAGGTGTGGCAAAGATAGGCAGAAGGCCCAATACATATATATATATATTAACCAATTCCACACGGGTGGCAAGTGGCACAGAGGCCACAATATACATATATATATACACTTACCTGGTAGCAACACCAACAGACACAATGCCTACCAGGTAAGTAGTGTGAACGTGAGAACACACTAATCACAATAAGGCCAACACAAGATCAAACCCACACAATAATGGAAGTATTATGATAATTTCCACAAATGAACAGTGGCAAATCATGGGCAACCTCCAACTCTATGGTCACTGGCAAATGACAGAGAGAGGCGCCAGGATGTCTTCTTCTTCTTCTTCTTCTTCGTCTAAATGGTGTTTTACGGCGGACGGCCACCAAAATTGGGGCATTTACCGCCACCTACCGACCCGGCGATCGGGCCAGTCTTCCAGTCTCCCCTCTCTAACCACTAGTCTAACTAACTACCTAACCTACAAACACCTTCCTACAACCACACTGTTCACCATCCCTATAAACCTACATCTACATTATACTACATATCCCACTCTCTGACTCATGTATATTTCAACTTTCTATCTAACTTCCAACTCTGACCCTTTCCCTCAGACCCTATCATACACCCCCACATTCCTCAAAACCCCATCACCACCCTCGCCTTATCTCCCCCTCCCCCACTCAGTATTTCCGATATCCCCAACTCCCTAACCCCCATCTCCCTCAAACCTTCTGTGATACCCCGCCCGAATAAAGCACCCTATGCACCTCCTCCCACCCCAGCCCCTCTACTCCCAAATGACTCACTGCTGCCTTCACTACCACCTGAACCTTTGCAGTCCTAGATGTAACCCCGAAAGCACTATTAATCACCTCAGCTATAAAAAACACAAGCGCCTTCTTCTCCACTAATATCCTACCAGCCATCTGCCTATCCACCTCACCGACCACTACCTCCCTCGCCTCCCGCCCCCTGGCCTCTCCACCTTGTCCCCCCTCCGCCCTCGCTGCCTGAGCATATGAGAGCCGACCTTCCACTCTCACCTTCTGGACATTAGTCTCCCTCCTCATGACCTCACAATCCCCAGAAGCCACATTATGCTCCCCACCACAGCTACAACACCTAGGCTTCACCTCCCTGCAATCCCCATACTCATGGTCCCCCCCGGCGCCAGGATGTGTGTCATCTCCCACTCTATATCCACTCATCTCCACTGCCTGTCTGAAAGTGCACCAACCAGGTGCAACCAATCCAATCAGGGAGATGAGTGGCATCTGCGAAACAGAAACAGGAGATCAGGAGATGACACAACATCACACATACAAAACAACACATTAAATATACTAACCTGATGTTACATGGTGTTAAAATATATGGCAATAATGATAATGAACAACCCACGTACGTGACAGAGCTGAAAACGCTAATTTGTGGAAGAATATTAATTTTAATATATGAAAAAGAGAATGGAATTAGAGGGGATAACCCTGCATGGACTATAACGCATATTATGACCATCCTCTGCACCTTTACGGTTTACTTTGTCATATTTTATATTGCTTATATTGATTGTAACTTATATTACGACCAATAGGGTATACAGACCATCATCTGCACCTCTGTGTATATGGTTTATTTTATTAAAATTGTATATTTAGATTTAATTCGTTTATTGCCTATATATATTACTCTCCTATTACCGTGAGCATTATCTGTACCCCTCCTGCTGCTATGACGACTGAATCTCCCAAAGGGGATCACTAAAGGAATATCCTGTCCAGTCCAGAGGATAGAATGTTTTCCCCTCTGCATGGGTGAGACCTGTTTGCTGCCATCTCCACAGTGACCTCTTTGAAGTGTAAGAGAAGGGGAGCCATGTTTTTATTTACTTGAAATAGTGCATGTATGGCTGTGTATGACAGTATACTAAAGTAACTATATCAGACATTACAAGTTCTGCAATAAGGTCAACCTAAGGTCAGTCTGTCTACTTCAAAGACACGAAACAGCAAACACACACACCTTCTATAGGCCTATAATGGGGAAATGGCAGATTTGAGTGGTGAACAGTAAAAATGACAAACTTTACTATTTTTCTCAAAGATGAAACCCTAACATTACAGAATGCATGATTATTATTTGTAATGGCTATGAGATTAAAACATGTGGTTTTAATGGGAGTTAATGGGACATTTCTGTCCTCAAATTACTTAAGAATTATTACAGAATTGTAAATCTGCTATACAAAAACGAATAATGCATCAAAGTCAATATTTTGTCTAATCTTTGACATATCCAAGACTGATGAGACCGGTGGTTGCTCTCTAGTGGTTAATGTAGCGCAGTACTGGAGGCAAGCGCTACCGGAGTCTCATGGCCAGTACAGAGAGACTCAGAAGGAGCTTCTATGCCCAGGGCCCAGGAGTTCAAAACTTTTAATCCCTATCTGATCCGATCCGATTTTTAAATCCCATTTTTTGTGATCCAGGAACTGACAACTCGGCCAGATTTTGTCGCGGTATTTCAAAGCAATCCAGGATAGGATCACCCTGATCCAGATTGAGACTTTTCAAGATGACTAGATCCGAATATCAGTGCTTTAATCCTACCGATCTCCGATGGGAAAAAAGGAAGACAAGGACCACATTGCAGAGACATCTATAATGTCTAATTATATTGTTAAATACATAAAGGACATCAAATCATAATGGAATTGTAATTCTTTTTTAAAAAGACTCCCACTAGGGTAACATAAAAAACTTGATTCAAAGTGTAGCAGGGTGGATTATCCCTGCTTCGTGGGAACGGGTGTGCACAGCCACTGGGTAGCGGGACGCAGTAGAGCTCCGTCTGACTGCACCCTCGTCTTTGGGCCTGGAGCGTCAAACTGGAGGCCGGCAGTGGGAGTGGATGGGGCCCGGGATTTACCAACCTGGTTTGGTACTCTGGTCTTCCTCACCTCTCCGGGGTGGTCAGCAGTACTCCCCAACTCCCTCTCACTTCCCCCAATACCTCCGTTAGCCCTCCCACACCTAGTGACTGATAGATGAATAAATAGATTTGTTCCTCCCGCAAGCAGTACCCTCCCTCGATGACCACTAGAGACCTTAATGACTGGAAGGGGAAAGGGTTAAATAATAATAATATTACCCGCATCAAAAAGGGTTAGGGTTAGGCTCAGTAAAAGACACACACACCGTGCTCCCATTCAGTTTGTTATTATTACACAATTGTTATTGTTACACAATAATTACAGTCTGATATTTATGTGATTACGCCCTAGGCACCAAGTGCTCTCGCTGTAAACAGACTAAGTGCTGCCCACGTCTGGGCTAGACACAGTACTAATACCTTCCCTAAGGGTTTACATATACTGTTCTAGTACTCCCAAATATGGGGGGAGAAGGGAGGACAAGGGGAAGGAATAAAAGGGTTCACTGAATAGGAATTTAATATGGATAAACATGCACGTTATTACACTTAAATAAAATGAAAAGGTGGGCCCACTTTACCAAACAAAAGTCCTAGCTAAAGCCGGCTTCTAATGTTTGGGCCTCAATCTCACCACCACTCGTCCGTGGGTAGTAAGATAGCCGACGCGCGCTCTCGTCACAAGAGCAGCAAGATGGGGTAGGCAGGGGGGCAGTAGCAGGTTGGAGAAGCGTGCTGTGTTGTGGCGACCTCTGCTGGAGAGGCGGCGTCCTCTGCTCCGTCGAACCGAAGCCTGCTGCTGGTCTGCTGAGCTGCCGGTGCTGACAAGCTGCTGGTAGGCGAGCTGGGTTGGCGCGCGTGCTAATCTGAAGGCTACCTTAACTGAAGCTACTCTGTGGGTCTGAGAAGGCCCTCCTGCTAACGAACATGCAGCCAGCGCACGGTGCCTCTAACCACCAGCTCTCTTCAGGCGACGCTTGCCGTGGGTACCTCGCTGGAGGGGATACAGTTAGCATTAGCCACTTCAATATACCGCTTACTTCTAGTATAACCCGCTGTATCAATAGGGTTGTTCCGTTCGGATGTTCAACACGCTACTAACGCTTATATTTCTATCATAACACGAAATATACTTGAGTCCAGGGACGTGCACAGGACTTTAGAAAGGCAGGTGCCCAAAAAGGAGAAAGGGGCATCAATTATTAAATGCAATGCGAGAGCGCACAGCACGCGAGCCCGATTTTTGGGGTTAATACAAGTCTACAATTCAGTTTCACCGATAGATGTCACCAAAACTACATAGTGTCCCTTTAATAACACAATATGCGCTCCAGACCAACAGCTGCGGGCGGCATGCCGAAATTAACACGCTGTGTTGAGAGAGCAAGAGAGAGAGCGAGAGAGAGAGAGAGAGAGAGAGAGAGAGAGAGAGAGAGAGAGAGAGAGAGAGAGAGAGAGAGAGAGAGAGAGAGAGAGAGAGAGAGAGAGAGAGAGAGAGAGAGAGAAAGAGAGAAAGAGCGAAAGAGAGAGAGAGAGAGAGAGAGAGAGAGAGAGAGAGAGAGAGAGAGAGAGAGAGAGAGAGAGAGAGAGAGAGAGAGAGAGAGACCGCATTAACTCACTTGTTTAGTTGAAACGTGGTCCAGGTCAGGAGGGCTTGATGAAGTATTATGTCCACTGTCCCACAGTCACAGACTGTTGTCTTGATGTATATCCACTGTCCAGACTGCATCCAGCCAAATAGCTTATTGTTAGCAGTTAGCACAACACAAGTACTGATGAGCTGTGTACGTCTACTGTCTTTGCCCATTTCCGCGTCGAACAGCCTGCAAACTACCTGGCGTTCTATCGCCATGCTCTAAGGTCGCTTTCACACAGGGGCTGTTTGGTCCGGACTTTCGGACCAGAATTTGATAGTCCGGTTTTTCGGGTTTGTGTGAATGCGTGTCGAACTCGGTTTGCGGACCAAACAGGCGAACTCTGGTCCGCCTGAAAACGTCGGTCTCGGTTCGGCTTCATCGGACCAAACGCGAACCAAATATAGGAAGTGATTATTATTACCACTGCTCGCAGCACTCACTGCAAAACAAGCACACTGCATCTAATCTATCTATCTATCTATCTATCTATCTATCTATCTATCTATCTATCTATCTATCTATCTATCTATCTATCTATCTATCTATCTATCTATCTATCTATCTATCTATCTATCTATCTATCTATCTATCTATCTATCTATCTATCTATCTATCTATCTATCTATCTATCTATCTATCTATCTATCTATCTATCTATCTATCTATCTATCTATCTATCTATCTATCTATCTATCTATCTATCTATCTATCTATCTATCTATCTATCTATCTATCTATCTATCTATCTATCTATCTATCTATCTATCTATCTATCTATCTATCTATCTATCTATCTATCTATCTATCTATCTATCTATCTATCTATCTATCTATCTATCTATCTATCTATCTATCTATCTATCTATCTATCTATCTATCTATCTATCTATCTATCTATCTATCTATCTATCTATCTATCTATCTATCTATCTATCTATCTATCTATCTATCTATCTATCTATCTATCTATCTATCTATCTATCTATCTATCTATCTATCTATCTATCTATCTATCTATCTATCTATCTATCTATCTATCTATCTATCTATCTATCTATCTATCTATCTATCTATCTATCTATCTATCTATCTATCTATCTATCTATCTATCTATCTATCTATCTATCTATCTATCTATCTATCTATCTATCTATCTATCTATCTATCTATCTATCTATCTATCTATCTATCTATCTATCTATCTATCTATCTATCTATCTATCTATCTATCTATCTATCTATCTATCTATCTATCTATCTATCTATCTATCTATCTATCTATCTATCTATCTATCTATCTATCTATCTATCTATCTATCTATCTATCTATCTATCTATCTATCTATCTATCTATCTATCTATCTATCTATCTATCTATCTATCTATCTATCTATCTATCTATCTATCTATCTATCTATCTATCTATCTATCTATCTATCTATCTATCTATCTATCTATCTATCTATCTATCTATCTATCTATCTATCTATCTATCTATCTATCTATCTATCTATCTATCTATCTATCTATCTATCTATATATCTATCTATATATCTATATATCTATATATATCTATATATCTAACTGTGCATCTTGGGAAGAAGGAAGAAAAAACGCGGCTTATTATTATTACAGAGGCGCACGGCATTGGATCAATGGATCAATGCCACGTCAATACTATTATTACCTTACCACTGCTCGCAGCATTCATTCACTGCAAAACAAGCACACTGCATCTATCTCTCTATCTATCTATCTATCTATCTATCTATCTATCTATCTATCTATCTATCTATCTATCTATCTATCTATCTATCTATCTATCTATCTATCTATCTATCTATCTATCTATCTATCTATCTATCTATCTATCTATCTATCTATCTATCTATCTATCTATCTATCTATATATCTATATATCTGTGCATCTTGGGAAGAAGGAAGAAAAAACGCGGCTTATTATATTATTAATAAAACAGCTACTTGTGGGCACTCATAAAAACACTGTGGTCTACAAGTTGTTTAGCGAGAGGATGGTGGTAATGTGCTTCAATAGAACAATGGATCAATGCCATGTCAAAACTCGCCTCCGCTGGGACTCGCAGTCCACACACTGTCAGACACACACACGCGCGCGCGCGCGCACGCACACACGGGCTCGCAGCCACACACACATTTCCACTGTCCAATAGACAAGCGCCCTTTTCGACCGCGTGACATTGTTCAGAAGGTTCGCGGCGCCTCACAGATTGCTATGTGAACGCAGGCGAACCAAATGAAGAATGCAACAATGTTGCAACTTCACCCCCAGAACCGCACCGAGTCCACCAAAACTATATGTGAAAGCGACCTAAGACAAACTCTAACCTTAACCAACTTTGAAAGAGTGCCTAAGCTTAACCGTCGAAAGAACTTGCCGTCACGCTCTAAGACAAACTCTAACCTTAACCTACTTCGAAGAGTGGCTAGGCTTAACCAGTGTAGAAACTGACGTTGGCCAATCAGAGAGCGTCTGCCAGAAATGCGGCTACGGAAAGTATACAGGCGTCTGGCAGCGCGCGTAAATAATAGGTCCTTCCAGGAGAGGGGTAGGGGCATTTATCTCTCTTTCTTGACCTAATATTTTGATTCTATCATGACATCCTTCATTTGGAAGGGCAGGGCAGTCTATCTATATGTGCAACAGTAAAAAAATAAATAAAAAATTGGCATAAAAAGGGCACTTTTTAATGAAAAATTAAAAAGACAGGTGCCCGGGCACCCCTTCACCCCTATGTGTGCACGTGCTTGCTTGAGTCCAATTACATTCACCCGTGTGCTCCACGACGGGGCTCCTCGATGATAAGTCCTCTCAGGTCCACGTTCAACGCCGAAGAGACTGTTTCTCTCCACTTCCGTTCAGGTGACTTGCTTCTCCTCGACGCCTTCCTCCTGCGCTCCGCCTGCCACCGCCGCCCCCTGCTGGCACCGCCAACTAGTCCCACAGGAAGAACTGGGTGAATTGAATATGATTCAGTTAGTGTTTATAATCCATATTCCAGCCGGTGAGAGAAGGAGAAACTCGCGTCATTGTTCAGGAGAATATCAAGGGAAACTGGTTAACCTGTCTTTGTGCACAAAGGGGAGATAAAAGGTTAAGTCAGCACTTCTGAATAATAGTCGAATATTCGGGATGCTACAAAAGGCAGCTGGATCATCCAGACGTGCTTTGAGGAGCTGAATTCTAAGTGAGATTTCTGTTTGCTGAAGGTGATGACAGATGGACTTTTTTTTGTTGAAGATATTTTTTCTTTAACCTAAATTACATTTGTGATTGACAATCTTTGTTGTGATACTTTTATGGGCATAAACATTTATGTCATCAGCATTTGGTTGAAAACAAAATAGGCCACCATTAACGTGACCAAAAAAATTTAAAATAAATAAAAGATTGATTTGCCATGAAGGCTAAGAATTGTGTATTATTTCAGTTAACAAACTTTGCCATCTTATTTATATTGAAACATATTTTTTTGGAAATCCACCCCTCTGATGGGATCAAGAGAATCCAGTTTTTTGGGATCAAATTGATCCCAATCCTGTGTTGTCGGTTTGAAATACCCGTTTTGAAGATTTGATCCAGATTAAAGCTTGGATTTGATTTCCTGATCTGATCGGATATCAAAGTGATCCTGATCCTGTTTTTTGGTTTAGAACTACCCACAATCCAAATCTGATAGGGATTAAAAGTGTTGAACTCCTGGGCCCAGGCCATCAGGATGCTCAATGACTCCATGTAACAACCCATCATCTACACTCACTGCACACACATCCACATGTACACACTCACTTTAAACAAACACTCACCTTACCACTCACTTTATATTTATCTATTATTAAAGTTCAGTTCAGTTCAGTTCAGAATTTTTTTATAAAAAAAAAAAATTTAGTCAGTATGAAAATCAAATGTGATCTGAATAGTGAGATCTTTTCTTTTTTTCTTCTTCTCTTTCTTTTATTCTTTATTCTTTATCATTATTATTATTTAATTTTTTCTTGTTTAACTGTGGATTGTGTGTTTCTTTTATAATGGTATAAATGATTATTTGTGTAAATTAGGTTGTACGCCGACCATTAAGTAAATACTTGTTAGTTTAGGAATAAGGGGCAGGTAACTATAAGATGTATTCAACACTTATTCTTATATTCTTCCTGCTCCTTTTGTCCATGGAATGACTATTTATGATTGTGTAATGAAGAAACTCTGATTGTATGATTCCATGTGGCAAATAAAAAACTCTGAACTCTGAACTGAATCTATTATTAAAGAGATTTGCACCACTTTCATACCTCATTTGCACCCTACCCCAAGTTTTCTCTCTGCATTCTACCTCACTGGTACTCATTTGACTCTGTATTGTATATATGTATATTGACTTTACCTACTTTTTACTTCTTAATTATTTTGTACTTACTTTCTCTTTACTGTATGTAGCACACTCTCAGGGGCCAATACAGAAACAAGCATTTCATCATAAAGTATCCTGTATTTTGTTCTGACAAACTTGAACTTGAACTTAACCAGGATCCCCAGTACAGAACTGAAAGGGTCTATAGCTGTCAATACATTGGCCATAAATATAACTGATCAGGAGAATAACCAGACACTTCTGTGATCTATTGTCTATATGAGGGGTCAGCGGACAAGTGGTCGGGGCTCTTTTCCACAACCACTGACTCTGTGGGAGTGTGAGGAAGAGAACACATGATGTGATTGAATAAAGTACCGGAGAAACGCACTCTCTGGCTGTTCGAGTTCTTTTAATCTCCAATTCCCACTACACCAACCAGTTGTGGGATTAGATCAGCCCAACAATTTTTTTTTTGTTTAATGGTTGTTTAACCCATTCCGTTTTAATTTGACTGCTTTTGCTGTGCTGCATCAGTCTGTCTCACCATGCTCCTTTTATTAGCTTTTATCTAATTCATTACTTCATTACCACTATTGTTGTTTTATTCCTATTTCAATTATTGTGTTGTATTTATTTTACATGATTTCTACGTTAAGCACTTTGTATTTCAATCTTGCACAAAAGGCTCTATATAAATAAAGTTTGATTTGAATTTTAAAAACAACCAACAGGCATTTTTCTTAATGTGTTTCTTTGTTACTTAACTGTATTGAAAGGTCCTTTATAAATACAGTAACATTTACTTTATAGGGCATAATAATCATGATTAAGCACCTATTGAGGAATTTGATGTTAAACTATTGATTATTGTTACTCAAGTCTCAGACCTGATTTACCTGAAATCCTTCCAGAATGGCTTCTACTTCCCTTCCTAATGACACATTCAGTAAAGACCTATCCATCTGTTTACCTCAAATACAAATCAGGTGAATAATATTTGTTCTATATACTTTGTTAACATTTAGTTCCTCATCAGGTCCAAGGTACTTTATTATTTATAAAAGTAAGGCGTTAAATGCTCCGCTCAATAGGAGTTCACTCCACCTGGAATATGACCTCTCCTGGATATCTCTATACATCACTGGTATTGGCCTTCCCCCATATCTCAATATTGATAATTGAAAACAGGAAGAATGGCTTCTCGTTTACCTGGGCACACAATTAAATATTAGTACCTGGCTTTACTTTTCAATCAATGACATAATTTTTTAGATTAGATTAGATTCACTTTATTGTCATTACACCTGTTCTGGCGGTAGGCAAACTGGTAGGGGTCAAGTGAGGGTGGTAGGCAAACTGGTAGGGGTCAAGTGAGGGCGGTAGACAAACTGGTAGGGGTCAAGTGAGGGTGGTAGGCAAACTGGTAGGGGTCAAGTGAGGGTGGTAGGCAAACTGGTAGGGGTCATGTGAGGGTGGTAGGCAAACTGGTAGGGGTCATGTGAGGGTGGTAGGCAAACTGGTAGGGGTCAAGTGAGGGTGGTAGGCAAACTGGTAGGGGTCAAGTGAGGGTGGTAGGCAAACTGGTAGGGGTCAAGTGAGCGTGGTAGGCAAACTGGTAGGGGTCATGTGAGGGTGGTAGGCAAACTGGTAGGGGTCAAGTGAGGGCGGTAGGCAAACTGGTAGGGGTCAAGTGAGGGTGGTAGGCAAACTGGTAGGGGTCAAGTGAGGGTGGTAGGCAAACTGGTAGGGTCAAGTGAGGGCGGTAGGCAAACTGGTAGGGGTCAAGTGAGGGTGGTAGGCAGGATTTAAGGTGAGCCAGGAGTAGCCTCTCGAAGCACTTCATGATGATGGAGGTGAGTGCTACGGGTCGGTAGTCATTGAGGCTCTCTGGGGAGGTGTGTTTAGGGACAGGAATGATGGAGGTGACTTTGAAGCATGTGGGAACTTTTGCCTGGGCCAGGGACAGATTGAAAATCTCAGTCAGGGGCGGCCGGGGAGCGCAGCGGACTAAGCGTCTGCCTACCACCGCGGAGACAGTGGGATCGAATCCAACTGCCAGCGGTACCTCCGGCTTGTCGGTCGTCCGTGCTGACACAATTGGCAGTGTCAGTGGGTGGGAAGCCGGCGTGGGTGGGTCCTGGTCGTTGTAAACAGCGACTCCTACGGTTCGGTCGGGGCGCCTGCACAGCGAGGGAAGGATCTGGAGAGAGGTAGTGTGACCTTCCACACGTTACACTCTCCCAGTGAGAGTCCGCGCTGCCAGGCTGGCTGCCGGCTGGCTGCACATGTGTCGGAGGAAAGCATGTGATAGTCTCCGGCCTCCCGGACCAACAGTAGGGGGGGGGGGTGCGCAACGACCAGGAAGGGGATTGGCATAACGACTAACAGTGGGATGGGAGAAAAATCGGAAAAAGATAAAAATAAAAATATATATATATATATATCTCAGTCAGGACCCCCGTCAGCTGCCCAGCACAGACACTGAGTACCCGCCCGGGGATCCCATCGGGTCCGGCAGCTTTTCGTGTGTTGGTTTTGCACAGTTCCGGAAACACGTCAGTGGGGGAGAGTGTGAGGGTCAGGTGGTTGGCCGGGGGTGGGGGTCGTGATGGCCCTCTCGTGGTTGTCCCTGTCAAAATGGGCGTAAAAGTAGTTTAGGTCGTCTGGGAGGGAGGGGTCAGTGGTCGGGGGGGGGGTGGCGTGTTTGGGTTTGTAGTCTGTAATGGCCTGCAAGCCCTGCCACATGCGCCGGGGGTCAGAGCCATTTAGATGCCCCTCGACCTTGTGTTTGTCCCTAAAGATTAGGGACAAACGCAATTGGCACAAGTGTAAATCATGGATTAGTCACTCAGTTTTAACGTCTGACTTAGCTCACCTCGTTTGTCTGCTGGCTGTGGATCCTATGGTCACAAGTTCAAAGCACTCTTGGTTAATATATATATTTTTTTTAACGTTTAATTAATTTATCCACTCTGGTTGGATGGTGTGTATGTATGTATGTATTGTGCCTTGTACATATATTCTCTGCTTCGAAGTGGTTATGCTTAGGCATTCTTTCGAAGTGGTTATGCTTAGGCATTCTTTCGAAGTGGTTATGCTTAGGCATTCTTTCGAAGTGGTTATGCTTAGGCATTCTTTCGAAGTGGTTATGCTTAGGCCCTCTTTCGACGTGGTTATGCTTAGAGTTAGGGTTAGCCAATCGGAGAGCGTCTTTTTCTTCTTCGCTGCAATCAAAGAGCGTCTTCGCTCACAGAGGCTACGGAAAAAAGCAAGCATGGGGAGAGAGCAGCTTGTGGAGAAGCAGTGGCTCTGAGCAGCAACCTGTGTCATATCGCCATCTTGTGTTCAAAAGGTGGAACTTCATACTGTATCTATTCAATGCACGATAATGGCAATTAATTCAAATAAAATGCTTGTCATTGACAGATTTGAAAAATATTCTGGAATTCAGGCCCTTGGCCTGGGCGATGTTTCACCCAAATCAGACCAGAACCTTAGAAGTTATGGCTAATGCAGACAGACAGACAGAATGACCACAGGAGTGATTTCCATAACCTCCAGGTATCACCGTAATCCAAAACTGCCAAGAAACTGGCTTCAATGATCCTCTTCCAGGTTTTCATAGGGAACTCTCTAACCCCTGTCCTCGTCTCCCTGTCTGTCTGTGAGTGGATGTCTCATGGTGATGGCCAAGGTGGTGGATGTCTCATGGTGATGATCAAGGTGGTGGATGTCTCATGGTGATGGTCAAGGTGGTGGATGTCTCATGGTGATGATCAAGGTGGTGGATGTCTCATGGTGATGGCCAAGGGGGTGGATGTCTCATGGTGATGGCCAAGGTGGTGGATGTCTCGTGGTGATGGCCAAGGTGGTGGATGTCTCATGGTGATGGCCAAGGTGGTGGATGTCTCATGGTGATGGCCAAGGTGGTAGATGTCTCGTGGTGATGGCCAAGGTGGTGGATGTCTCATGGTGATGGCCAAGGTGGTGGATGTCTCGTGGTGATGATCAAGGTGGTGGATGTCTCGTGGTGATGGCCAAGGTGGTGGATGTCTCGTGGTGATGATCAAGGACAAGGTGGTGGATGTCTCGTGGTGATGATCAAGGTGGTGGATGTCTCATGGTGATGATCAAGGTGGTAGATGTCTCATGGTGATGACCAAGGTGGTGGATGTCTCATGGTGATGACCAAGGTGGTGGATGTCTCATGGTGATGATCAAGGTGGTGGATGTCTCGTGGTGATCAAGGTGGTGGATGTCTCATGGTGATGATCAAGGTGGTGGATGTCTCGTGGTGATGGCCAAGGTGGTGGATGTCTCATGGTGATGATCAAGGTGGTGGATGTCTCATGGTGATGATCAAGGTGGTGGATGTCTCATGGTGATGATCAAGGTGGTGGATGTCTCCTGGTGATGGCCAAGGTGGTGGATGTCTCATGGTGATGATCAAGGTGGTGGATGTCTCCTGGTGATGATCAAGGTGGTGGATGTCTCATGGTGATGATCAAGGTGGTGGATGTCTCGTGGTGATGATCAAGGTGGTGGATGTCTCATGGTGATGATCAAGGTGGTGGATGTCTCCTGGTGATGATCAAGGTGGTGGATGTCTCATGGTGATGGCCAAGGTGGTGGATGTCTCCTGGTGATGATCAAGGTGGTGGATGTCTCATGGTGATGATCAAGGTGGTGGATGTCTCGTGGTGATGATCAAGGTGGTGGATGTCTTGTGGTGATGACCAAGGTGGTGGATGTCTCGTGGTGATGATCAAGGTGGTGGATGTCTCGTGGTGATGATCAAGGTGGTGGATGTCTCATGGTGATGATCAAGGTGGTGGATGTCTCATGGTGATGGCCAAGGGGGTGTGATCTTCTCTACGTCGCCCCCCTACTTCAAATGGATCAGAGTGGAATACATACATACAGCCAAATGGTATATGACTGATATTTTGAGCTCCGAGCCTTGACATTTAGCCTTTATCTTATTTTCATACTAGTGCTCATTCCTCTATGCTTTTTCTTTTGTTGCTGTTGTCCTTAGCTTGTACCCCAGTTGCTATTGCATGTACATGTGTTTTATTACAGGTATATGTACATACATACCAACTATTCACCTGTTATATTCTCCACCCATCGATCATCCATAGCAACACTATATGATCACCGACATCCAAGTTGGGGGATCCCCCTTTGAACGGCCATTCTAAGGTTTCTCTCCTCCACATCGTCTGTAGTGCTTTTTCCCTATTTCTAGGTTTTTAGTGAGTTTTTTCCTTACCTTCACTGGCGAATGTCTGGGAGTGTTGCATAAACGAATGTTTTTTCATTTGTCATCTTTGTTTTCATTTGTCACTCCAAGCTTGTGTATTTGATTGTAAGTCTGACCAGGCCTCGGTCTCACTTTCTGGTCAGATGCTTGTGTATACTTGTCTCTGATTGTAAACTGAGGACTCTTCTGTGATCACAGAAATAAACGATTTTCTTTTGAATCGATCTGAATTTCTACAGTTCACCGTCTTGGCTCATTTTAAATATTCCACAACACTCTCAATGTTAGATCCATTCACAGTGATCTAGAAAACAGCTGGAACTTTATTAATAATAATAATACATCCGACTTATATATCACTTTTCTGGGTACCCAAAGACGCTTAAAACTAATTTGTTTAATTTTCATTCAGTACCAGTTTAACATTAATACATATCTTACTCAGCACTAAAGTGGCAGGTTCTCAACAGCTAATTCTAGTCTGTAAACAATACAGTACAGCATCATCTGCATGAAAATGAGATGAGACAATATGCTTATGTTTATTTAGGATCCCCATTAGCTTTTGCACTTGACAAAAGCTACTCTTCCTGGGGTCCGACACTTAAAACAATACAACAATATTCAAGACATTACATAATTATCAACATCATTAACAATCTCATCCTCAGTTAAGGATGACAGTGTACAAGATAATTATCTGTATAAAGTATAAAAATAAAATAGTGCTACCTGAGCAGCACTCACTGCCATCAACATAAATACAATTAACAAAGTCAATTGGTTTTCACTGCTATGCCATAAGGGTTCAGTGCATGCTCGTTAGTAGATGGTATTTAAATGTCTTCTTGAAAGTAGTTTTGGATTCTATTTCAGCGAAGTAGCTTGACAATGAGTTTCATTCCATGATAGCTCTGTAAGTCACAGAAGATTTGAGTAGATTTGTCCTGGGTTTAGGTGCCAGTAGATGGCCTGACGTAGCTTGTCTGGTCATATGGTCATGTTCTTCTCTTACGTGAACAATTCTATCATAAAAATACAGTGTTTTTTTGACAACTTGAATTTGGATTCTATTTCAGCGAAGTAGCTTGGCAATGAGTGCCAGTAGATGGCCTGACGTAGCTTGTCTGGTCATATGGTCATGTCTTACGTGAACAATTCTATCATAAAAATACAGTGTTTTTTTGACAACTTGAAAATGTCTGAGAAAGGTAATAAGACGAGATTGCAGATGTTTCTCAACCAGAAGCAACGATACATTTCTGTGCATAACTACAATATTAGTGCGCTTTGAACAGTGGAGAGCTAGTCTGGCAGCCTTGTTTTGAGCTATTTGTAATTGCTATTTGTGTTTTTGCTGCTGATGACCATATGACCGGACAGTACTCAAGACAAAACCAGAGCCTGGATGACTTCTTTCAAAGTGGTTGGTGTTAAATACTTTGTACATTTTCTTGTCACAGCTATGCTCCTAATAGCTGTGCTATGCTTTCTAATATCAATAATAGAAATAAACAGGACAAGACCCAACATTGATCCCTCTGGAACACATTTAGTTACCGGTAAGAACTCGGATAGGGTTCAATTGATCCCTGTTGAATCAAAACCAATCCTACGTAATCTCTCAAAAAGCAGTGAATTATATCAATGCAATCCAGATTGATGAAAAAAGAACAGCACAATGTTTTCTGTTGCCCATAGCAGATACACTATTTAAGACCTAATAACATAACTTAACTCTGGAACTAACTGTTGAGAGCTCAATACAGAATACACTGGGTTTATTATTCATTACCAATGATTACAGGATTTGCGTTACAGAATAGTTTGGAAATTGGTCTGTAATTATTGAGATAACTTCTATCTTCACCCTATTTAACGGAATGAGTCATGACTTTCAAAAACCTACAAACTATGCCAGATTAAATATTATTAAAATAGGTGATATTTACTCTGTAATCAATGGAGCAGATAGCTTTAGATAATGTCTCCTCTTATCAATGTCTTGCACTGCCTCAATAACACTAGGAGAGGAAGGCTGTAGTTTACAGAGAAATATCACTTAGTGGGTGACTTATTGCACACTATCATTAATAAGAAGGGACCCCGTTTTCATTTTGAAATACATGACCAGCAGCAGCAACATGTGTATTAAAGGCGAATCTCTTTCATCTCAGATATTAAACAGTCAACCTCATACCAGCAATAACGACCATCTCTGACTGGAATAGTTTCAATACTGGCTACTGACTATAGATCTGAAATAAAGGATCAACCACAGGGGGGAGCCAGTTTACCTGACATATTCTGCTCTTGTGTAGGAGAATGCTGTTATGCATCAAGTCATGGGCTTTTAACCCAATACTTCTGTTATAAACTAGAAGACTAAGAATATAGTAATTGGTGTGACCAATGTGAAAATAGTTACAAGCTGGGTTTATCACTCAAAAAGTTATTTTATAGGTAGTAGTAGTAGTTTTATTCAGTCATCACACACAATACAACACAATCATTCCACAGTCTTTGGCAGTGACTGAAAAGGTACAGACTGAAGCATAATGCTTATACATGCCTGTCCTATATTCTTAACAAAATTAAGACTCAAACAGTATTCTAAAAGAAAATAACAAAAAAAGAATTATTCACATTTGTAATCTTAAAAAATAGCTATACAAACCATCGTCTTAAAAACCAAAAGCGAATGACTCATTCTTAAATGTATATCAGCATTGTTCCACAAGTTAACCCCAACAATATAAATACATCTCCTTTTAATCCCTTTCTTAGCTTTTTGAACAGTACATTTACAAATGTCTCTCAAATCATATTTTCTTTCATGTATTGAAAAAAAAACGTTGCACACCGTCAGGGAGTAACTTTGCTTTAGCTCTGTACATTATTTGCATAATTTTATAATAAACCAAATCATTAAATGTCATAACATGAGACTTTATAAACAGTGGATTTGTGTGGTCATAGTAACCAGCCTTATGAAGGCTCCGGATGGCACGCTTTTGCAGTAAGACTATCGGATTTACAGTATTTTATGTCGCCCCCCACACTTACATATCCCCCATAGTAAGATATGTAAGGTGAGCAGTAGATAATGTACAAGGCTTTATAGTTTAATATATCCTTACATTTATACAAGATTGCTACTGACTTAGATATTTCCCCTTGAATAAAGTTAACATGTTGTTTCCACGTTAATTACCTTTCTGAATAAATATTTTGCCACAAACTGGACAGCTAAATGGTCTACAATGACTTATTGTGCATTTTCACATTCCCTTTATCTCTGAACCCCTGAACCTGTTCCAACAAATTAAACAACTAGAGTTTCTCTCCAGTATGACTTCCCATGTGTCTTCTCAGAACCCCATTATCACTGAACCATTCCACAAACTTCAGGATTTCTCTCCTGTATGAGTTCTCATGTGTCTTTTCAAATGTCCTTTGTGACTGAAGCCTTTTTCACAAACTAAACAACTAAATGGTTTCTCTTCTGTATGAGTTCTCATGTGGATCTTCAAATGTGCTTTGTGAGTGAACCCTTTTCCACAAACTAAACAACTAAATGGTTTCTCTCCTGTATGAGTTATCATGTGGATCTTCAAATGTCCTTTCTCACTGAACCCTTTCCCACAAACTGAACAACTAAATGGTTTCTCTCCTGTATGAGTTGACATGTGTCTGTTCAAAGTTCTTTTGTCACTGAAGCCTTTTCCACAAACTGAACAACTAAATGGTTTCTCTTCTGTATGAGTTCTCATGTGGATATTCAAATGTCCTTTGTGAGTGCACCCTTTTCCACAAACTAAACAACTAAATGGTTTCTCTCCTGTATGAGTTATCATGTGGATCTTCAAATGTCCTTTCTCACTGAACCCTTTCCCACAAACTGAACAACTAAATGGTTTCTCTACTGTATGAGTTCTCATGTGGATATTCAAATGTCGTTTCTCACTGAACCCTTTAGAACAAACTGAACAACTAAATGGTTTCTCTCCTGTATGAGTTCTCATGTGGATATTCAACTGTCCTTTCTCACTGAACCCTTTAGAACAAACTGAACAACTAAATGGTTTCTCTCCTGTATGAGTTCTCATGTGGATCTTAAAATGTCCTTTGTGAGTGAACCCTTTTCCACAAACTGAACAACTAAATGGTTTATCTCCTGTATGAGTTGACATGTGTCTGTTCAAAGTTCCTTTGACACTGAAGCCTTTTCCACAAACTGAACAACTAAATGGTTTCTCTCCTGTATGACTTGTCATGTGGATCTTCAAATGTCCTTTCTGAGTGAACCGTTTTGAACAAACTGAACAACTAAATGGTTTCTCTCCTGTATGAGTTGACATGTGTCTGTTCAAAGTTCCTTTGTCACTGAACCCTTTTCCACAAACTGAACAACTAAATGGTTTCTCTCCTGTATGAGTTGACATGTGTCTGTTCAAAGTTCCTTTGTCACTGAACCCTTTTCCACAAACTGAACAACTAAATGGTTTCTCTCCTGTATGAGTTGACATGTGTCTGTTCAAAGTTCCTTTGTCACTGAACCCTTTCCCACAAACTGAACAACTAAATTGTTTCTGTCCTGTATGAGACAAACTTAATGTTTTTTGTTTCTTGTTTGATATTAGCATCTTTAAACCTGACTGAGGTTCCCCACTCTCCTTCCAATCATCACTGTCATCAGTCTCAGGACAGTCTGAAGAGAGAAGCTGGCCATCTCTAGTTGGTTCTAAATCACCATCTGGATATAAGTTACTGGCTGGTTCTGATACTCCACAGTCCTCTCCACCAGGTTCTGTTTTCATCTGTCCAGTTGAGGTGCTGGGTAAAGAGTATGCTTCTCTGTTTTTCTCCCTCTGGGTTTGAAGAGGCTGGAAGGACAGAGCGTTCTCTTGACCATCTTCACATTTCACTGGGTCTACTGTGATCTTGGAGAGATCAGCTTCTTCCAGCCCTTGATGTAGTTCCTCTTTGATCTGTAGGAGCTCTGGGTCCTGGGTTTGGCTGAGCAGTGAGGACAGAGTATTCTCTCCACCATGTTCATATTTCACAGGGTGTAAGGTCATCTTGGAGCCATCAGCCTCCTCTAGATCTTGACACAGTTCCTCCTGTTCCTCTTTAATCTGTAGGGACTCTGGGTCCTGGGTTTGGTTAAACCATGAGGACTGAGGTTTCTCTTCATCATCTTCACTCTTCACAGGGACAGGATTGAAAGTGAACTTGATGATATCAGCCTCCTCCAGACCTTGGAGCTGCTCTCCCTCCTGACTGCTCCAGAGTTCCTCCTGTTCCTCTTTCATCTGTAGGGGCTCTGGCTCCTCCTGGCTCAGACTGGGGCTCCTCTCCTGCTGCTCAGGGGGAACCTCCTCTTCACAGACAGAGAGCTGTGGGGGGTCTGGAGGGAGGAATAATAATAATATGAATAGCAAACATAAAGATGCAGTAGATAACTTTATCATTAACACATGGCCCATTTGACATAGAGTATCTATCATTCAAGATGTGAAAAAGGAATAATTTTTCCATCCATACATTCCCGTTTTATACCGTGGTGAATATAAGTATGGTTTTAGAGCGGTTTAGGGTCATTCCTGGGAGGCTAGTAGGGCTGCCCCCGACTAAGGATTTGGATGGTCGACTATGATTGGCCAAAATTTGCCGTTAGTCGCCTATTGGTAAAAAAAAAAGAAATAAATATCATATTTTTAATATATACAAAAAAAAATGATCATTCCATTTGGGCTGTGGCGGGTGCTTAATGTCTGAAGGAGTCGACTGAAGGCTTCTTGTCCTCTGCAAAAGCATGCAATTGGTCCACTGCTCTCTCTTGACTCAAACCTCACTTCTGTGCTCTTATTGCTTGATCTCAGTGCAGCCTTTGACACTATCGATCACTCGATTCTTCTAGGTCGGCTTGAGAATCATGTTGGCATTCGGGGTCTCGCACTAGCTTGGTTTAAATCCTATTTAACTGATAGAACACACTGCGTGGTCTATAATGATTTAACATCTGAGACCCTCCCAGTGCAATGTGGTGTCCCACAAGGCTCTGTCCTGGGCCCTTTGCTATTTTCGATTTACATGCTACCCCTCGGCGATATCATACGCAAATTTGGCATAAACTTTCATTTTTACTAATCGAAAAGAAAATCGACAGATTAGTCGACTACCAAAATAATCGTTGGTTGCAGCCCTACTATGGGGGGTGAGTTTAGTTGCAGGAACCCTTAACGTCCACAGCCACTTCACACTGTCCATCGTGACTGTGGATAGACACGCGGTACCTCCGTTACACTCACCCCCCTAAACTCACTCCACCCAGGGCATCCGGGTCACTGGGCACCACTGAAACCGGTCTCATTTGACATGCCCTGAGTGGGAGTTGAACCCCGGTCTCCCGCGCCGCGGGCAACATCGCAGACCGCTATACCAAGAGGTGAACTCTGGATGCCTCTGGGGAGTGAGTTTACTTGCAGTACCGCTTAACGTCCACAGCCACTTCACTACACTGTCCATCGTGACTGTGGATAGACACGCGGTACCTCCGTTTAGGGCTGGGCGATATGACGATATTATATAAATATCGGGTAGAGTTCATTAACGATACACTTTTTAAACGTATCGTGGATATCGTGATGTTTTGCCCAAGAGGATTGTGTCGCGTCAATCTGGTCCACACGTTGACACTTTTGAACAGCGCCGCCCCACACACACACTACTGCATCAAAGTTACTACTTATGATAACAAAGGCATTCGTTTTGTGGCATTAACGTTATATAGTTACACTTTCAATAACATCAGCGTATTTACATAGCAACGTCCGAGGTCGACCTAGATATAGCAAGCATTAGTCGTTCATATCTCAGCCCGTGCTGACTCAGTTGTGCCCATTCTGCTTTCAGTCTGTTTTCATTAGGGCTGGGCGATATGGCCTAAATATGATATCACGATATTTTCTGACCTTTCGGCGATACACGATACACATCACGATGTTTTTCTTTTTTACCCCAAACAATTCATTATGAGGCTTACCAAGACAGTATTTGATTTTGCAAGCTAACATTAAAGAAAAAATAAAATACCCATGCATTTAGCATTTTTATATTATATATTAGATTTAGATTATTAGATTATATATTGCATATATTTAGCAATGAGATATTATATGATTTAGATATGAAATATGATGAATTGAAAATGGGGGACCCTGATGTAAACAAGACTAAAGTCTTTCTCTGGTCTGCATCCCCTTAACAATTGTATGTATTGAGCTGTACTGTACCCATTCTGCAATATGTTAATAAAGTTTTAAATCAATCAATCAATAGCATTTTAATGAAACTACTGTATATATGTATGTCTCTAAATGTTTTGATGAATTGAAAATGGAGGACCCTTATGTAAAAAAGTCGAAAGTCTTTTTCTGGTCTTCATCCTCCTGTACTGTATTGTACCCATTCTGCAACCCTTTAACAAAGTCTTCACTCATTCATTCTGACGGAAACATATAATTTTGATTGACAGTCGAGTCTGCCAATTACGCCACAGCGCTTGCACCCGCCCTGCTGTTCTTAGCACCAATCGGCAAGCTCCTAGTTTTTTACTTCCTGAATGTCCTGTGGCTGAACAACGTCAACAAAGCTACTATCGTTAGCTCCCCGCGGCCGTCGAGTAGGAGACCAGTGCTCAACAGGATGACTAAATGAGGCATAATGATTTTACTACAACGAATGTTATAATAAAAGCCTTTCCATACATCTGTCTGATTGAAAACTTTATTAACAGACCGCGGAATGGGCATATCTCAGCACGGGCTGAGATATGAACGAGTAACGTGTGGACAGATTGACGCGACACAATCCTCTTGGGCAAAACATCACGATATCCACGATACGTTGAAAAAGTGTATCGTTAATGAACTGTACCCGATATTTATATAATATCGTCATATCGCCCAGCCCTAGTTTTCATATCTAAATCATATAATATCTCATTGCTAAATATATGCAATATATAATCTAATAATCCAATAATCTAAATCTAATATATAATATAAAAATGCTAAATGCATGGGTATTTTATTTTGTCTTTAATGTTAGCTTGTAAACTCATACTGTCTTGGTAAGCCTCATAATGAATTGTTTGGGGAAAAAAAGAAAAACATTGTGATGCGTATCGTGTATCGCCGAAAGGTCAGAAAATATCGTGATATCATATTTAGGCCATATCGCCCAGCCCTACCTCCGTTACATGTGTGTGTCAGAAAGGGAGATCATAGACATGAGAAGGCTGTATTTTGTGCATATGTGTACAAGTTGCAAGGGGGGTGGGGTAGTGTGTGTAGAGAGATATTAGAGCCATATGTTGGTTTAGCCCAGACTCATGTTAATGACGTCAGATACGGTGCCCGCCAGTTGGATGTATGCAAGTTAACCCAAAGTGTGGAAGTAAGGAACCTTCAGCTATATTGTCATCGTGTGGACATTCAATTCTTTCTGCTAGACACTAAGAGTGACAGCCAGAACAGAAACATTACACTAGCTACTTCGCCATATAGTCCATTCTCAGTGTACGTGTGCACCAGTGGAGGTTTCTCTATGACAACACGTGAAATAGAAAAAGAAAGCAATAAGCTTGGACCAGCACTCACAGATTTTGGTTATTTAATGGCAGCCTGAAACAAACATGGGTCTAGAGTTAGTTCATAGGCCCGCCAGGGGAGGCGACAGGCATAAGCTACTTTTGCAAAGGGAGTGTTATTTTATTCACCTCTTTAACTGTATAGAACCAAGAGGGATGAATGAAGAAAACGTTTTGACCTGCTTCCTTTAATTACTTTTCCCATTAAGGCCGATTATTAGTTTTAGTATCCTTAGAAAGATGTATGGAGGGTAAGCCGGGTTCATCAAATACGAGTAAGATCCATTTAGCCCAACTAATAAGGGCATTTGGTTATTTTAAGCAACAAGTATCTAAGTATACAAGGGAGTATTAATGATTAGACTATAGATCTATTTTAAAGAGCCATTTGTAAGACTAATAACCTTCAGACACACCGAACAGGTGTCGTTTTTTCCTCTTTTTTCCTCTTTATTAGGAGGCTCAAAAAAAGAGTTTGACTTTACGCCTAATGGCGGACTTATTTACCCAAGGGTTTCTTGTTTACTTTTTATTGTTTATATTTAAAATGAATAAGGCATTAGAGTGTATCTATCTAGCCATACATACTAGATTTATGTTTTTTGTTTCTAGTATAACAACAATTTTAATTTTAATTTTATATCTACATTTATCATTTGTATATTGTGGTAATTTCGACTTAAGTTTTTTCCTCTTTTTTCCTCTTTATTATGAGGCTCAAAAAAAAGAGTTTGACTTTACGCCAAAGGGCGGACTTATTTACCCAAGGGTTTCTTGTCTAATGTTTATTGTTTATATTTAAAATGAATAAGGCATTAGAGTGTACCTATCTAGCCATACATACTAGATATTTTTTTGTTTCTAGTATAACAATTTGATGTTTATATATCTACATTTAGATCTACATTTATTATTTGTATATTGAGGTAATTTCGACTTAAGAATGGACTCTTGGCATTAGGCCTGCCACGATAACACATTTTGCTGGGCGATTAATTGCCCCCAAAAATATCGCGATAAGCGATATTATTGCGACCGGTTAGAGAATTTTTTTAAGAAATTTATTTCCCAAAACTTTTATTTTGAAGCCCACCGCTCCGTCTTTTCCGGTGTTTAAGACTTTTATTTTGAAGCCCACCGACCGGACCGGAAGTATTGTTGTGATTATCCTAGCCGACAACTTGTCTCGTCCGGTTCTGTGTTTTTTAGTTTTAACGTTAGCTACTAACGTTAGATGCAGCTACTACAGGCAATCAACGATGAGGAGGAAGCGTCAAAGCAGTATATAATAGAATAGCTGTGGTGCGTAGGCACTGCAGCACGACTCGAAAACGACCTGTCATAATAAATTAATTCATGTTTAACTTGTCCCCGTCTCCAGTCCTTTGACTAGCCCCACCCGTTCATTGTAAACAATGATGCATGTAATTGTATTAACGTTATTCTGTGTTATTCTAACGTTACACTACAAATAACGCTACTTGGTTAAAAGGAGCAACACTATTGAGAAATGTAGTTAAGCTATGTGGCGTTGCCCCACGGAGCTCCTGTGCTGTGCTCTGTAGTAAAGCCAGCCTCCCAACACGGACAGTGACTGACAAGGGGCACTGGTTCCGCCTCATTAAAACAAACGCGCAAATAGCAATTAATCACGCCCGTCAAAATCATTGCATTCATTTTAATTATCGCGGCAATTAATCGATTTATTGCTTATCGCGGCAGGCCTACTTGGCATCAACGTACTTCCTGGGTAAAATTCGACCTTATAGCAATTCTCAACACACCTGTGGATGATGTCACTTCCTGCTTTGCTTGGTATATAAACAATATTGTCGGTGAGAACATTTGCTAGCCATCAACACTGAGGAAGGAACATAATTGTTCCGAAACATGTTTGTTTCAGGCTGCCATTAAATAACCAAAATCTGTGAGTGCTGGTCCAAGCGTATTGCTTTCTTTTTCTATTATACTCCACGGGATTTCAGCACCCAGTGTTATAATTTGTGAGCGCAGTCTATCTTGACTTATCTATGACAACACGTGAAATACAAATTCACTCATAATTCATAAATTATTAATAAATACACTTTTTTTTTTTATTATTATTATTTAATTTATTTTTATTAGAAAAGTTTTCCTCTGTAAAAAAATGCCAGTGAATTTTTTTTCTTCAAAAATTGCCAAAATGTACAGCTCTGAGCAGGCCTGCACTGCAGTAATGACTGCAGTAATATTCGTGCAGAATATCTGCACAGGTTGACCCAATTTAAATAAATAATAGCCAATCAAAATAGGCTATTAATGTCATCTAAGCACGGTCTGTGCAGTTTAACTCTTGCCATTGAATGGGGGAATTGAATGATTGACAGCCTTGTTATCCAATCAGCTAATGGTTTCTCTTTTGCTGCTCTGCAGCTAGCATGATTGACAGCCTTGTGGCCCAATCAGATAATGGTTTCTCTTGTGCCATACTGCGGCTCTGCAGCTTGTTTACAAAATATTTTTTATCTCAGGAAGATAACTTGTTGGAGCTAACGTAGCTAAAGGGCTACCACCGCAGCTATCAGACCCAGGGTGGAGTGTTTTGTTATTGTTCATGAACTTATTGTGCATCGTTTGATGATATATATATACACCTGCGATAAAAGCTAAATGTGACAACAACAACAACAACGTCATCGCCTCGCGGGCACTTTGAATTCTCTAGTACTGTAGATAGCGTTGCAATGGAGGAAGGAGATATTGTCGACTAGCTTGCTTGCTAGCTAACGTTATGCAAGTCTTGTGAATGTCTAAACAGGGCTGATGGCATTGATGAAGATGATATCAATAACAACAATGCCTCTCCATTGTGCATCGTTTGATGATATATATATATATATTTTTTTTTTATCTCAGTCATTGTAAAACGAAAGCCTGCAGTGCTTAGCCTCAGCCGAAGTGTAGTAGTTCTAACTTCACTCGGGAGACAAAAGCCAAACATCAATTTGATGCAACAAGCTGGCTCGCGATGCACTATTGTTTACATTTTCCATGGGATTAATGCACGCGGCTCGAGTCGGACTCGTCACATGGAGAAGCTGCACTATTCAACGATAGATGAGATCGATCGAGATACCGTCTTCATGGGTAAGTCGTGTCTTCTTGGCTTTAGAATATCAGTTTGTGTAACGTTACTGTAACCGAATTGAAACAGCATCATAACTCCTACATCGACCATGTCACTTTTCAAAAGGCATGAATGAATGGAAACTTTATTTAACAGATTGCAGAATGGGTACAATATACAGTACGGCTCAATACACATAATTATTAAGGAGATGCAGACCAGATAAAGACTTTCGTCTTGTTTACATCAGGGTCCCCCATTTTCAATTCATAGTGAAATGTATCTTGTGTTATTAGGAGCCCTGCTAAAGTTGGTAGCTAACGTTATATTGATAATGTTTCAATATTATCAGGTTGATATTATTAGGTTGATAATGGTGTCAGTGTTTCAGATAGCAAGGTGGAGATCTTTGTTAACTAGTAGAGCTTTGGTTGAGACAGATTACAGTGCTGTCTCTTAAAACTCAAACAAGTATTGAGCAAGACGAGTTAGTCTGTTGTGTTGTGCGTATTGTATGGGAGGGATAATGATGACTGTGTGTAACTAGGAGGGATATGAGGACTGTGTGTATGTGGCACTGAATTGATGTAAACAAGACGAAAGTCTTTCTCTGGTCTGCTTAACAATTGTGTGTATTGAGCCGTACTGTATTGTACCCATTCTGCAATCTGTTAAATAAAGTTTTCATTCATCATTCATCATTCATTCATGTGTAGAAAGAAGAACTATAACATTCTCATTCTCAAAGACCACAGTCTTAAACACACGCACACACAAAAGATACATGGACTATTGTTATTGGACACAAGCCACACACATGGACCCTGCACTGCACCATAATACACCTGTGATTATAGTATACTTGTTATCACACACACACACACTCTCTCTCTCTCTCTCTCATTCAGTTCTGTTGTGTTAATATAAACCCGCCGTGGTCTCTCTCTGTCTCTCTCTCTCATTCATTCATTCATTGTCTGAATGAAGACTGTCTGAGCTTGTCCCAGTCTGCCAACCACTGCACATCCACAACACAAGAAATAAGCATCTTATATTTGGCAAGAGGAGAAGGCTCAATTGTGCTAGCCTAAGCATAGCTTGTAGGGGTCCACAGATCTGGAACAAGCTTGATGAAAATCTAAAAATGACTAAAACCTTTAAAAAATCACTGAAAGAGGAACTGCTTAAATCATATCTCTAATTAAAAAATTATAACTTAGGAATACAATTGTCTGTATTATGTATCTCTGTTATATGTCAGTTAGTAGGTAGGTGTGTAAACCTACCCACGTTGTATTGTTTTGTTTTGTTTTTTGTTTATTGTTTTGTTGTTTATATTCTGTTTGTATCTGTGTTCAGGCTCCCTCCAAAAGCTTTAAATAGCTTCTTGGGAGACCTGGCACATGCACACAATTTGCGACATTGTTATATCACATGAGGATATGGCTGACCTTCGAAGCTTTTTTTGGCAATCGAAGCTTCGGGGCCGAGCTTCGATTTTAATTCGAAGCTTCGAGAGAGAAAAAAAAAAAAAAAAAAAAAAATGTATCTTATGTTGTGGGACTTGTACAGCACTTTCGTAAACGTTGTTGTTTTTAAATGTGCTCTATAAATAAAGTGGTTGGATTAATTAATTAAGTAGCCCCTTTCGTGACTGTGACGCATCCAACAAGGTTTCACTCGGCTGTGTGATTTAATTCAAGGTGGATCGCTGTTGTCGTTTGAACAACTTCAGATTTCATGGGAACTACCAATCCCCCAAATCAAGAATGTTTAAGATGAATGAAGTAAGATTTTGATTATTTGAAATATGGCCTGTGTAGACTAAACTATGCACAGAATTATGTCAGTCTACAAGGTCCGGATTCTACATGGTCCGGCAATGTAGACCTTGTAGACTCCACTACAGACCAATTATCAGTGAATGTTCATGCATTTTTAAGAAGGGCTACTTCCACAAAAAAACAAAGAACTCACCAAAACATCTCAGTAGCACCTTATCTAAATGTTATATTTCATATATGGAGATTCATATTTATTTATGTATTGCATGCATTTCTACATTTTATTTCCTATTTTGTTTATTCATCCCAGTATCTTTCTTTCTTATGTGTGGAATTCTACAAGGTGCGCGCACACACACACACACACACACACACACACACCTACACACACACACACACACACACACACACACACACACACTTACATTTAGTCATTTAGCTGACGCTTTTATCCAAAGCGACTTACAAGTTCTGTACGACAAGACAGCAAGAAGGGTACAACTCTATCAGCTGAGTAACAATGTTCATCAAAGTGTTGCGTGTTACAGTGTAGGTTAGTATATTAGGACAAGTGCATGACAGTAAGGTTAGTCACGGTTAGATTTTTTTTTTTTTTTTTATCATTTCAGATAACGGTTGAAGAAGTGAGTCTTTAGTCGACGGCAAAAGATTGGACGGGATTCGGCTGTCCTAACTGGGATGGGTAGTTCACACACACACACACACACACACACACACACACACACACACACACACACACATACACACCTACACAAATCGAAGTAAAAAAAAAAAAAAAATGAATTTTTTTTTGATTTTTTTTTTTTTTTTTTTTAACGTCGATTTTTTTTTTATGTTCGAAGCTTGTGCCATCGAATCGAACGTTCGAAGCTTCGAAGCATTTAAGACAGCCCTAGAGGATACTCACATGTAATGTATCGTGTATGTGTGAATAAATTCATTCATTCATTCATTGTCCTTGTGTTACATAAAACCCATCTGTGGCCTCATGCAGAGGAAGGTGGTAAATACATGCTAGATATTCCAATGTACAGTTTTGCATACCATTGACTCAGAATGGTCTGTGTTATTGAAATCGTCACAGCAGTATAGTTTGTGTATACTTCAGAAGTATGATATTTAAACATGGTCCCCAAAATGAATAGAAGCGAATGAGGAGCCTGACACCTGGGAGGAATGGGGGTGTTGCAGCGTTGGGGATGTTTAAAAAATATTATTTAATATATAATATAATATAATAATTTGTGCTTCACCAAAAAATTTGGTCAGCAGCCTCCACTGGTGTGCACTGGAGGCTTCAAGTAGCCTATGCCTTTTTCATGTTTATATGTTACCCTCAGCTCGGAACTAGGCAAAATCTGCATATGGCTCGCTGATAACAAACTATCATTACACATGGGCAAAACAGAGTCCATTCTCTTCGGTTCAAATAACAAACTCAGCAAGACCGACGGCTTCGCAGTTGCAGTGGGTGACAATATTGTCACAAGGAAAGATGAAATTACCTACCTGGGTTCCATCCTAGAGGCAAATCTTTCCTGTGACAAAACGGCATCCAATGTAATAAAAAAAGTCAACCAACAAACTAGATTCTTGTACCGGATCTCCTCTCTGGTAAACAAGAATACCCTGAAGACTCTGGCAGGAGCACTCATTCAAGGCTACTACGACTATGCTTGCACCTCATGGTACCAAAGCACCTCAAAGGCGCTAAAAACTAAATTACAAACATCACAAAACAAACTGGTCAGACTACTACTTGACCTTACCCCCAGAACCCACCTCACCCCGGACCACTTTGACAACCTAGGATGGCTTAGAGTAGACGACAGAGTACAGCAACTTGCAATGGGCCTGGTCTACAAGATACACTATACGACTAAGGTACCCATGTACATGTCAAAATACTTCCCAAAGGTCAGTGAATACCACAACCACGACAGCAGAGGAAGCTCAACAAATCATGTTAAACCCAGATTCGGCTCAAACAAGGGACTAAACACGTTTAGCAATTATGCTACATCAATGTGGAACGCCCTACCCAAAGCTGTAAAGGAATGTGAATCACTACCCACATTCAAAACCGCTCTAAAAGAGCACCTACGGGAGGCTGCAATTCGAAACTGGTCACCGTAAATGCCCAAAACCCCCACCACCTCCTAATAGACAGTCTCCTCCCCACCGCATGTATATATTCCCTCCCCGCCATATGGATATTTCTCTCCCACCCACCCACCCCCTCCTAATGTACAGTCCCCTCCCCATCATATGTATATACTCTGTCAGGATCTAGGGGTAACAGTACTATATATTTGAATACCGTTTATGTCACAAATGTATCAGTACTAAATACCTATATGTCCCTATGCCATAAATATCATGTATGTTGTGTATGTCATAAATGTCTATATGAATTGAAAATGGGGGACCCTGATGGAAACAAGACAAACGTCTTTTTCAGGTCTGCATTCCCTTAACAATTGTGTGTATTGAGCCGTACTGTATTGTACCCATTCTGCAATCTGTTAAATAAAGTTCTCATTCATTCATTTCACTACTTTTTAAAAACGGAGCTCACTTTTGCTGGTTGGTTGTCCCCAAAACTAAGATGGCGGCGGTCTCATGACGTCAGAGTGTCTTGTGTGTGCATGTGTGTGTGTTAGAAAGAGAGTAGTTGAGCCTTGTGTGATCTAATCTCCTCCATACTCATGTGTATAAAGTGATGCCAGCCTCCTCAGTCTCTCTGATCATGTTAGTACAGTAATTGATTGATTGAAAACTTTATTAACCGATTGCAGAATGGGTACAATACAGTACAGCTCAACAATACACACAATTGTTAAGGGGATGCAGACCAGAGAAAGACTTTTGTCTTATTTACATCAGGGTCCCCCATTTAACTAGGCTGCACTAGTCTCTCTGATCATGTTAGTACAGTAACTAGGCTGCACTAGTCTCTCTGGTCATGTTAGTACAGTAACTAGGCTGCACTAGTCTCTCTGATCATGTTAGTACAGTAACTAGGCTGCACGTCTCTCTGATCATGTTAGTACAGTAACTAGGCTGCACTAGTCTCTCTGATCATGTTAGTACAGTAACTAGGCTGCACTAGTCTCTCTGATCATGTTAGTACAGTAACTAGGCTGCACTAGTCTCTCTGATCATGTTAGTACAGTAACTAGGCTGCACTAGTCTCTCTGATCATGTTAGTACAGTAACTAGGCTGCACTAGTCTCTCTGATCATGTTAGTACAGTAACTAGGCTGCACAGCCGACAAACATAGTTGCTGCCTAAACAATATCCAGGTAAGATGGCGGACGGTTATCCCATGGTTTATGGCGTAATGTCGCATCTAATGTTTTATTTATGGCAGCACCGCTGGTCTAACTGTTGGGTACATTATTATTAAGGGTTAGGCAATTGTGAAATACCGTAATCACAAACGGGAACATATTGATCAAAGAATAATGTCCAAAGGACCTTCTGATTAAACAAACCTGCTTTGTGTTTCTTCATCTCACTTTCACAACACTCTGAAGTTTACGGCCAGTCTCGACTCCTCCTTAGTTCAAATGTGTCTCCAGCAGCTGCAGTTAGTCCGTTCTTTACACGATCACTGCATCTAGATCTGTTCAGAGAGTTAACGTTAGAGATTAGCAGCATTAGCTCGTTATAGCAGCAGACAACGACAACGAGGTGAAGCATGGAGTGTGGTGCCCCTGGTGGCTAGGACGAGACATTGCATGGCATTTCCGTATTTCCTGGTGACGTCAGGGAGGGCTGGACCAATCAGCTACGTCTGCGTCACGCGGCACCCCACGCCCCGCCCCTTTGGAAATAAACAGCCAATAGCTGCCTCACACGGGGCAAGCCTGTGGCCGCGACAGACCGCGCGCTGATTGGCGGAGAGGGGACGTCACTCCACATTGGGCCTAGCCCCTCCCCCCTGACCAGGCTCGGTTGAGACGTGCGGTTGGAGAGAGTGCGAGAGAGAGGGATGATGAATGAATGAATGAATGAATGAATGAATGAATGAATGAATGAATGAATGAATGAATGAATGAATGAATGATGAATGAATGAAAACTTTATTTAACAGATTGCAGAATGGGTACAATACAGTACGGCCCAATACACACAATTGTTAAGGGTTTGATTGATTGATTGATTGATTGAAAAGTTTATTAACAGATTGCAGAATGGGTACAATACAGTACGCCTGTTACTGTTCCGCAACTGTAGTTACTTCCGGAGTAGGCCTGATTGGCCCCGACAGGCACGTGACAGGCGCGGCCACGCCCCGCGGCAGCCTCAGGACGCGCAACGAGGCTGCTGAGAGCTGTCGCACGGAAATAGGCTGTCTATTGCCATTCTCTAAGACAAACTCTAACCTTAACCAGCTCCTTAACAGCGCCTAAACTTAACCCTTTAACCTTAAGCAACTCCGAAACTATGCCTAACCTTAACCATGCCTAACCTTAACCATAAGGCATAACCAACTCCGAAAGAATATTGCCATTCTCTAAGACAAACTAACCTTAACCAGCTCCTTAACAGCGCCTAAACTTAACCTTTCCATAACCAACTCCGAAACAATGCCTAACCTTAACCAACTCCGAAACAATGCTTAAAGTTAACATGCCTAAACTTAACGGCGAACGAATGCAAGTTAAAAAAAAAATAAAAAAATTGAAGGGTATCGAACTCGCCAGCAACGGACGGTAGGATCCACACCAATGCAGCGCTGCCAATTGAGCTATTTCTGGATAGTGAAAAAGGGAGTATTACTGCTACATAATGCTGCCGCGGAGCGTGCCGCGCGGCAGAGAAAGTTGCGCGTTGTAGTGATTGTTAATGGTACATAATTCACCCACGGAACTATTGTTAGGAACAAGAGTTCCGCCCGAACATTATATGAGGTGGCACTTCCTGCCACCACACGAGTCGTTCTGCACGCAACGGAGCAGTAGCTTGTTGTATTTTGTGTATTGAATAAAAGCTGTTCGCTCTACCGAGCTACCGTCTCCGACTCCCATCTCTCGGCACTACACTGGTGACCCCGACATTGGTCTCGCTGAAGTATCAGGGACCGAACCGAACATGGCAAACGATGCCGTTATTATTCGATTGCCGGAGTTTTGGGAGCATTCTGCGGCGGCGTGGTTCGCGCAAACAGAGGCGCAGTTCGCCCTACGAGGGGTTGACGACGACGCCGCGAGATATTACCACGTCGTCTCGAGCCTCGGGAGCACGACAGCGGCGAGGACGGTAGGCTTCATAACAGCTCCGCCTGCCCGGTATAAATATGAGGCGTTTAAGACGCACCTACTCAGGATTTTTGAGTTGTCACCGTCTGAGCGGGCCCGACGCTTGCTGGATATACGTGGCTTGGGAGACAGCAAGCCGTCGGCGCATATGGAGATGATGCTGAACCTGCTGGGCGCCGAGCAGCCGAACTTTTTATTTAAAGAGCTGTTCCTCAGGCACATGCCGCCACGGGTACAGACGGCACTGGCCAATACAAACATTGTGGATCCCCGTGCTCTGGCAGAGGAGGCAGATCGCTTCTACCTGGCCACTCGACACTTTGCCCCAGGGCTAATAGCCTCGACATGCGGTTACACGCCGCAGGGGGGAGGGGCGAGGAAGATCAGGAGCAGCGCTGCCGCAGGCCGGTGTTATTACCACGCACGTTTCGGCGCGAGGGCGACAAGATGCCGTTCCCCTTGCACTTTCGGCATAACGCATAAACGCAGACACCTGCGCCCAGTAGCAGCGGTGAGCGCAGGTATGTCGAACCGGCTGCTTTTCATTAGAGACACACTCTCCGGTTGCAAATTCCTCTGCGACACCGGAGCTCAGAGGAGCGTCCTGCCAGCTACGAAAGAGGACATCGCCGGCGATGATAGAGGTCCACGCCTGACGACCGCCAACGATACCCCTATCCGCACCTACGGTACAAGGACCGTGGAACTGTGTTTTGGGGGCCAGCGGTTCACATGGGACTGCATCACGGCCGACATTTCGTTCCCACTACTGGGGGCAGATTTCCTGGGTGCACACGGTCTCCTCGTGGACATTAGACATGGCCGCCTAATAAACGCACAGACACGGGCTTCGTTGGCATGTGTCCGCGATGAGGCGACATACGGCGGCCTTCTTACAGCTTTCACCGACCACGAACCCCTCACGTTTTCTGGGTCAAAGGTAGCGGAGCCATGGTCGGCACGACAACAGCTCACGTACGATTCCGAGTGCGCCGCGAGACACGTCGCCGAGAAGCCCAACGTCGTCGTCGGAGCTGTACAGCCGGACCTCGACTACGTCAACAGGGGCTCGGAACAGGCCTCCGACCACGACATCCAGGCCCTCGGGACTGCAGATTCCGGTCTACGCCGGGAGGACGTCGCGATTGGTCACTCGGGTCCGACGCTGCTGAAGGACCTATCCACCGGACACCCTAGCCCACAGGCCCCTGAGGACTGGCGAAGGCTCGCCTTTGAGGTGGGGTACAACCACCACAAGATGGAACCCGCCCACGTAGACATTTCCCAGCCCGTAGAGCTGGCCCTCTCCCCCCGCCGAGGCCGTGCGCCGCTACCCCGGGACCCGCCAACGACGGGGCCGCCGTTGGCCTCGTCGACGTCTGTGCCCCCGGGTGTCGGGGAGGACACGGGCGCTTGCGCCGCCCCTACCTCCCCGCCCCTGGCTTTCCGCACTCACCGTGGCCGGTTCATGCCCCCGGGCGCCGTGGAGGGCGCGAGCGCTTGCACCGCGCCCCCGGTGGTCCGCTCACGCCGCGGCCGGGTCGTTGACTCTCCCCGCCGTGGAGATTTTGACCATGGTTGAATTCTGGGGGGGCTTGTGTAGTGATTGTTAATGGTACATAATTCACCCACGGAACTATTGTTAGGAACAAGAGTTCCGCCCGAACATTATATGAGGTGGCACTTCCTGCCACCACACGAGTCGTTCTGCACGCAACGGAGCAGTAGCTTGTTGTATTTTGTGTATTGAATAAAAGCTGTTCGCTCTACCGAGCTACCGTCTCCGACTCCCATCTCTCGGCACTACAGCGTCCTGAGGCTGCCGCGGGGCGTGGCCGCGCCTGTCACGTGCCTGTCGGGGCCAATCAGGGCCTACCCCGGAAGTAACTTACAGTTGCGGAACAGTAACAGGCGTACAGTACAGCTCAATACATACAATTGTTAAGAGGATGCAGACCTGAGAAAGACTTTCGTCTTGTTTCCATCAGGGTCCCCCATTTTCAATTCATCATATAACATACACAACATACAGATAGACAGTACTGCTACATCTATACATTTATGACATACCAGATTTTCAAACACAGTACTGTTTGTGATACTAAAAAAAACCAGAAAAAGAGTGTATATACATTTGACATAGAAACTGTGCATTGGGGGAGGTTGGGTAGGTGGGGTGGGGCTGTACATTGGAGGTGGGGGGGGACACTGTACATTGGAATACTGACATACATTTGACATAGAAACTGTACATTGGAGGAGGTTGGGTAGGTGGAGTGGGGTTGGGTGGGGCTGTACATTGGAATACTGACAAAGCCATGCTTGGTCTTTATTGTACAACTGGGTTAGGACATTTGTAGGGGCCAGTTTTGAATTGCAGTCTCCCGTAGGTGTTCTTTGAGAGTGTTTTTGAAGGTGGGTAGTGATTCACATTCCTTTACAGCTTTGGGTAGGGCGTTCCACATTGTTGTGGCATAATTGCGAAACGTGTTTAGTCCCTTGTTTGAGCCGAATCTGGTTTTACATGATTAGTGGAGCTCCCTCTGGTGTTGTGGTCGTGGTATTCACTGACCTTTGGGAAGTATTTTGACATGTACATGGGTACCTTGGTCGTGTAGTGTATCTTGTAGACCAGGCCCATTGCAAGTTGCTGTACTCTGTCGTCTACTCTAAGCCATCCTAGGTTGGCAAAGTGTGCAGGGGTGAGGTGGGTTCTAGGAGTCAGGTCAAGCAGTAGTCTGACTAGTTTGTTTTGAGATGTTTGTAATTTGGTTTTTAGTGCCTTTGAGGTGCTTTGGTACCATGAGGTGCAAGCATAGTCGTAGTACCCTTGAATGAGTGCTCCTGCCAGAGTCTTCAGGGTATTCTTGTTTACCAGGGAGGAGATCCGGTACCAGATAAAGACGTTTGTCTTGTTTACATCAGGGTCCCCCATTTTAATTCATAGTGACATTTATGACATACACAACATACATGACATTTATGGCATAGGGACATACATGACATACAAGTATTTAGTACTGTTACATTTGTGACATACGATATGCAAATATACAGTACTGTTACCCATAGATCCTGACAGAGTATATGATGGGGAGGGGACTGTACATTAGGAGGGGGTGGGTGGGTGGGTGGGAGAGAAATATACATGCAGTGGGGAGGAGACTGTCTATTAGGAGGTGGTGGGGGGGTTTGGACATTTGAACTGCAACCTCTGTATGAAAAGTGCTATACAAATAAAGTTATTATTATTATTATTATTATTATTTACGGTGGCCAGTTTCGAATTGCAGCCTCCCGTAGGTTTTTGAATGTGGGTTTACAGCTTTGGGTAGGGCGTTCCACATTGATGTGGCATAATTGCGAAACGTGTTTAGTCCCTTGTTTGAGCCGAATCTGGGTTTAACATGATTTGTTGAGCTTCCTCTGGTGTTGTGGTCGTGGTATTCACTGACCTTGATTTGATTGATTGTATGTCATAAATGTCCTGATGAATTGAAAATGGGGGACCCCGATGTAAACAAAAACGAAAGTATTTTTCTGGTCTGCATCCTCTTAGTATTGTACCCATTCTGCAATCTGTTAATACGTTTTCAATCAATCAATCAATAACGACAACCATAAGCATCCTTCCTCCAGAAATCAACCAATCCTGGGCACTCCCATACCATATGAAAAAAGGTACACAAGGCGTTTTTGTGTGCACAGAGCGCTTTTAGGTGATGGTATGGCTTTCTTTATGTAATATGCATGGAGTAAAGTATGTCCTATGTATAAAATCAAAATGGATGACTTGGTGGTTGGGAATTCTGGAGGATAGCAAAATGTTTTGCCAGATTAATAGCCCATTTAGACTGCTGCTATTGAATGGTATATCCACACTGGCACACTCTATCAATGGGTAGAGGCTTTGAAGAAGTCTTTGCCAACATGGCGTAAACCGTTGAGACCAGACCCCTGGGTCTGGTAAATATTGTGTTTAATGGTTGGGTACCTAATTGACTATCCCAAGGTACACCATTGCTGTGCGCAATAGAAGCTAGAAGAAAGTGCCAGGTGAATTAAAGTGTTTCTGAATGTCTTGGAATGAGCAGAGACCCTCTACCCCAAACAAATCAGCAAGTGTAAGAACTCCCTTATTACACCACTGGGGGGCAGTATTGGACGCCTCCCAACTGGAGACCAGTGTTATCATGGGCGATTGAAGGTTTGATTGATTGATTGATTGATTGAAAAGTTTATTAACAGATTGCAGAATGGGTACAGTACAGTACAGCTCAGTACATACAATTGTTAAGGGGATGCAGACCAGAGAAAGACTTTCGTCTTGTTTACATTCATCATAACATATATGACATACATGACATACAGATAGACAGTACTGCTACATCTATACATTTATGACATATCAGATTTGCAAATACAGTACTGTTTGTGATACAAAAGTGTCCAGAAAAAGAGTGTACATTTGGCGTAGAAACTGTACATTGGAGGAGGTTGGGTGGGTGGGGTGGGGTGGGTGGGTGAGGGCTGTACATTGGAGGTGGGGGGGGTTGGTTAGGGGACACATACACATTTTACACTGTACATTGGAATACTGACAAAGCCTTACTTGGTCATTTACTGTACAACTAGGTTAGGACATTTGTAGGGGCCAGTTTCGAATTGCAGTCTCACGTAGGTGTTTTTTGAGAGTGTTTTTGAAAGTGGGTACAAATTTGGTGTCATTTTCCTGAGATTTTCTGCAAGACTGCGAACTGAGATTAGCTCAATAATGATGGAGCCAAATTAGTTTTTTGATTGTTTGATAGATATATTGGAATAGATTACATATTGTAATTGTAACCTATGAGGGCCGTACAGAATTTCCCTCTATATAGGGTGCCAGGACACCAATAGTACCATTGGAAGGTTGGTAGTCCCGATCCACCTTCACCTTTTTCCCTCTGGAGGGTTGAAAGTTTGAGTCTGCCAGAGGGAGCATGGAGCTTGTCACATACCAAAGTCTAATGACTATATAGAATATAAGCTGGAGCGGGCTGTATGTGAAAACCAGACCCTCCAGTAGTGCATTAAGCACAGTCCCGGGCAGGTAAGAAATAAACAAGGCGTTTTCCAAATAGTAAATGATATTTATTATAACCCAAAAGAGGGGAATTGAACTCACAACAAATAGACAAACAGGGAAAAGGGTAATGGGAGAACAAACAAGGTAAATATAATAGAGGTAAGCACAAGCCCTAGTGACCTAGTGTCACAGGACACAACCATAAGCCATGTGGTTGGCAGTCTGGGAATCACCCAGCACATGTACACAACGTGCACAGCCCAATATATATATAGGTCCACTTAATAGTGGAAAATAGGCACAGAGGCCAACAAGATATATAATTACTTAGGTGTGGCAAAGATAGGCAGAAGGCCCAATACATATATATATATA
Organism: Notolepis coatsorum; assembly: GCF_963971535.1. Lineage (NCBI taxonomy): Eukaryota > Metazoa > Chordata > Actinopteri > Aulopiformes > Paralepididae > Notolepis > Notolepis coatsorum. The sequence goes on along the minus strand of NC_140171.1, from coordinate 171,572,358 downwards.
TATTAACCAATTCCACACGGGTGGCAAGTGGCACAGAGGCCACAATATACATATATATATACACTTACCTGGTAGCAACACCAACAGACACAATGCCTACCAGGTAAGTAGTGTGAACGTGAGAACACACTAATCACAATAAGGCCAACACAAGATCAAACCCACACAATAATGGAAGTATTATGATAATTTCCACAAATGAACAGTGGCAAATCATGGGCAACCTCCAACTCTATGGTCACTGGCAAATGACAGAGAGAGGCGCCAGGATGTCTTCTTCTTCTTCTTCTTCTTCTTCTTCTTCGTCTAAATGGTGTTTTACGGCGGACGGCCACCAAAATTGGGGCATTTACCGCCACCTACCGACCCGGCGATCGGGCCAGTCTTCCAGTCTCCCCTCTCTAACCACTAGTCTAACTAACTACCTAACCTACAAACACCTTCCTACAACCACACTGTTCACCATCCCTATAAACCTACATCTACATTATACTACATATCCCACTCTCTGACTCATGTATATTTCAACTTTCTATCTAACTTCCAATTCTGACCCTTTCCCTCAGACCCTATCATACACCCCCACATTCCTCAAAACCCCATCACCACCCTCGCCTTCTGTGATACCCCGCCCGAATAAAGCACCCTATGCACCTCCTCCCACCCCAGCCCCTCTACTCCCAAATGACTCACTGCTGCCTTCACTACCACCTGAACCTTTGCAGTCCTAGATGTAACCCCGAAAGCACTATTAATCACCTCAGCTATAAAAAACACAAGCGCCTTCTTCTCCACTAATATCCTACCAGCCATCTGCCTATCCACCTCACCGACCACTACCTCCCTCGCCTCCCGCCCCCTGGCCTCTCCACCTTGTCCCCCCTCCGCCCTCGCTGCCTGAGCATAATGAGAGCCAACCTTCCACTCTCACCTTCTGGACATTAGTCTCCCTCCTCATGACCTCACAATCCCCAGAAGCCACATTATGCTCCCCACCACAGCTACAACACCTAGGCTTCACCTCCCTGCAATCCCCATACTCATGGTCCCCCCCGGCGCCAGGATGTGTGTCATCTCCCACTCTATATCCACTCATCTCCACTGCCTGTCTGAAAGTGCACCAACCAGGTGCAACCAATCCAATCAGGGAGATGAGTGGCATCTGCGAAACAGAAACAGGAGATCAGGAGATGACACAACATCACACATACAAAACAACACATTAAATATACTAACCTGATGTTACATGGTGTTAAAATATATGGGAATAATGATAATGAACAACCCACGTACGTGACAGAGCTGAAAACGCTAATTTGTGGAAGAATATTAATTTTAATATATGAAAAAGAGAATGGAATTAGAGGGGATAACCCTGCATGGACTATAACGCATATTATGACCATCCTCTGCACCTTTGTGTATACGGTTTACTTTGTCATATTTTATATTGCTTATATTGATTGTAACTTATATTATGACCAATAGGGTATACAGACCATCATCTGCACCTCTGTGTATATGGTTTATTTTATTAAAATTGTATATTTAGATTTAATTCGTTTATTGCCTATATATATTACTCTCCTATTACCGTGAGCATTATCTGTACCCCTCCTGCTGCTATGACGACTGAATCTCCCAAAGGGGATCACTAAAGGAATATCCTGTCCAGTCCAGAGGATATAATGTTTTCCCCTCTGCATGGGTGAGACCTGTTTGCTGCCATCTCCACAGTGACCTCTTTGAAGTGTAAGAGAAGGGGAGCCATGTTTTTATTTACTTGAAATAGTGCATGTATGGCTGTGTACATAGACGCCTGCGCAATAGAGCACGGGAAGCAGCTGCTCTACGACTATTGAACATGGGGGGGCAAACGTCTGATTTTGCTCCCCCACTTTTTGATCATATGAAAAATATGATATACCCCCCCCCTCCCATATATAAATCTAACCATAACTACGTAATTTCAATCAAATTAATAATACGCAATGACACTTAATAGCAAGTTTTTAAGTTTCCAAAGATTGCGACCCCCCCCCCCCCTGCTCCCCCATATGGTTTGATCCAGTGCCTCTCCAAGTCCAACCCCCAGCAGAGCAGACAGTAGTGGCGCACGGCGCTGGCGCTGCAGGTAGGCTGAGTGTAAATTCAAAGGCCACAGAAGTGTGTCATTTGGTGGCAGGCAGGATTTTCCAGTAAGTTGTTTATGATTGTTAAGATTATTTATGTTAGACATGTCGTTTACTATTGAGTGGTAGAGGTTCTACCACGCAATACAATAAAAGTGTTTCACATCCCGAAATGCCATCTGGTCATACCAATAATAATAATAATAATAACAAAGTGTCCCTCTGGTTGGCATTAGCTTTAGTGCTAGCCGCTAGCTAACGTTGTCATATATCTAGATATGTGGTGTCGTCTGCTGGATAACGTTGACTTCGTTCGCGAGCAGGGCCGGATTAACGACGGCCGCGGCCCGTGGGCCTTTAGTGATTTTTTTTTTTTTTTTTTTTTTATAATAATAATAATGCAATAAAAGTCTGAAAATGAAGGGATTATGTCCATGAGTGTCATTTTTAGAAATTAAGGCCTGCCTCTTATATAAGCCTCTCTAATAAAGGCCTGGTGCTCTTTGCAGCTGAGGTAAATAGAAGACCCGTCCTATATTTGAGGATTTACGGTAAATCAAGATGTTCAATTATCTTAAGGTACAATACCTGAAATGAAAATGTGTGTGTCCAGCCAACCAGGTAACATGGCAGAAAAAAGAAAGAATACAGACATCGGAGCATTTTTCAGTACACCAAAACGCAAAGTAAGAACCCTAGTAGCCTAATAGCTCAAAGACTTAAAGGGCGGGCTCCACAAATAATGGATTGCACGGTGTTAATTGCACCTTTACTTACAATTCATTATGAATTGTAAATGGGGGACCCTGATGTAAACAAAACAAAAGTCTTTCTCTGGTCTGCAATCCCTTAACAATTGTGTGTATTGAGCCGTACTATATTGTACCCATTCTGCAATATGTTAATAACATTTTTAATCAATCAATAACAGATTGCAGAATGGGTACAGTACAGTACGGCTCAATACACACACTTGTTAAGGGGATGCAGACCAGAGAAAGACTTTCGTCTTGTTTACATCAGGGTTCCCCATTTTCAATTCATAATGAATTGTAAGTAAGGGTGCAATAGAAATGTTTCATAATGATGTTCAGTGTATTCATAAGTGTATTGCTCTCCTTAATGTAGAATGATATGGTGACTGTACAGACTCAGGAAGGAGAGAAAGAGACCAAAGAGTTACAGGTAGTGGAAATATCAGACAGTCAGCTTAAAGTGTAGGATAACATAACAAATTAAGACACAAATACTTGGATTATATATCCCCCCCTCTCTCCCTTTCTTTACAGAGTAGCATAATGATTGTGTATTCAAACCGGTTCAGTGTATTCATAAGTGTATTGCTCTCCTTAATGTAGAATGATATGGTGACTGTGCAGACTCAGGGAGGAGGCAGAGAAGGAGAGAAAGAGACCCAAGAGTTACAGGTAATGGAAATATCAGACAGCTTAAAGTGTAGGATAACATAACAAATTAAGACACAAAATAGGCTATATTTACAGCAGACCCTGTTATTGTTCCTTGTTGGTATTTTTTCTCTCTTTCTTATTAAAAACGTGGCCTATTTGAAAGGAGATTGATTTAATAAAAATAAAAGAACAAAAAAAATATATACAGTATATATACAGTATATAAATATATATATATTAATATATTATTATTATTATAGTAATTGGCTATCATACTGCAATATAAACTGAGTTTTATAGTGAAAAGAGCAGCTTTATTGGTCAAGATTGAAGGCTCTATATTGCAGGAAATTGCACGTACAGGTTCATTAAATGAAAAAAATATCTGCCGTGGAGGGGGTCGTGCCCCTCCAAACCACCCCTTGCATGTTACAAAAAAAAAAAAAAAAAAAAAAATTATAATTATAATTATAATAAAAAAAAAATATATATATATATATTGCACCCCCACTTTCAACTATAACTAGGCGGCCATGGCTGTGTATGACAGTATACTAAAGTAACTATATCAGACATTACAAGTTCTGCAAATAAGGTCAACCTAAGGTCAGTCTGTCTACTTCAAAGACACGAAACAGCAAACACACACACCTTCTATAGGCCTATAATGGGGAAATGGCAGATTTGAGTGGTGAACAGTAAAAATGACAAACTTTACTATTTTTCTCAGAGATGAAACCCTAACATTACAGAATGCATGATTATTATTTGTAATGGCTATGAGATTAAAACATGTGGTTTTAATGGGAGTTAATGGGACATTTATGTCCTCAAATTACTTAAGAATTATTACAGAATTGTAAATCTGCTACACAAAAACGAATAATGCATCAAAGTCAATATTTTGTCTAATCTTTGACATATCCAAGACTGATGAGACCGGTGGTTGCTCTCTAGTGGTTAATGTAGCGCAGTACTGGAGGCAAGCGCTACCGGAGTCTCATGGCCAGTACAGAGAGACTCAGAAGGAGCTTCTATGCCCAGGGCCCAGGAGTTCAAAACTTTTAATCCCTATCTGATCCGATCCCATTTTTAAATCCCATTTTTTGTGATCCAGGATCAGACAACTCGGACAGATTTTGTCCCGGTATTTCAAAGCAATCCAGGATAGGATCACCCTGATCCAGATTGAGACTTTTCAAGATTACTAGATCCGAATATCAGTGCTTTAATCCTACCGATCTCCGATGGGAAAAAAGGAAGACAAGGACCACATTGCAGAGACATCTATAATGTCTAATTATATTGTTAAATACATAAAGGACATCAAATCATAATGGAATTGTAATTCTTTTTTAAAAAGACTCCCACTAGGGTAACATAAAAAACTTGATTCAAAGTGTAGCAGGGTGGATTATCCCTGCTTCATGGGAACGGGTGTGCACAGCCACTGGGTAGCGGGACGCAGTAGAGCTCCGTCTGACTGCACCCTCGTCTTTGGGCCTGGAGCGTCAAACTGGAGGCCGGCAGTGGGAGTGGATGGGGCCCGGGATTTACCAACCTGGTTTGGTACTCTGGTCTTCCTCGCCTCTCCGGGGCGGTCAGCAGTACTCCCCAACTCCCTCTCACTTCCCCCAATACCTCCGTTAGCCCTCCCACACCTAGTGACTGATAGATGAATAAATAGATTCGTTCCTCCCGCAAGCAGTACCCTCCCTCGATGACCACTAGAGACCTTAATGACTGGAAGGGGAAAGGGTTAAATAATAATAATATTACCCGCATCAAAAAGGGTTAGGGTTAGGCTCAGTAAAAGACACACACACCGTGCTCCCATTCAGTTTGTTATTATTACACAATTGTTATTGTTACACAATAATTACAGTCTGATATTTATGTGATTACGCCCTAGGCACCAAGTGCTCTCGCTGTAAACAGACTAAGTGCTGCCCACGTCTGGGCTAGACACAGTACTAATACCTTCCCTAAGGGTTTACATATACTGTTCTAGTACTCCCAAATATGGGGGGAGAAGGGAGGACAAGGGGAAGGAATAAAAGGGTTCACTGAATAGGAATTTAATATGGATAAACATGCACGTTATTACACTTAAATAAAATGAAAAGGTGGGCCCACTTTACCAAACAAAAGTCCTAGCTAAAGCCGGCTTCTAATGTTTGGGCCTCAATCTCACCACCACTCGTCCGTGGGTAGTAAGATAGCCGACGCGCGCTCTCGTCACAAGAGCAGCAAGATGGGGTAGGCAGGGGGGCAGTAGCAGGTTGGAGAAGCGTGCTGTGTTGTGGCGACCTCTGCTGGAGAGGCGGCGTCCTCTGCTCCGTCGAACCGAAGCCTGCTGCTGGTCTGCTGAGCTGCCGGTGCTGACAAGCTGCTGGTAGGCGAGCTGGGTTGGCGCGCGTGCTAATCTGAAGGCTACCTTAACTGAAGCTACTCTGTGGGTCTGAGAAGGCCCTCCTGCTAACGAACATGCAGCCAGCGCACGGTGCCTCTAACCACCAGCTCTCTTCAGGCGACGCTTGCCGTGGGTACCTCGCTGGAGGGGATACAGTTAGCATTAGC